>NW_017729004.1:5115784-5131797 GCF_001723915.1 Gavialis gangeticus
TTGGAGGCTTTGAAGACCCAGGTAGACAAAGCCTTGGCCGGGATGGTGGAGTTGGGGCTGGTCCTGCTGGGAGCAGGGGGTTGGACTAGATGTGACCTCCCGTGGTCCCTTCAACACTCGTTTTCTATGATCCTATGCTTTATATCCCTTGCCAATAAGTGAACAGTTTAGAAAGATGAAATGCCCTCAAACTCCCCAACCTTCACCTTCACCATTACCAAGATGAAATTAAGTCAGATTCCAGTAGGGTTGAGTACTGCATTTTCCTCTGAATCCTTCTGCTGCTTTTTGGGACTGCTCTACCATGACCATCTCTTCATTTTCTCAACATTTTCTCCCTTGCTACTGCCTGAAAGAGAAAGGAAATCAACTGAACCTGACTCTGCAGAAGCAGCCATCCATTGCACAACCTAAATCAACAGATATTTTTTCCTCCCAGATCTAGTTGCTCAAGTACACAGATCTTAGATGGTGCTCAAAACAAATACAGAGCATTCAAAGTGCATGGATAGGTCCCTTTAAAATGTGGTTCTACTTGCAACGAGAAGATTCATGGCCCAGACATACAGCACATTTATACCAGTGTAAATTATACTTCTTTTCTAACGGATGTCGATCACACCAGTGTCTGGAGGGGACGGATGAGCAGCTATCCAGGAGCTGCTGCTGGCTGTAGGCTCTATTCAGTACTTCGCTACTGGGTAGATAGGGACCCTGTTTGTAGTCCTCCATCTTTTTAGACTCAAGGTACCCCTCAATGGACTGAAGCCCCCCCTAGAAAAATGCCAGCTCTTAGCTTTCCCTCATTTTTTGACTATAGAAAAAGAATAAAGCAATTCTTGTGTCCCATGGGACTCAAAAAGACCACAACAGGTCAGACTGTTTTTGATCCAATGGATATAGTTGGGGATGGCCCTGCTTTGAGCAGGGAGTTGGACTAGATGTGACCTCCTGAGGTCTCTTCCAACCCTCATTGTCTAGGATTCCTATTGAAATCTTCAGGTTTATCTTGTCAATCATATGTGCACACCTAACAATGCTAACATGGTTTGGCACCCTGCAGCACCCCTAAAAAAAATCTCAAAGTACCCCAGGGTGCAGCAGCTCCCTGGTTGAGACTCACTGGCCTAGGACAGATCGCTATCCTGGGATGGAAGTGGACATACAGCCTTATCCACATCTAACTTCTGCTGGTATGCTGTTTACTATAGGCTTTTTCCTGGGGAGGCCAACTTGTATTCAGTGCCAGCACAGGCATGAATGTCATTTGCTCGCTCCTTGTTTGTACCATGTAAAAGCTGATTACACCAGATCAAATGTGTCATGTCCCCAAGCCCTCTGTCTGAAGGGCATCATGGAGTTCCCTGGTGATCATTCCCCAGGAAATATCCCATCAAATGCTCTCTATTTACACGAAGGACAGTTTTTGAACTGCCAGCGTGGCCCCAAAATGATGGGCTTGCTTACATGATGGAGTCACTGTCACTAAAACTAACACATGGGAACTAACACAAGTCCTCAGCTCTGGATCTCCCTCCCTCGTGAAGCCACCAGACCCTGAGCCTGGACATCTTTTGCAAGCACTGAAAGACCTTTCCCTCTTTGTCTGGTGGCAAAAGGAATCAGGACTTGTGGTAGAGGTGATATCTTTTATTTGAGCAACTAGATTTTTGCAACAATAAAAAAAATCTTTAACTGCAAATTTGTGCCCAAAAGCTTGCAATAATTAAAGATTTTGTTTTTTGCAAAAATCTAGTTGGGCTAATAAAAGATACCACCTCTACCATGAGTCCTGATTCCTTTCTCGCTGGGCAAGCATTTACCTGTCGAAATGAGGAGGACACATTTAAGGGTCCTCTGTTTTACCCTGCTGTTACAGCTCTAGCGGGAAATGTGAAAGGAGGGGAGGGGATGGAGGGGAGAAGGAAGCACAACTGAGCATAGGAAAGGAAGGAGCAAAGGAAAATAGTGCCTGCTTTGGGGGCTTCAAAAAGTCCCCAGCTGCTGCCCCCATGTCCCCACCTGAAAGTGGGGCAAAACCGCACCACTGCATCCCCTTCCAGATCCACCCCTGCCTATCACTCTCCTGCTTTTATGTCCTTCTGTTGTCTTATTGTAAGCTGCCCCTTTTGGGAGCGGACAGCCTATCCATCCAGTCAATAAGTCCATCACTTGAACTATGCTGGCATAGCTCTCTCCACAGAGCCCCTTTGTGCATGCACGGCAAAGACTGGCGGAAAGCCTCTTTCTGCTGGCCTGGCTCCATGCCCTCCCAAACCACAGTGGCCTCATGCTGGTCTACATGTGCCCACTGAGGGCCACGTGCATTTCCTCGGGGGAATGCCAATCAAGCACATTTCTTTTTCTCCTTGCCCACCCTTCCCAGGCAAGGCTCAAAACTTCTGCAGCTCAGTGTCTCCCAGTCACTGTCAGCAACCTCAGCTGCACCCACTGCTTTCAGCAGCCTCTGGCTGGCACTCACCTAACAATATTATTGGCAATGCAATCCGTGTACTAGAGCTCAGCTTCCTTGGTCGTGGTTGCGTGGGGTCCTATACGCAGAAGATAAGGCTGAATACACACGGAGAACAGATTGTTGCACCCCAGATCCTGGCTGGTAAATGGGATGTGGACAGGAAGGACGTCCTAGTGGTGAGTGTATGAGGCTGGGTGTTCACCCCCGCCCTGATTTCCTGCATGGCATCAGAGCAAGCTGCTTTGCTCCAGGGCGTGTAGCTCATGGCCTTTATTTGCAACCCCATTTGATCCTCTCTGCCCTCCTGCTGGCTTTTCTTGTCCCCTCACCGCAGGGGCTAGGAGGGTAGGATGCTCACAGTTCCCTCTCAGCCCTGTCCTCCCCCTGTATGCCTTTCCATAGGAATATCCAAAGGCAGCCTTTCCACATTGAATGACAGCGGCCCCCAACCCTTCAGTTCAGTGGGTTACCCAGTAAGAGGGTCAGACCCTAACACCATGCTGTGTGCATACAGTCACCCATTTGTTAGGCGACATGTTTGTGCTGCACTCCAGCTTTTACCCAGAAAAACATTTTCCTTGGAACAGATGGGAATGAGTATTTTTATCCTCTAACCGGAATAAAATTAAAATGAATCTTTACTCCTCCCCTCCAGGCTTGCGCCGTCCATGCTGCTTCTTCAATCAGGAGAGGAACACCTGAGTGCTTTGCAAAGTGGAGCAGATTCATTAACCCACTTGTATAATTGGAGAAACTGAGGCACGGAGCGATGGCCAAGGCCACCCAGGAAGTCACGGGGCAGAGATGAGAACAGAGCTCAGTTCTCCTGATGTCCATAGTCGTCGTAGCACCAAGCAGACCTGCAGCCCTCTCAGTAAGGAAGAAATCCCAAAATCCCTGGCATCAGCTCATGTAAAACCAGTGTTTTCGAAAGAGGTTCAGCTCCCTGTTGTTTTAGCTAAATATGTACTATTGAAACATGTCTAGGATCTGCCATCTGGTTCTTGGCAGTGGTTTGAAAGGCTTCCCCTCTCCTTACAGACCAGTCTCCAACAAGCATGTCTCTCTCTAGGTCCCATATCCAAACAGGACCCTGGTGGCCATGGTCTTCCACAGATCTCTCCTCTTTGAGGCATACCCAATTTCAATTCCCAGTGTTGAAGCATTCATCCACATAGACAGACCCTTGACATAAGTCAACCTCTGTCTTCCAGGATCTTTAGTTTTTCCAGTTACGACCAAACTTTCAGTTTCCTCTTTCCTCGCACTGTGTCCGAGAAACGCCAGCTGCCTCCTTCTGGTGTTAATCAGCAGCTTCCTTCTGCAGCCCGCTCTTAACAAAATATCTTCATTTGAAGCGTGACTTGTCCAACAGACCTTCAAGATGTGCCTTAAGCACCATCTCTCACTTGCTGCAATTCTCTTTTCCACGCTTGGTGATTATTGTCCAGCATTCAGACGCATGCACGAGGACTGGTATAACATGGCACTCCAAAACTCTTGACTTCGCCCCCATAGAAATGACACTATTTATCAATATCTTTTTCATTTTCAAAAATGTCTCCCCTATTCGCCGCTTTCCTTCAGGATCACATTTGCCATCTGATGTTAGCCAGCTTGCCAAGTCGTTAAATGCATTTCCCTGCCTTATCAGTTCTTTTTTCCACTTGGATGTTGCATACAGGAATGATTTCCTTTGCAATGACCATGCATTCTGCTTTTCTCGCGAGGCTCTCAAATGAAGTCCCTGATCGCTGCAGGAAAGCAGGCAGTTCCCTAGCAAAGAAAAGGGCCAGGAAGGCAGATCAACCATCTGTCGGTGGGGAAATCCTGGGAAGCAGAGAAGCCCCACTCCACCCTCTCTCTGTGCATGGCCAATGTGGCCAGACCAACATAGTGCTCCAGCGAGCCCAGCCGGCTGCAGCAGCCTGCGCGGCCCCCCGCAGCTAGCACACCTTTGAGCATCTTGAAAAGTACTCAGAGTTGCTTTAGGGCCCATGCTGGATGGGGCAACACAACCTAGGCTGACAACCAACCATCTCCTTGTCTCCAAAGTATTTAGGAATAGATTCTGCCCGTCTGAGTTAAAAGGGCCAAGCCGGCCCAAACACCGCAAAAGGAGAAGACTGACCAAGACCGACTCCGACCATCACTGTATCTTCAGTCCTGGTAGCCCCCACCCAATACAGCACTGGATGCTTTCCAAGCACAGGGGATTAGCTTCATCCTGCAGGTGCTGACATTACTCAGGACCCACTCTGGGGAAGGGTAGTAGTTAGCTCATGAGCAATTTGGAGTGGGAGTCACCTTTGTGGGCTTTGCTCGCACAGCACCTGGCGCGCTGGGGGCCCGGTCTGCGCGTGGGGCTCTGAGGCACTGCAGAATACCAATTCACTGCACATGCCAAAGGGGTGGCCACAAAATCGAGCCCAGCACCTGAGGATGCCCCATAGGTTATCATTTGTCACAAGATTGTCAAGGGAAGTGATTCTTCTACTCTATTCGGCGCTGGTGCAGCCTCACGTGGAGTACTGGATCCAGTTTTGGGTTCCCCCATTTAAAAAAAAAAAAGGTGGCCAGATTGGAAAGGGTCCAGCACCAAATGAATGACTAGAAGCTAGGAAATGTGACTTAAGAGGAGAAGCTGAAAAAGCCAGGGCTATTTAGTCTGGACAAGGGAAGACTGAGAGGGGGTTTGATAATGGTGTTCAAACACATGAAGGACGAGAAGAAAAGACTCGCCATTTCCCATCTTGCCCAGTCTCCACACCGCGGCAGAGAGTAGATGCTGAAAGGGAGAGAGAATTGGGTACAACCAGAGTTTTTTCCCACCGTTTCTCTCTTATTTGCAACCTCCAGCAGTGAAGTCTAGGAAATTCTGATTCAGAGGCCGTGTCCTCGCTCCCGTGCTCAAGGGATACCGATGCTTCTTTCCTCCGAAAATTTGTCCAACCCCTTTTTGTATGATGATTACAGAGGGAATGGAGAAGGCCCTGTCTGCAGGGACAGGACTAGGAGTGACTGCATCAGAAGAAAATTTGGTTGGAGAATAGGAGGGACTTTCTGACTATGAGGATAGTCAAGCATTGAAACAGGTTGCCTAAAGGAGTAGTGGGATCTCCATCCTTGGAAGTCTTCAACAGCAGGTTGGATGGATATTTGGTCAGCATGGTTTAGTTAGGGATGATCCTGCCTTGAGCAAGGCACTGGATAGCTTCCAGCCCTGTTTTCCTATGAAAGGCCCTGCATTAACCAGTTGAAGGTTAATGGCGCTCCACCCTGTGATGAAAGTCAGGCCAGCACCAGGCCGGGTCACTGCCCTCTGCTTGGTGTCCTCATGTTGCACCAGCCCCAAATGAACCAAAAACCACCCGCTGCTTGCATTCGCCTTGCCGAATCAGGAGCGAGGACACCAGTCGTGAAAGTGGAAAGCCAGGGCCTGGGATCCCGCTGCCAATGCATGCATGCGTCGTGGGTAGGTGGTAGCAGGAAAAGGGCCTCTATCATGTGACTCCACTAGGTGTGTGCCAGCACGCAAAGCACTCCAAGCCTGTAAATCATTGTCAGCACACGCGTGTATTAGGTCATAGTTCAAAGGCTGGCTAATGGAGCGTCCCCTTTCAAACCCAGGTTGGCATCCCTGATTTGCGCCCGCGGACCCTGCACGCACCTTCTCGCGCCCCAGGGAACAACCCACGCTGAGTTCCTGCTTCTCGCCCCACTGAGATGCGCCGGGCGCCCAAAGGCCATCAACTGCACCTGGGTTGCAAAAATGTTCCACGGATATTTTTGCTGACAGGGGCAAAGGGCAGTTGTGTTGCAAGGAAATGTGGTTTTCGATGGAATTGTTGGAGGGGAGAAAGTGGAAACGGCCGGTTCATTTCAACCTTGTTATAAATGTTTCGTTTCAGGAGAACAACCCATTGTGGTTTCACTTTCTCAAGCTGAGTCCTTCAGTTTTCATGGGGTATATTTACATTCAACAGTCATTTTAAGACAACAGTGAAGCATAAGACATAACTGCCCTGTGGTCCTTTTTCAGTGGCCTTGTGCTTTACCAAGTAATGTAATGATCATTATCCCCATTTTACAGGTGGGGAAAACTGAGGCAGGGAGCACTGAAGGCTCTTGCCTGCGGTCACGCAGCACACAAGTGGCAGAGCCAGGGTTCGAATGCAGCTCTCCCAAATCCCAGGCAAGTCTTTTCCTTTCCTCAGCCTCATGTGAGAAAAAGGAGCCATTTCTTCTTTAAATAAAGTATGCCAATGGGTTTTTTTTATTTCTCTTCCCCCCCAAATGTGGGTTCTGAAAGAAATTTGAAAATTTAATTTTTCTTTCTCACTGGGGAGAAAACCCAGATGTGGACATGTCAGGTTTTCCCCAAGAATGGAAATGCTCTGTTCCCATTTGGGTTACAGGATTAAATCCACGCCATTAACATCACGTAACAAGATAGGATGTGGGCATGGCTGGTCTTCTCAGACTTCAGTTCATACACGGCAACGTTACCTATTTAAATTGCAATGAGGAAACAATAATCAAGACAGAAATACTCCAATACAACAAGAAAACAGCCAGGACCCTGACACTTCAGAGCTGTGTTCAAAGCGGGAGAATACTTTGGCCTGGTGAAACAAAGCAGATGCGGAGGAATGGGATGATGAGCCACATCTATGTTATTTCTCCACCCGTATGCAGCATTGCAAAGCATTTCTTCCCTGAATGGATTTCAATCGCAGTATGGGCCATTGGGACGTCTTTGTGCAAACAACACCTAGTGAGAGACAGCTCCTGCTGCAAAGACATTACAGCCCTAATGGACCAGCGGTGGAGATACGGTGGGAAAGCGCCTATGGTTACACCCCAGGCCTTCGATAGCGATGGGAACTGAACCCCGCTGTCCTCATGCATTGGCCAATGCACCACCTATTACACCACCCTGTCTCTCCAAAACCTTCCTAGCCCTGCCAGTTTTAGCTTTGTTTCCCTTCCCTGTGCACCTGGACTACCATTAAGTGGAGGAGAAAAGACATCCCACCCATGCTGTCTGAACCATGCAGATGGGCCTGTTTCAAAGGCAACCTCATGTTCCCACCCTGGAAACCCTGCTGCTGTGAAGAATTGGGAATCTCCTGGAAGCTGCCGAGGCCTTCAAACCATTGACTTTGCTACAACATCCAGGTTTTCAGTGCTTCCTAGGGACCAAAGCAGAATTGCAACCTGGGATACCCTCAGATGTCACAGAGAGGTGTTAAACTGATGTCTTGTACAGGCTACCGAAGGTTAGGTGATTGTCCTAAAACAGGTGAGGGTCCTTCCTCTCCAGTGCTCCAGACTTTGCAGGTTATGTCGGTCCCATAGGATATCCTCTGATATCCAAGACACTTTTCACTTTTCTTTGAAGAAGGCTCTTTACATCAGAAATTAAGAGCCTTGAAAGCACAGTGAGACAAGGAGTCTCACATAGCAGAGGAAGAAATGCATCCTAGGTGTAAATGGGCCCTTGGGGAAGATCCTATGAAGTTAGCAGGCAAGGTGGGTGCAAGATTTAATGGGAGGAACCTGATCTTGAATAAATTTAGGTTGGAGGTTGAGTGAAGGCTTCTAATAGTCTGAGGACAGGGGTTTTGGAAAACTAAAGCAAGGCAGGGCAAGAAAGCTGACAACTTTTAGGAAGGTGCTGGATCAGTGTTCAAAAATTGAGGAGATAGATGCCTACAATCACAGAGGTCTGGACTTGACACCCCAAGAGGTTCTTCTGATCCTCTGTTTCCATCCATTGCATGCAACAGCAAGTCTCCCACGTGACTAGTTGTTGAGTGACCATCATCTGGAGCCTTTCCTACCATTATCAGGCGAGATTGAAAGGTACAGTCGGACCTGCAGCCTCCAGACACATCTTGTTACACAGTTGGTTGGACTTGTCTTTTCTGCAACAGTGGTTTTTTTAAATGCTTTGCTAAATTATGCTCTCAGGTTGACTGTCTGCTGTCATGGTACCTCTGGCCTAAAGGGTCTGAGGAAGGAAGGGGAGGTTGCAGGCATACAACGTTGGTGTTATGGGAACTTGGGATTCATTAGACACAGGAAACACTTTCATCTGATGAGTAACAACCGCTCTGCACCACCTGGAGGAACTGCTGCCCTTGATGGAATAGGAAGTTTGCAAACTATCGCAGTGCAAGTGATAAGTGTGTCCTGCTGATGCTAGCAGAAAATGCTCACAGGTTCTAGCTCTCACTTAGGTTATAAGACGAGGAGGGGGATTATCACGGGGTAGAAAGGGGCAATGTACTGTGGAAAGATGTGTAATGTTCTCTTGAAAGTCTCCATCAGCCCCTTAGGACAAATCTTTGCTTCAGCACAGCCAAATCGTGATAGCAAGGCTCAGGTAGAGCAGGGCGATGGCTTTTCCTTCCCCCATGGCAAATTTAAACTTTTTAAATAGTTTAAAAACTTCCACGGCACTTGTTTAGCCTGACATTTTTCAGCAGTTGGACATGTTCAGATTCCTGGGCAGGGGGGAAATACCCAGGGCAGCAGATACTTTCCCTGCAAATATTAATTTTGTGCAAAACTCGTTTCCATTGGAAAAAAATACTTTTTTTTCCCTACCAACTCTAGGTGTGAGGCAGATCAGAGGATTTGCCACTTACTTTATCTACTTATAAAAACCCAAGCCTGAAGTCTGCAAAGTCATATCCAATGTCACAGGGCAGGCTGGCCCCTTAAAGACCAGCCGGAGTCCTCCCCGCATCTCCTTTCAGACAGGTATGATGGGACTTGTAGTCCATTGGAGGGACCATGGGATTGCAGACTACAGCAAAGCCTGATGGGATAGAGGGGCAGGCTATAAAACAGCTACCTTTGGCTCAGGAGTGCATAAGATGGGTACATAGGGAGGGGAAGTCATTTGGTCTGACCAGAGATTTAAGCCTGGGTCTCCCACATTTAAGACAGTTGCCCTCCCCTCTGGAAGATTTTGGGGAGGGGATGCCCCTCGAGGCTTGCCAGAGACTTTTAACAATCTTCATTTCAGCCCTAGCAGGGCTAAGGACACATGTTGAACCAACATTTTTTTTTTTCCCTGTAAGCAAGACTTCTTAGCTTCCCCCTCAGGCCTTGTTAAAATGGGATGCATGGCCCAAAAGCTGGCAATTAAAGACATATTTTTGGCAAAAATCTGGTTGGTCTAATAAAAGATAGCATCTGTACTACGAGTCCCAATGGCCCTGCTTGTCACTTTTCCATTGACCTCTGCTTCATGCAAGCTTCCCTTTGCAAGCCAAATGGCCGGTTCTGCAGCTTCTGGATGCCTCCCCCTCTTGCTTTCAGATCATCGTGCACCCAGCTGCTAAATATCTGACCTCTGCGAGGCTTATAAAAAGCAAACACCAGTTGCCCTAAGAAAAAAAAAAAACAAGGCTAGGGATTTTGATGGAGCTGTGCCAATGCTCCTGCTGGGGCTTAAAGCAGGAAGTTCCTCACTAGAGGGTCTTGCCTCTGCACTTGGGGTCAGATCATGCAACCTATTTGAGGTCAGGAAGGTATTTTATCCCCTGGACTGTGGTGGGTTTTGTCTTCCCCTGCAGTGTGGCTCTCTACCTGGGATCTCTTGAGCGCATATTAATAATCTTGTATAGAAGTAGGATTGGGCTGCTGAGATCCCCCTGCTTTACCCGTGCAGAGTAGGGTGTTATCTGTTGTATCAGGGTGGCAAAAAAAAGACCATCACCCTCGACTGCGAAGGGCTGCTGGTGATGATGTGTCAGAGGTGATGGCAGTTTTATGAAGAGTTTAGGCGATGGTTTGTATGGGACGGTTTGGAGAGGGATGATCCTATTTCAGGCAGGGGGTTGGACTAGATAGTGTCATAGTTTCTAAGGTCGGAAGGGACCTGAGAAGATCATCTAGTCCTACCCCCTGCCATGGCAGGAAAGAGTACTGGGATGAGCTCTGGTGGTCCCTTCCAGCCCCACATCTCTGTGATCTTATGATTTCTCTATGCTCCCTGATACCGAGTGGAAATCCATAGCAGTTGCTGCCTGTTCCTAGGATCGGTGCATGTCTGTACAAAACCAGCGTGGACCGTACGTGGGTCTGTGATCGTGCACCTGTGCCATAAAGGTTAATCTGTATGGAGAGACTTGGCAACTCACTCAGCTTGTCCAGGCTGCTTGTAGACCTGCAAAATGAGACGATGCCTCTTTTTTGCAAGGCTTTGCTAATTAAGTGCAGGGCAATCAGGCTGCAATGCAGCTTCAAGTCAGTGCTCTGTCGTAGTGGGAACCAGCAGACAAATGCACCCCTGCGCTCTGGCCCTGGTCAGCAAGGCAGGTGTCTGACCCCAGCCTGGGACTTGCTGCTGCTGCCATTCATGAATTGTCGGATAAGGCAAGTGGCTGGATGCTGCTTATCCCCACTGCTTGGCTGGGCCTGTGCAGGAAAGGACCCGGTGCTCTCCAGCGTGGCAACGCTCCTCTCCGGTGGCTTCATGCATTCAGCCAAAGAAATGCTGCTCTTCTAGGGGATAAGAGATGATCTCATGTCAAGCTTTGAGTGTCGGTCTCCTGGGCAGGGCTGTTGTGGAAGAAAAGTGCTGGTTTCATCCCATTTTGGGAGATGGTCCCAGGAGAAGAGCTTTCCGCTTGCGACGGAGGGCACCTGGGTATGGGACATGAGGAACCCATCACCTCTGATGCCTGCAGCATCTCCCTGGAGGAGAGCCAATAACCAGATGTGCTCGTTAATGAAGAAATGGCACCATCTTGTGGCCAAACGACCTCGTCTCCTACTTCCAGCTGTTCTCAGGATTTGTTCCCAGCGTTTACCTTTCAAGCACACTGAAACTGGGCACGTCTGCTTGCTATCGAGCAGTTGGGAGGGGCGGGGGAATGCTCTGCAGTCCCCTCCCTCAGACGTCCAAGTCGTAATGAATGGCTCTTTCATGTCCTTTCCTCTTGCAGAGTGCTGGGGTATTTGCAAAGGCAGGTGGGAAGGAGGCTGGCTGAGTTGAGAAGGAAAAGCAAGCCGTGACTGCAAGAAAAGCCCAAAAGGAGAATCGATGCAACTATGGCATTTGATTTTGCACAGCGCTAGTGGGAAGAAGTAGTGTCTGAGCACTGCTGAAACAGCTGAGCCCTGAAACTTGGACCTCAGTAGGGATCACTCCGGGGCTGAGGTCTGGGAATGGAGGGGCAGCGCTGGAGGGACGCAATGACTGCCACCGTGTTGGACGCTGCTTGGCATCCGACACGGTGGGCAGACCATGGCCTGAGTGGTTAATCCCGTCTCCTTCACCAGAATTACATATTCTTTGAAGTCGGGTTTAATGGTGGTATCTCCAGAGGGGGGGAGAAAGGAGCCCCCCATGCAGGTCCCTTTCATATACGGGAGGATGTGAATTTTGAAGCCAGCCCAGATAAAACTACATGCTTGCTCTTAGTAATACAGACAGCCCATGGGAACTTCTTCGTGGACAGGTAAGGAGCCGATGACTTGAGGCTAAGACTCTGTTGCTGCTTGGGTCTCGTGAAGAGCCAGCACCACCTAGTCCAGGAAAGTTTGCACACCCTCCAGACTTTGGGGGTAAGGGTCTTAGCTATGCTATGCCATGCTACAGATGTGAATGCACCCAAAAGGCCTTAAAGGGGCTGGCAGCAGCCTCTGGAGGATGCACGAGATGTATTGTTTGTATTACCCTGTATCTAGGCCAGGACCCGGGTGCTATTGCCCAAAGAAGGCAAAACCGGTCCTTACCTGCATCGCTGACAATCCAGCCCTGCTTCCTGCCCTCGGCAAAAGGGGCAAGTCAGGGCTCTGCTCATACTGCATCTCACAACCATTTTCTCAGCTCCTTCGGGGGACTAAAGGAAAGAAGTAAAACAGAGCAGCCTTGCTCTTGGTTCTGAGCAGGGTATTCCCATAAGACAAGGAGCATCAATGTGACTTTAATCAACCTTTCCTCCTTTCCTGCCCTAATTGAAACTACTGAGAGCTGGGAGGTCTAAGCTGGATTCTGGGGGGCTTGAACAGCTCTAGACAATTAAGGCATTTGATCTTTCCCAAAGCAGCTCACAGGATCAGGCCTTTGAGGATGAAATCATATAAAGCAATGGCCAGGTTGCCCAGGCCTCATTTAAGTTGCGACATGGCATGATGATGGGTCTGTCCCCTACAGAAGGCAGCATTATGGAGTCATGGTTTTAGGGGTGGGAGGGACCTCAGGAGGTCTCATCTGGTCCAACCCCTGCTCAAAGCAAGATTGCCCTTGTCTAAACCAGCCCCGCCAGGTGCCTGATGAACCTGCCCTTGAACTTCCAAGGATGGAGAGCCCACAACCTCTCGAGGGATCTTTTCCAGGGCTGAACCAGAAAGCTCTTCCTTATATCCAACTTTGCATAAGATTGACTCCTCGTCCTGTCTCCTCTGGACACAAAATAGTTTATCTCTTTGTTCATTTCTTTGTAACCACCCTTCATGCTCTGGAAAGGTATAATCATCACCCCCCCCTCAGTCTTTTCTTTGGACACAATAATCCTTGCATTGAATCTTGCTGCACTTGTTCTGTTTTCTGGACCTCGACGTTGCGTTGTTTTCCTCCGGAGCCTGGCTTCTTTAGTCCGTCCTCATGTGCAAGCCCCCTCCATAGCACGTTTATTTGCATGTCTCTAAAGCGTGTTCAGACTGGGTTACCCCCACGCTTTATTTTGAAAAGTTCTGTTTTTAAATCCATTTTGTGCAGGTAAAAGCTGCTACAGAAGAAGCCCGGAAGCGGCTTCATCTCCCTTCAGACTGCAAATAAAAGTACAGATCGCTGCTGTGCGGAGCGCTAACAGCCTCTGAAAGGACAGCTGTCGAAACGCGGCTGTACTGATGCCACTGGGACGAAGCTATTGGCAGCCACATGGAGACCCCTTAAGGCTGCGGCACTAATGCACAAGTTACTGCCATTCAAGGGACAAGCAAAGGGCAATGGCAAGATTGCAAGCAGCTGGCTGCACTTCCAAGTCTAGATCTTGAACTGCATTTATTTCTTTAGCCTGAGGCCAGGCCAAGCTTGGGGGTGGCCTCACACCTCTGGAAAATGTGTCCTTCTCGTACCACGTTGGATGGAGGAAACGGCTCTTTTGCAAGGGCTTTAATTGCTTCGTTAACACTAGGTGGCAGCAGCTGCCCACATTTGGCAGGTAAGTGACCTCTGAGGACAAGACCAAAAAAAAAATCAGCCCAAGTTGCAGCAGAGATTTGGGTTGGATGCTGGCAAAACATTCATTCCTCTTTTAACTCCCTGTTAAAACTGGGGGGCGAGAGTGAGATCAAACAGAAATAAGGAAAGGGGAAACATGGCGCCACTCTCACCCAACAATAAACCCCTCCTTGAGGCTGTTTGCTACTAAACACGGCAGTAGGGACTGGTTGTTTGTGGCACGTCGCTTAACAGAGGCCCAGAGTCATGGGTTCAAGTCTAGTTAAAGGCACAGAAGAACTAGTCCCTATGAAGCATCTCTTAGCTGCTGTCTGCCAGGGGTAAGTGGTGTACGTGCCCACTGCACAGCTGGCACTCATGAAAGCTATTACTGATTGTTGTAGCTAGAGGTTCCCAGTCTGTGGTTGGCAGGCAACACATTGCCCATGAGATAATCTGCTTGCAGCCACGTGAAATCTTGCTTTCCACAGGTATGGACGTGTCCAAGGTGATAGGAAGAGCAAAGCATGATGCTAACTGCCATGCAAGATGTGCTCATTATTGTTACCTTGCAGTGGTAGACACCTCATTGACTTGGAGTACAACCATCCCAATACCCTGCACTGCTCACAGTCCAAATAGCCAGGACAGATGAGGAGTGGACAGAGACAGAGCAACTTGGCCAGCGTGTTGGTGCACGTTGGCTTCCAGCTCAGAGCAGAAGACAAGTCCTCCAAAGTCTAGTCTGCTGCTGGGCTTATTACAGTGTTTTAACAGGCAGACAGATTCAGGCCCCAGCAGGAGTGAAGCCAATGCATACAACTCGAATATTGCTTCCAAAGCAGTCGCTGTGGTGTCCAAATCTGGGGTCAGGCTCTTAGCCAAATAACACATGAAGACTTGACGTAGGACTCGGTCTCTTTGGGCTTGAATACGGGACACTGGAAACTGACACCGCAACCCAAGTCAGCAGCACATAATTCACAGAGAGACTCGCACTATTGTTTTGGGAAATGCTGAAATGACGAGCTTGCTGTGGCATGGGCATCCATCCAGGGGTCATTCGAGTCCCCCGCGTGTAGGATTGCTCACCTGGGCTGGAGTCGGACTAGAAAGCTGGCCGCGAATAGCCACCTCGCCCACCTGAAAGATTATTGAACGCTCATTCCCTCATCACTGGGGTTATCACAGCATCTTGTCTCTAAATGGCCACATGGATGGAGATGCTTGTAAAATGTCAAGGAAATGGATGTACTAAAGAGACAAGCTGGACATCAGGCGCTAATGCCACATGAAGTTGTGCCCCCTTGCACCAGGGCTGAATTGGTCCCTGTTGGGCTGAACATCACTAATACGAATCTTTCCACTCTACTGAAGGGATCAAAATGAAAGGAGAATCAAATATCACATAGCTGATCTGTGAAAAGGTAGCTTTGAGGTCAATGGGTGAGCTGGGCGTAGAGAGAGGCTGTGCTGGTCCTTGGATCCCAAGGACATCCAGAGGTCTAGCATCAAACCCTAATGAAGAATTGTGTCAGAAAGAGAAACCCTCTTCTTTCAGGAACGGAGACAACTGACCATGCCTGGTTGTTAGGAAGATATACTCCTAGGGGTTAGCTGGTACCAGAGTTTTTCCCTTGGAAACTTTTGCTACTGGCTGCTCTTGGTGACTAGATACCAAACAAGGTGGACCATTGCTCTGATCCATTAGCACACATCCAGTGTGCATCACTACCTGCAGTCATGTTGAATGTGATGTATGTGTTGGCCAACTGTTGCATACAGAAACCCCTAGGGCTCATGCCTTCAAAGGTATTTAGATGCCAAATTCCCATGGCTTAGGATTTAGGCTCCTAAGCACCTTTGAAGACTAAGCTCTTGCACACTTAAGTTACTCCAAAAGTTCAAGGTTTTGTTTCTTCTCTCAGTCGTCTCCTCCAGTAAAATATGCTAGGTCATGTGTCTACACCTCTCCATGGCATTCATTCTAGTGCTGTATTTCTAGCAAGAGTAATAACCTATATAGATCATCTCAGCTCTATTACACCTTAATTCCATCCTAGAGCCTTGATATGACTTCTGATCTTTGGGAAGTTGAGAGGGCTTAGATAAAGAGAATGGGGGTGCTTGCTAAATGCTGCTTGGTTGGATTTCCACACAACATGGCATGGTGCTCTTGCCCATTCATCATCATTACAGTAGCATTTGGGATCAAGGCCTTCTGGCACTAGACATGAGAGAAGGCATCACTCTACAGTCTAAGCAGATGACGATAAGGAAGCTGCAACATCCCTCGGCTTGTTGAGCCTCTTCAGGCCTAAGACTTTACTCCTCCTCGACTGATGAAAA
>NW_017729004.1:5136797-5140982 GCF_001723915.1 Gavialis gangeticus
TGGGGGTGCTTGCTAAATGCTGCTTGGTTGGATTTCCACACAACATGGCATGGTGCTCTTGCCCATTCATCATCATTACAGTAGCATTTGGGATCAAGGCCTTCTGGCACTAGACATGAGAGAAGGCATCACTCTACAGTCTAAGCAGATGACGATAAGGAAGCTGCAACATCCCTCGGCTTGTTGAGCCTCTTCAGGCCTAAGACTTTACTCCTCCTCGACTGATGAAAGACCTTCATTTGTAGCCTCCTGCATATTTGCCAAAGATCGGCTGGAAGCACCCAAGAAGCTCGTTGGGTCCTTGCGTTTCCTTCTAGGTAGGGCCTTCCTTTGCACGGGATGGTCTCTAAGGAATCTCTGAGGTCTTCTTTATTTCATAGACTCATAGACAATGAGGGTTGAAAGGACCCCAGGAGGTCACAACCCCCTGCTCCAAGCAGGACCAGCCCCAACTACATCATCCCAGCCAAGGCTTTGTCTACCCAGGTCTTAGAAACTTTCAAAGATGGAGAGTCCACCACCTCTCTGGTAGCCTGTTCCAGTGCTTTACTACTCTCCTAGTGAAAGTTTTTCTTAATATCCAACCTAAACCTCCCTTGCTGCAACCCTTGCTCCTTGTTCTGTCATCCGCCCCTGCTGAGAACAGTCCAGCTCAGTCCTCCTTTTAACCTCGCTGCCTGGTGTTGAAGGCTGCCATTCAATCCCCCTTCAATTTTCTCTTCTCCAGACTCAATAAGCCCAGTTCTCTCAGCAGTAATCTGCCCCAGCCCCCAAACCACTTTCATTGCCCTCCACTGACCTCTCTCCCATTTGTCCACATCCTTTCTGGAGGAGGGGGCCCAAAACTGATTGAGTCTTCTTCGTACCAGCTCTGTGATGCATGACTTGGCAGCTGAGCTCAGCCTCCTGGGATGTTTTGGGACTCAATATGACAGGCAATAAGCTGCGTCCAAGTCATGTTACTGTATGTGGGGGGAGAGGAAGGGAGGGGGGTTGCTTCTTGGCACGTGTGTGCAAAATGGAAAAAAAAAACCTTCCTTGATGGGAGAGGCTTGTATTCTAGACCAGGAACCTACCAGGGCCAAAGTGCATCTTCCTAACATGGCTACAGCTTGGTGAAAACTCATCAATCCTGAACCTGGCCCTGAACTAATGCTTAGACACCAGGGCAGGAGGGCATGGCCTGAGATATAGGTCTTCTCACAACCGTAAGGTCTGGTTGGGAAATTTTGTGATAAAACATTTTGTCAGAAAAGGATTTATTTTGCAATCCCAACCTCTTAGAGAAAGCCTCTGGTTTTTTAATGATTTTTTTTGTTTCAGAAATATGTTGGGGGTAAATTACAGAGTACTGACACTTCAAGGAGTTTGGTTTCAAAAGCCCAAACTCCATCTTTTCTTTTATTTAAAATAACTTTTCTGTTTAGAAAGTTAAACCAGTCTAACCCAATGGGACCCTGGTCTTCGGAATTTGTAATTGCTGCTTCAGTCAAACGAAACAGGCTCAGATCCTAGTCTTCTGCTGAGATCGGATGCCAAGGGGATGAGCAAAAGAAGAGAACAGAAGAAGCTGAATGCCAAGCACTCACCTAAATTCATCTGTCTCCATGACCAAGTACCTCCATGTCCACCCATCTCTATTTGAAGCACGCAGCCATAAACCAGACCCAAGTTTCCTTGAAACCAACTTTAGGTGCATTCAGATGCCTGAAAATCCTGGGGGAAATCACTCAGTAACACCCAGACCAACAACTTTTTGTATGGCTTGGCATTTCATCACCCAGGTGTCTCCCAGCCCTGACTCGGGACCGTTGCTTTCTTGCCTACCGGACTTAAAAATTTACAAGGAACCTTGCTATTGTCACTGAAATCCTGCCAGATCACTGAACTCTGTATTTTGTGGCACCAAGTTCCCCAAGTTAATAATGGGTTGCTTATATGGATGTTTCCCCTTATTGGCTCTAATTTGGTTGCTTTTCAGTGGCATTGTGTTTCCCGTTGCTCTTGTATTATAAGTTAACGTAAACTGTAGCTACTGAATCGACTCTGGTCCCATTCATTATGCCTTATGCCTCTTGTAATGTTTTAAATCTTTTCTACCACCACCTTTTTGAGATGGGGTGACCAGAGCTGGACATAGGATTCCAGGTACACTGTCTGGCTATCTAGTGATGGCATTTTTACCCTCAATTTCTATTCTTTCATGAATCATTCTTCCTTCTGGGATCCTGTTTTTGCACTTTAGGCCACTGCTGCACATACATGTGTCCAAGGAGGCCAAGGGCTTCTTAGAGAAGTTGATCTTCAGTGGGCACGTCTACACGAGACACTAACTGTGCAGTAGGCTAATAACAGTGTGCAGTAGTGGGCCAGACTAAAACTGTACTAATATGCTACTGCACAGTAGCATATTAGCATCTACTAGGTTACTGCGCAGTAAGCATCACTAAAACCCATGCCCCGGTGCTACTGCGCAGTAGTATTAGTCTACTGCACAGTAAGCATCACTAAAACCCATGCCCCAGTGCTACTGCACAGTAGTATTAGTCTACTGCACAGTAAGCATCACTAAAACCCATGCCCCGGTGCTACTGTGCAGTAGTATCAGTCTACTGCACAGTAAGCATCACTAAAACCCATGCAGTAGCGCAAGTTACTGTGCATTGATCTAGTACTTGGTTAACCAAAAACACTTAATCGCCATAATTACAGTGCATTAATGGTGGAGTAGACGCTCCCAGGGTACATCACTTTGTACTTAACTGCACTGCCGGTCTATTGAACAGTTGCCTAGTGTAGCGGGGTTTTTGTGACACTCCTCAAGCTTTGATAACTTTGTCATCAGACTCCTCTATTTCATGGCTTACCACTTCCGCTCCCTTGTTAACAAATAATAAAAGGTCTTGAGAGGTTTTGTGCAATGGACTCTTAACCCCCCTGTGTTGAAAACATCCTTTTCCCTGCTTTGATGCTCCTTCACGAGAACATAAAGTCAATCCTGAAGGTCTTCCCCGCTTCTTCAGTGTCCCCTCTGCTACAGAAGTGCCAGGTCCCGCAGACTTGAATTGCTTTTTATTTTGCTCCCTGTTCTCTTTGAAGATGAGGTGCTGTTGTGTGGCAGTCGGCGTCTACCTTCTTCTGAACTCTACAGAATATGTCCCGTGCTGCTTAGTCCATCCATCCACAATAGCTAGGAGCCTTGGTGGGGAGGGGAAGTTTTTTGACCTCATCCATCCACAAATGGCAGAGGACCCCTTGGAACTGTTCAAAGGACTTTTGCTAGCCTTTAGCATGGGCTGGCAGGGAAGGAGACCCTAGTTTCAGGTCTGCTCGGTGGTCCTGTCAATGATTAACTGAATGAGGCTGCCTTCACTCTATAGGACTCTGACACATCCATGATGGAGAACGCAACTGGGAAACAATGCTTCTTCACACTGGTGGGTGAGCCTGGAAAGCTGGGATTAGGACTGGTGCAGCCAGCTCTGGGGTGTTTGGATGCTAATGAAAAGCTCATCTGTGCGCATGTACCCTGAGCTCTTGCTTCATCCCATCTCTCCCCTGATCAGCTAAAGGGGTTCTTCCTTAACTTCTCTCTCCCCAGTGTCTTACTTCATATTTCTGACCCCAGCCACAGTTATGAGAGACCTCATAGCTCCACCCAACTTCCTTTATTTGAATGCAGCCGGGTTCACAGATCCTGGTGGTCACCCCTGATAAACTTATAGGTGGCCATCAGATCACCCCTGAGCCTGCGCTTTTCCAGGCTAAAGAGCCCCATGGCTCTCAGCCTGTCATCGTAAGGTCTGTTTTCCTGACCTCTGATCATGCACGTGGCTCTTCTCTGGACTCTATCAAGCTTCTCCACATCCTTTTTGAACTGTGGAGCCCAAAACTGGACGCAGCACTCCAGCTGCGGCCTCACCGAGGCCAAGTACAAGGGGAGAATGATGTCCCGGGATTTGCTTGAGAAGCATCTGTGGATGCAAGCCAGTGTTTTGGTCGCTCTACTAGTCGCAGCATCACATTGCAGGCTCATGTTCATCTTGTGGTCAATGATGACCCCCAAGTCTCTTTGTTCCATAGTGCTAGCCAGCGTAGCACTGCCAAGCCTATAAGGTTGCTGCAGGTTTTTCTTCCCAAGGTGGAGAACCTTGCATTTTTCAGTGTTAAACACCATCAGGTTCT
>NW_017729004.1:5141236-5150961 GCF_001723915.1 Gavialis gangeticus
TGAAGGTATCCAGCTTCTCAAGATGTTCCTTCACGAGGTCAGCATTGATGGAGGGCAGGGGATCTCCCTCACCTGGACCTCCCTGTCCCGTGGTGGGCATGGGCGTCCCATGGGACTGATGAAAGACCGATGCAAAGTACCCATTTAATAGGTTGGCTTTTTCCTGGGCATCAGTTGTCAGTTGTCCCATCTGGTTCAGCAGGGGTCCAATGTTGCCCTTGCTTTTCCTCCAGCTCCCCACGTATCTGAAAAAAGACTTTTTATTGTCCTTGATGCTGGAAGCTAGTTGGAGTTCTGCACCATCTCTGTGTGTTTCTAAGGCTGTGTTGACAAGTCTCTTCATAAAAGGCACTTACCTCTACTCTAGGAGCCAGAAGTTTATTTTTTAAGAAACTCCACTTTGGTTTCCACCCTTTGCCTTTGTTGGGTGAAGAGAAATGCTTGGAAACCTGTTCCCCTTCATCTCTGAACAGTTCAGCGTGCAAATGCAGCCACCAGGTGGGTATAGCTGTCACTTGAGGCAGGGTGAGCCACTGATTCATGATGCTTGAACGCCTTGGATGGTCAACAATATAAAGGGCTGGTTTTTAGAAGGTGTTTAGAAGGTCTTTTGGATGGCCAGATTGGGGAACAGGTGTTGTGGGTTGTATTTCACGGCATTTGCCTCCAGAGGGCACAGGACACTGAGGAAGAGAGAGAAGAAAGGTGGGAATAGGGGGAAATTTGCATTGCAGGAGCTCAACAGCTTGACAACAGCCAAGTATTGAAGGATCGCTGGGGGTACCCTAGCCACTGAGCGTGTCGCTGTTCAGCATCTGCTACGTCTGCAGTTATTCAGACAGGAGCTATGGCCTGGCAGAGTAGCAGGCAACTACTGCGGGGTGGAGAAGCCTGTCTGCTGTAGGACCAACATTTGAAAATCCTCTAGAGGTGGTCTTTTATATGATTTATATGGATTTCTATTTTATATTGACTGAGCATGTTAAGTCTGGCCAAGTCTACCGCCTCCCCGCCAGGGCTGGCTGGGAGGGATGGGAGCTGGGGATCCCAGGAGAGGAGCCAACTCCGGGCTCACCTGGGGAGCTGCACAGCCGCTCCTCCCACAGCTTGCAAAATGCAGCACTGTTCCTGCCTGCACCTCTCTCCGTGACTTGCAGCCCTATCCTTTGCAAAGGGCATCAACCCAGCGGCGCCTGCAAGCAAGATGAATGCCCGTGCCCCACCAACACAGACCTAGCAGGTTGCTCCATCTGACTGCCTTATCTCGGGCTCCTTTCTCAGGCACAACTCCTTGGAAAAGCAAACAGGGCCTCTACTCACTCCTTACTAAGTCAAGAGCCCTGTAGAGTCAGAGGTTTTTCCCGCTGGTCCCACTGGGGCTTCTCGCCTAGAGAGAAAGCTAAGCAGGGCAGAGCTCTCATCTAATGCATTTCCATGCTTACCAGGCCCCAAAACTGCTCTTTTTCACACCGGTGCCTCTAGGGGAAATCAGCTGGAGGTGATGGAGTGCTGCTGATTTGCTCCCTCCACCCCACTGATGGAAAGCTCTGGGGTAATGTCCTGCTGTGTTTTCAGCATTGAAGGCAGTCACGTGGCACAGATGTCGTCAAGTCAATGGGTGCATACAGCACCTAGGAATCAGACCTCGTGGTACAGGTGATATTTTTTTATTAAGACCAACTAGACTCTTGCAACAACAACAACAAAAAAAGTCTTTATTTGCAAGCTTTCAGGCCCAAGCACCCTTCTTCAGGCATATGAGAAAAGATTGTAAAAGTTCTCCTAGGTAGAAATGAAAGTTCGTATTTCATAGGAGAGTTAACGGGGTGGTAAAGTCCCCTGTTTGGAACAGTGCATTTTTCATAGGAGAGTCAAAGGCGGGGCAAAACCTAGGTACCTAATGTACAGCACCTAGCACATTCAGCTGGATGCTGCTGCAATATCACTGGCACTAATAATAAACAATGATTGTAGGGTGATATTTTTCTTTCTCAAGTAACTTCAAGCTTCGTGTCTCTGCTAAATTCCCAGGGCTTTCGCAGCCAGCCTTTCTAAACCAGTTAACAAGATCCTCCTGCTGGCGGCACTTAAGGCCGAACTGAAAAATGTGCTGGTGGTACTTAAGGTTGCGTCATTTTAAATCGGCGGTGTGCAATCCGTCAAGAGTTTGGGAACTGCTGCCTGATGGCATTGCTAACGCAAAGCGATGCAGCCGCAATGGCTTCCGGTCCAGTGACCTCCCTGTGTATCCAAACCTCGGGGGTTTTACAGCCAGTCCGCCCTTGTACAGTACATCACCTGCCTGCCATGAGGTCCCAATTGCTGCCAGTGTCACAGCCCTGAATCCCAGGCGGCTGTACTCGGTGGGTATCCTGCGTGCCTGTGGACAGATGCCGAGCTTCGCTCCCTATTGCTCTGTGCCTCTGTTTGCACGAGCACAAATGTGAATGTGAAGCCACTCCAGTTGCAATCTGCAGCGTTTTACGCTCCTTTTGCAAAGCAGCCATCGAGCCTGATCAGCGAAGGAAGCCCAGGCCAAGCAAGCTGCCGAGCTGGAACAAAGGCTGGGACAAGTGGCCACCCTACCACTACATTAAGACATCATAACTTTGACTAATTTGTAAACAGTCTGAGAGCACAGCCTTCCTCCCTCCAAAGGGGAGAGCTGTCTCTTTAAACCCTGGGGATATGACCTCTTGTCCTCTCTGTTTATAAGGGAAAAAAAGGGAAGCGAGAGAGAAAGTCAGGCTGCTGGCTTGTTAAAAGTCTTCTCCCCCCCAGCTCCCCTGCCCTCCCCTTTTGTGATGAAAATGGGGGGAAATGCTATTGGTATTCCTCCAGCTTTTGGTTTTGTCATTCATGCTCTGGAAGCAGTGGGGCTTTTCTGTGTATTTATTGACCCGGCTCTCTAGTCAACACTTAACCTACTTGTGATGGGGGGGGAGGGTTAACACCTTGTTCTGCTTTGGTTGATTTGCTGTTCCTGGTTTTGGGGGGTGGGGAGCAGATAGAAAAGCTCTGTTGCCCTTTTCCCTTTGCATTGCACAGATCCAGGTCCCACATGCTATGCGTGTGTGCATCTGATCTGGCCAAAGCCAGCTCCGTGCCACTTGATTTTCCCCGTCGTGAGTGTTTCTTGAAGAGCATTTAGTGCAATGTCACTTGATTATTTTTTGGAGCGAACTCCTCAGCGCAAGTCTCAAGCAACCCACCAGGGGCTTTCTCTTCCTCTTTTTCTTACACCTTAGGCATTTGCAGATGATTGAGGTCTCTTGTAACTCAGCTGGGAAATCTCACAACCCCGCTGTAAAGGTGATGTATTAGGTCAATTGATAGTAAATGCACCCAGCTAGTGCTTCGCTCTCAACCAGGGTCCCATGGCACCCTGGGGTGCCTTGGGATCCTTTCATGGGTGCCATGCCATGTTAGTAGTGTTAGGTGTGCAAACATGATTCACAAGATAAAACCCAGAGATTTCAAATAGAAATCCCTAGAGTTAAAAACAGTCTGACCTGTTGTGGTCTTCTGAGTTCATTGCAATAGAATAATTGCTCTTTTTTTTTTCCTGTAGTCAAAAAAATGAGTGAAAAGTGAAGACCTGGCATTTTCCAAGGGGTGGCTTGAGTCTATTGAGGGATGACTTGACTCTCAAAAGGTGGAGAGCCACTGGTTGAGCCGATGGGGAGCTGCGCTTACTTCCTTTTTGTTCTTTATTTCTGGGATCCCAGTTTCTAATGAAGGTCCTGAGGTGCAATAATGATGCAAATGTGGAGTAACACCACCAAGTGAGTAGACTTTTTTCCTAATCAGTTCATCACAAAAGAGATGCCGATAAAAAGAAGCGATTCTGCAGCTCGAAGAAATGAAAGAAATGCATCTGCCAATAAATAGAAGAGAGCTCAGTCGTACGTGGCTTTTGATCCAGAGCTGATTGGCAGCATGAAAATCTCCTGCTTTAAATGTTCGCTGTGCTGCGAAGGCAGGACTGAGCCTCCAGCTTTAATCTGCCGAGGGGATGGTGCTTTCGTTTCTGATGATTATTTTTTTAGCTTAGGTCCAGTAAAGAATAAAATTTGGAACTTTTTTTTAACTCAGTGTCCAACCCGGCAAAAAACCTCTTGTGGAAAGGAGTTTATCTGAAGCCCATTACCAGACTTGTTTGGAAACCTCCAGAGTTTTTTGTTTTTGCTTAATTTAAGTGATGAGTTTCCAGTTTCCTGTAAACTATTTGTGGGGGGTTTTGCTCCAAACTGTTACTTAAAATGATGCCAAAAAGAAAACGGGGAGCAAGAGAGGGAACATGTCATGGAGTCAGATCCCACAATCCTGAATCTGAAGTTAGGGATCTTTTCATACTTTACCTGCTTCGGCACGTTTTATTTTTCCTTATATTGTGCACATGCCCCGAACCTTTGCTGGGAAGGGTGACATAGAGAGCCAATAAATAAATACTTCAATGAATTTTGCTCGGCTTTGTCAGAAGCCGGAAATGCAGGACTCGTGGAGCCGAAGACAGCTCACGCTGGCTCTCAAAAGTGACATTACTCACATGAAAGGTCCCATACAACTTACCAATCAACCTTTCTACTCCCATGAGTAGATAAGGGCCTGATTCTGCAAGTATATACAGGTGGCTTTTGTGCTGGGGCTTGGAGTTTGACTGGCAGTGGCATGACGAGTCTTTCTTGAGCCAGCCCCTGCATGTACATGCAGCAGAACAGTGTGGGAGTCCCATCAAGGATGTGTTGCATGGGATTAAGTGCTGGAGTTTCCAGGATCAAGCCCCACTTGCTGGGCTCCTTCATCTCCTAACGAACTGCCTATGGGAACTGGTATTCGAATGCACAAAGAGCGCAGGGCCGGTCCTTAAGGACATGAATGTCCCTGGTTATCTTAATATGATACCAGCAGCAAGAAGGAAAACGAAACAGGTGACTCATCTGATACCATCAAGCCCTGAAACCACAGTGTGGAAATTGCATTTACGCAGCACCAGATGTTATTGCACCTTGCACCCTTTAAGGCAGTGGGAGCCAACCTTTATTTTTGGCAGGTGCATCACAAATGAGCCCCACACCCTTCCCACCTGCCTCCCCCAGCCCCTTCCCTGCCCAATCTGCTGCTCAGCCATCCACTCTCTGCCCAAGCTGCTGCTCTTCTTTCTCCTTCCTGCCCTGTGCTGCCTGCCTGATATACTGCTCTGCTTTCTGTTCCCTGCCCTATTGCTCCTGTGCCCCCCCCACCTGCTTTAAGGCAACGATACGTTGGTCCCAAAAGCTCATCTACAGAGGATTGACCCCACGCTGTTTTCATGCCATTCCACTTGTCAAATTACTATGTGGTATCTGGCCCTTTAAATGTATGGCATTCGGTCGCTGCCTGGGCATGAGGATTAGTGGATGCAGTCCTGAAAAAATTTATAAGTAGAAGTCAGTTTATATATCCAGTTATGAGCTGGCAATTATGGGAGGACGTGAGAGATCCCAGGGGAAGAGCAGGGCAGTGAGGAGGGAGGCAGAGGAGGAAGCAACTATACGACAAAATGAAAAATGTTGCAGAAACCCAGGGTTGCGACTCACCCCATGACGGTGATTGGCAGCTACTGCCATAACAAGTACTAAAATGACCTTTTCTGTTGCCATATGCCCCAGCTCCATGTTTCAGCTCTGTTAGGGGCTGGAAGAGGGGAACTTCACAGTCCCAATGAGCTGAGCATCTAAACAGCATGGGCAGTGGAAAGGGAATTGCCCTAAAACCGGGCAGAACTGGGCCACCGCACACCCAGTTCCCTTGTGCAGGAGCAATGGGATGGCATTTGGCCTGTGGTGCTCACACTCACGCCTTCCCACTTGTGTGGCTGCATCAAGGTCTGAATTTCCAGCAGCTGCTTCTTGCTTTAAGAGCCCAGGGGCTTCTCAGGGGATGCACCGCAATGGTGGCGTTGGCCCAAGGGGGTTTTACTGTACCTGGAAGGGGAGATCCCTGTCTTTCCTGACCTGGAATGACTTGGTGAGGGTGGAGATCTGCCCCTTGCACTGCAGGAGTCTGCTAAAGCCTCCCAATGGGAGGATCTCGACTACATGTTTAATGGCAATGGGGGATTCCTCTCGGGCTTTCCCTCTAGCTTGTTCCTATGGCTTTTTGGCTAGGGGCAAGTAAGACTACAGGGCATCTGAACCCCAAGGCCTCCAGGCTTGGGGCTTGCATGCAGGATGCCTGCCGGAGCCTGGGAGATAGGATACTTACCGGTGGGGATATGGCACTGACCTGTTGAAAGAAGTGCTACCAGTCCAGTGGTTCCATTGATTTACATGGCGAGCCGGTCGCCTCCCCACCCTCTGCCTTGAATTCCCCACCTATAAAATAATAAACCAATGATTGCTTTAAAATAGTAAATCAATAGTGAATCTTGACTTCCCCATCTATAAAATCATGTAAATCCATCATAATAATAATAAATCATGTACATCTATTATAATAATATCTACCTACCTTATGCCTGATGTTCCAGTAGCGCCCAGGCCTGTCTGAGACTGGGATCTGAGCTCTGTGCATAGGGAGAACCGGTCCCTGCCTTAAAGACAGACAAAATGTGGAAAGGGGAGGACACAGATCTTAAGTGATGTGCCCAGGGATAGACAGCAAGTCAGGGACAGAGGTGGGGGTAGACTCCTAGCTGCTCTGCTGCCTGCTGGGTTTAACACAGGGGTTATTTAATGCTCATGAAGTGCTTCAAGCTTCTTGGATGCAAGGCATGGTGAAAGGACACGGGGCCAGGGGTTTGCTCAGCATCCTCCTTGCAAAGGGCAGCAGGTCTTTGAAATAAAGTAAGTTGGGGGGTGCCTTTTGGATCCTTTGGTGTGAAAAGGGCCTTGCCTGAGCTGCCTGCTCTGCTCCCATTGCAACACAGGCTCACTGCAGAGGGGGGCAAGAGAGGGGATGCGTCGGGGTGTTTCTGATCCTTGTCACAGCAAGCTTTGTTGGCCTGTAAATCTGCCTGCCTTCCTATCAGCTTATCCCCTAGGGAGCCTGGCTCTTCTCCTCCCCACAATCACGCAAGGCCAGGAGGGAGCTCAGGAGTCCCTCCAGTCCATCCCCTTTCTAATTCCCCACGACGCACACCGTTCGTTGGCAGTACAATGCTGTGAGCGTCGCTCGGTGAATGCAGCACAGCGTGCACTGCCTGTGCCATGGCTAATCCAAACTCCCCTCCCTTGGAAATGGGATCCGCTCCCGCCCTGGACACACACAACCAGCCCCAGGAGAGATTGAAGGGGCTGCTCTCATGACTGAACAGGGTTTGGCCTGGCTTTAAACTGCACTTTCCTAGGCCTCGATGTAGCAGCCAGGTTGCTTCCCTCTCCTCCCTTTCCACTTACCCTCTCACCACCGTCACGGCTCAGGTGCCGACTCCTTTCCCAAGCTCCTGTCATCGGGGGGCTCAAAGGTGGTTCTCTCTGCCCCAGAGGTGCCACGTATGTGGGGGCCTGAGGACAAGAGGGAAGTCACCCAAAAAGTGTAAAACTTTCCACACATCCATCATCTGAGTCCCCTGCCCCCCAGCAAAATAGAAGTCAGTGCCTATGCTATGACCTACCCACCCCGGCAGGCTCAAGCGGGGATGGTAGCCACTTGGAAGGAGGCAGGGCCGTGGGGGTGAGCAAGCCTTTGGAGTCAGCACTGGGCCCTTAAAAAACTTAACAAATAAGACCCAGCTCTTTGAAGGAAACAGGGCAGCACTGGCCTAGACTGAGCCAAGCCCCTGAGCTGTGAAGCTAACACCACCTTTGCTCCCGCACCGCTCTGGCCCACAGGATCAGGCCCAAAGCGGCCAGGGCTAGCATGAGCGCTAAGCGACCGCAGCCGTATTTAGCAACCTTCACTGCACCCGGCGTGGAGGCTGTTTGGCATCAGGCTGGTGTCTTCATAGTTAATTAGTAGTGTAATTTTAAAAAGAAGAAAAAAAAAGAAGTGGGTTTAGGAAGTCGCAGCGGTGCGGGGGCTGGCCAGGAGATAAATAGGATGGGGGGGAGGGGTGTTGTGTGTGTGTGTGCGCGCGCACTCTGTGTGTACACACACCTAAAGTGGATTATCTTCATCCTGGCTTAAAGAGCAGCTGAAAAGAAGAGAGGGAAAGCGAGAGGGGTAACTGGGATCCTGCAGGTAAAGCTGCTTGTGCTTCCTGGATGGGAGGGGCGGAGGGCGGGGGGTGGTTTCATCCCTTCCAAAAAAGCCCTTGGAGGCGAGGGCCCCTGGGCAGGGGGTGCAGAGCAGGGGGGCGAGCAGTTCCCCTGGAGAAGGCAGAGAAATCCCCCCTGGGAGGCGGCTCCGTGCCCCCAGCCCGGCTCCTCCCGCGCCCAAGGGGGACCTGGCACGGCTGGGCACGGGGCCACGGCATGTCCCAGTCGCGTGTGGGGGTGTGTGTGTGTGTATATATCTATATATATATGTGTGTGTGTGTGTGTGTGTATGTATGTATATATATATGTGCATGTGTGTATATATATATATATGGGGGTAGATACCTGTGTGTGTATATATGCGTGTTTGTGTGTATATGGATGCACACGTGTGTGTGAGGGGTGGGTGTATATGCATATGTGTGTGTGCATATATACCTACGTGCCTGTGTGCATGGGCTCGTGTGGCTGTGTATTTACCTACGGGCTTTTGGGCGTGTTGGAGTGTGCGGGTGTTTAAGACAGACAGACGCAAGAGACGCAGGGCTGTATACACAACGCGCGTCTAGACGAGAAACGCGGGCACAGACACGCGCACTCGCGCGCACACATGGATCTAGACACACGCCTGTGTATCTGCGCGCGTGTGCGCGTTTTGCTCGTCTCCGCCCGGGCGGGGGGCCACGCTGGAGTCAAGCAAGGGACCTGCCTCTGCATTTAAAACCGACCCCCAACCACATTGTTATTCGGGTTTTTTTAAAGCGATCGGATTTTTTTTGGGGGGGGGGGGTTGGTGTCGGTCCCGGGGGTTTTCCCCTCGCCCCCGGGGCAAAGCATCCCCTTCCAGCCCCCTCCCCATGCCTTATTGCCCACACTCAGCCCGAGCTCGGCTCCCGGTCCGCGGGCGAGGGGACCGGCCGGGCGTCCTCTGCTGCACACCGGCTCGCAAATACCGCTGTTCTGCAGGCACACGTCCCGGAGGAGCGAGGATGGAGACCCTCTCCCCCCTGTCAGGCGACCCCGGCTTTCATATATGTACACATATACGTGTATACATATTTATATAGGCGTGTATACACCTATATAGTTATACATGCGTGTATATACAGCTGTCTATATAGGGATATCCGTATTTATAGCCGCCTTCTTTTACATCTGCGAGCTCTCGGGGTGTCGCACCAGAATAAACGTTCAGCTTTGCCCCGTTCTCAGCCCGCCACGCCGAGATAAATCGTTCCAGTTTGGAACGGTGGGGTGCCGCGTTTGGAACGGTGGGGCGCTGCGTTTGGAACGGTGGGGCGCCGCGTTTGGAACGGTGGGGCGCCGCGTTTGGAACGGTGGGGCGCGGGGCGAGACAAAGGGATCCAGGCGTTTGGGGGTGAGCAGGCGAGTGAAGCGAGGTCTTCGCCCAAATCCGAATCAAATCCATGCCGTTGTGTAGAAGAGTTGTGCCGGGATCGATCCATCCGGGGAGGCTGGAAGGGGCAGGGGTCCCCTGCTCATTGGATGTTACTGGAGAGATGATTGGGAAGGTGTGTGTGTGTG
>NW_017729004.1:5152361-5152907 GCF_001723915.1 Gavialis gangeticus
GGCCCGGCCCGAGCGTGTCCGCTCCTACCTGGCCGCCCGCTCCCGCCGCCGCGGCGCGGGCCCGCGGCACCCGCGGATCCGAAAGTTGGTTGTCGGGTTTGTTTTCTTTCCCCTTCAAGTCCTTTGATCCTCTCCTGCCAGGAACAAAAGGCACCGAGCGACTTAAAGAGATAATGATACAACTTGACATGAGCGTTTCAAGGTGCTTTCGAGCTAGTCAGGTGGAAGGGAGCTGGGGGAAAGGATGAAAAACATCGCTCCCCTTTGCTTTGAGGAGCGTTAAAATTAAAAAAAAAAAAAAAAAGAAACACCATCATCACCAACAAAAAAACCCCCGTAGGTAAGACAAGATTGAACAACCTGGGCTGGTTATGTAAAGGGAAGAAGCGGGGTGGGAGTGGAAGGGAGAGGGAATTGGTTGGGACTGGGATTGGGGCGGATTATAACACTGTGCTGTGCTGGGCTTTGCTCTACAGTGTATTGAATGATCGTAGATTGCCTTGCACTGCAGTATAGTATAGTATAGTATAGTATAGTATAGTATAG
>NW_017729004.1:5153167-5154857 GCF_001723915.1 Gavialis gangeticus
CTGCACATCGGTGTAATTACCGCGGGGGGTGATGGAGGAGGGAAGCCCCGGCCGGGGGGTCGCTCCTGCGGCCGGGCTCCCGGGGAGGCGAGGCAGGGCCTGGGCACGCGCACACACACGCATGCACACGAATGCACACGCATGCCTATGCATGCACATGCACCCACACATGCACGCGCAGGACCGTGCTGCACACCCCCGCTGACTTCCCCCTACTAGGCCCGGGCTTGCCCCCATGTGCGCCCCCCTCCCTCAGCTGAGCTGTGCCCCCCGGCCCGGGTGCTAAACCCGGTCTCTGGTGCGGGGACAGACGTGCCCGCCCGACGTGCTCAGGCCCCTGGGTGCACTGCTGCTCCTGCCTCCCGCATTGCCTCCAGCGCCTCTCGAGCACTGGGGACGGCACTGCCCGGGCTGGGAGCACCAGAGCTCCATCCTGCCCAGTCTGCTGGGCACCGGGGCAGAGAGCGGGGCATGCTCCCCTGCTCCTCTCTCACTTGCCACCTCCAGCGCTGAAGGTCGGGGAAGCTCTGGCTGAGCCTGTGCCCCTCGCTCCCGGGCACTAGGTGCCGATGCCCCTTTCCTTCAGGGACGTGCCCAGGCCCTGCTCTCTGCCCGCATGCATCCAGCTGGGGCAGGAGAGGGCCCAGTGCCCTGCCCTCGCTCCATTGCCCTGCCCTTTCAAACCCCCCAGGGCACCGCTCAGAGAGACCCCAGGAAGGGGGATGCGCATGCACATATGGGGAGGGGAGGGGGTACAGGCAGCAGTGTGTGCATGTGTGTGCGTGCATGCGCGTGTGGGGAGGAGAGGCGGGTAGAAGCACCGTGTGTGTCTGTGTGTGTGTGTGTATGTGTGTGTATGCATACACATATGGGGAGGAGAAGGGGGTAGAGGCATCTTGTGTGTCTGTGTGGGGGGGGTGTGTGTATATACGGGGAGGAGAGGGTGGTGGAGATTGTGTGTGTGTGCGTGTATGCATGCACATATGGGGAGGAGAAGGGGGTAGAGGCACCGTGTGTGTCTGTGTGGGGGGGGTATGTGTGTGTATATGGGGAGGAGAGGAGGTAAAGGCACCTTGTGCATGTGTGTGTCTGCGGAGGGGGGCATATAGGGAAGAGGTGGGTAGAGGCATCATTGTGTATGTGTGTGCATATGGGGAGGAAAGGGGGTAGCGGCACTGTGTGTGTGTGTGTGTGTGCGCGCGTGCGCATATGGGGGGGGTAGAGGCACCATGCTCAGCTATGTCAGGTATGTCTGAAGCTGGGAACTCATTTGGATGGATGGGAGGGGTGCGGGGGGAAGGTAATAAAATGCAAATGTGTTCTTGATAAGACAGGCAACCTGAACACCTGGACTGGAATCATTAAAAAGCGATCTTTTATTCCCAGCCCCGATATAACTTATAATTAGAAACTCCCTTGCATTCCTGATTGGAGAAGGAAATGCATTCCACCGACACCAACATAAATATTCCCTTGTCACCTACCCAGGGGGAAGGAGGTGGGGGAGAAGGCAGGAGGTGGGGTGGGTGGAAGATCTGCATCTCCACTGAGGAAAGCCAGCAGGATCAAAAAACAGTCGCAGCCCAAAGTTAGGCTCCCCATCGAGCTCTCTCTCTCCCCCACCAGGGTGCATTTTGCTTTCATGCTGTGCTGCTGGCTGGTGGAGGAGCTGGGAACAGGCGGGGGAAGG
>NW_017729004.1:5154989-5155339 GCF_001723915.1 Gavialis gangeticus
AGTATAGTATAGTATAGTATAGTATAGTATAGTATAGTATAGTATAGTATAGGTATATTGCATAAACTTCATTCCCTTGCGGTATAGAATAATATAGGCTATTGCACTGCATTGTATTTCACTATAGTGTAGTACAATATGACATATGGCATTGCATTTCATTACACTGCGTTTCAGTATAATATAGTATAGTATATAGTACAGTATAGCATGGTATATGGCATTGCATTATATTATATTATATTGTATAGTATCTTGCATTGCATTGCATTATATTATATTATCTTATATCCCGGGTCACGCTCGGACGAGACACACGGATCAGGCCCGTGCCCCCCGGTCCTGCGCTG
>NW_017729004.1:5160339-5161117 GCF_001723915.1 Gavialis gangeticus
GGGGGGGGTAAAACAGCCCCAAAGCAAGTTTCTGGAAAGGTGTTTGGAGCGCATCAGCTGGGGAGGAGCAGGGGATGGGAGAAGGGAGCGTGAAAGTTTCCAAACCACCACCCCCAAAAAGGAAAAAAAAAAACTTCACACATTTATGGATTTGTATTTATCTTTTTCTTGCATTTTTAGTCGCTTCTACCCAGGGAGTGAAATCCGGGCAGGTTGTTATAGCTACCCAAATCCGCAGGGGTCCCCCTGTCTATTTATACCCCTTAAATCTTCCTCTCCACCCCCCACCCACCCTTTTTTTTTTAAGCTACATTTTATCCCTGGCTTGTGGGCCAACGTGCCCCTAATGACTATTAAAACACTATCTCTTTGCAATTAGCTCATTCCTGCCTTAGCCTTCCTGATTGACAGAGGAAGCTGGAGCATCAGAATTCTCCCTTTGGCAATAAGTGCTGATTGGGCCCTTTTAAAGAGAGCTACTTCAAACTTTTTTTTCTTTTTCTTTCTTTTTCTTTTTTTTTTTTTTTAATATTTGCCTTCAGTGTCTTGGCTGAGAGAAGAGGGTTTTTTGTGGGGTTTTTTTTTTTTTTAACCTCTCTTGAGATTTTTGCTCGAGAGGAGTAGAGGAAGGAAGAGAAAAAGGATTTACCTGGCTTGGGCTTGAGACTTGGCTTTTCTTTTCTTTAATGATTTTGTATTATTATTGTTCTGATTACTGACATCCATCATCATACCTCAGAAGAAAGAAAAGTTTTGGCAACTCTGGTTTCCCCCTTCC
>NW_017729004.1:5171273-5171531 GCF_001723915.1 Gavialis gangeticus
AAAAAAAAAAAAAAAAAAAAAGGGCAAAAAAAAGGGGACATTTTTTTTTTTCCATCCATGGCCTCTTTTGGATATTTCCTGTTTCTCTGTGGGCTGAGTCAAGCGATGTCAAGTTACCCAATCTGGTGGTAAGTTTTAGCCTTCTTCTTCTTCTTCTTCCCCCCCTGGAAAGGGCATTTCCCCTCCTGCGCTTCCCTGGTCCCGGCGGTGCCTCGAGAGACCCCGGCCGCGGTGCCCGCGCGGGAGGAGCGGACTCGC
>NW_017729004.1:5176531-5176788 GCF_001723915.1 Gavialis gangeticus
TGCATTCCCCCCCCCCCCCCATCTGTCTTGCAAGGTTGGGGTAGCAGGTGTCAGATCCTAGTGCAGGATTTTTAAGTGCATCTGTTTGGATGTTCAATGTGCCCTTTGCAAGTGCAGCAGGACAGCACCAGGCATGGAGTTGCAAGGAAGGTTGTGGGGGGGCGGGGAGGGGTCGATGTTATGTGGGCGTCCGAAATCCCAGCTCTCCCCCACCCCCCTCCACATTAGGTCTCAGACAGATGCTTCTCAGGCCCCTG
>NW_017729004.1:5181788-5188040 GCF_001723915.1 Gavialis gangeticus
CGAAATCCCAGCTCTCCCCCACCCCCCTCCACATTCGGTCTCAGACAGATGCTTCTCAGGCCCCTGTGACACGTTACATATATTCGGTGAGTCACTGTTCAATCGCGCAATAAACTTAGATCCGCGACAGGCAGCGCATGCAAAATAATAATCACGAGAGAAAAATGACTACCCGGCTAGCCATAAAAAGAGCCAACCAGCTAGAAAGTCAGGGCATGACAATGTGTAACACCTCCGTAGCTGGTTTCTAGCCAGCTTGAATTTGAACATGCAGCAGGGCCCTCAGTATAGAGGTGAACGAAAGACGACCCGCCTCGTAGTGCTGAATGGGTAGGATGGGCAATATGGGATGAAGATCTGCACATAAGACCCCAAATCCAGAGCGATTTTCATTCCCCTAATCCAGATTGCAGCAGAGGAGGATAGACCCCGGGCTCAAACCCGGGTTGTAATCACAGCTGCTGCTGTAACTGCCCCAGTCCAGTTGTTCTGGGGTGGGTGGGAAAAGAAGGAAGTCCGATCTCAGTCCCGCGGTCCTGTGGCCTCAAAGATGCATCCTTTAAACCCACCGGTAGCTCCTGGGATGCTCACAGGTAGAAATGCTGTAAGACACTTGCCCTAAAGCATCCTCCGAGCGTCGGCGTGATCTTGGCTCGCATCTGAATTGCTGCACTCAGAAGCCTGCCTGATCCGGGCTCCATCGGCAAGGCAAGGCCTGAGAAAGGCTGTATGCACACTGGCGTTGTTTAATTATCCCTCACCAAGGCGAAAGCTATCTGGGACCATAAGTGTGCCTCCAGGGCTGTGTACGTTCGGTGGTGTTTGTTTTAATAGCCCAGTAAAAAGAAATCCCTCCGCTGTTTGATCTCTCTGCTTAAACGGCTCTCATCACCATAATATCAAAACACCTCTGCAGAAATAGGGGCACTGATGCAAAAGAAAACTTCTGCTCCGAAAGTGATGCCAAGTGTGTCCGGGATCTGCTTAGTGAAGAAAAAAACAAATAGGACTGAACCAGCATTTCTGACCAATGCTTTGAACTGGCCTTTGATTATGGGGAAAGCTATGGGACTTCCTTTATCCCCTGCCCCGCATATAATTTCTGTGAAGGGACTAGATTAGACTCTGGCACCGGGAGCCCGGGAGCAAAAGTGGAGCTCCCCAGCCCAGATCCACTGTCCCAGGTGTGTGCAGTGCAAAGGGGCAGCCAACAATTTGATTGGTGCAAATTAGATTTTTAAAACCCCATCGGTGAGCTAATGTGTTATTTGGGCTGCAGGTGATGGAGGGGTGTCAGGAGGTCTTTGAGAGGCCTGAAGGATTGCTTTAGGACGGTGGTTTTCAACCTGTGGTCCAAGGACTCCTAAAGGGTCTGCAAAAAGTGACTATGATCAATCAATAGCGTGCGCATACCCACGCTTACAGTTCAAAGGGGTCTGCCCTGCCATTCACATTTTTTTTTTTAGGGCTCCGCAAAATAAAAATAAAAAGGTTGAAAACCACTGCTTTAAGGCAAAACCAGTAACAGCGATGGACACTGAGCTCTTATATATTGAATCTGAATATCGAGGAGATCAGAGGCTGCTAATGCATCAGCCAGCACTAGGGGAGGTGGGAAATGTGGGTGGGAAAGCAGAAAGTGGCATGAAATGTGAACAGACTTTTAGCTGGAAAGCTCTTTCTTTTTGGCGAGGAGAGCAAAACTAAAGCAGAAAGGGGTAGGCAAAAGAGCATGAAGCGTTTGTCTCCTCTGTCATTGTGGGTACAAGATGGCCACGTCTTTTCTGGAGGGAGCAGAGTCGTAAAGGCTCAGCTCACAGGAGAGAAGAGGCAGCATGGTTGTATAGCTGAGTATTACCCAGGGAGATGCCAGCCAGGGGCTGCTGCACACATAAATCCTGGGTTGGCAACCTACGGTCCGCAGGCCTGACCAGGCCCATGAAGAGGTTTTATCCCGCCTGCCAAGCACGCCTTTTTTCTATAAACTGCCATTGGCAAGTTTTGCATGAGAATATGCCATTGCACGCTGGAATCGCTGACAACTGCCATGTCTGCCACATCTTAGGTCCGAGTAATGCAAATTCAGCCCTGGGATTTTGACATGCACTGCATCACTGCAGAAATGGGGACGATGGGACACAGTGGTGGCTTTCACTTCTCCGTGCCGGGTTCAGGCACGACTCCTTAGCTCAGCGGAGCTGTTCTGCATCTGTACAGGGTTTGGGTGTTGTTTGCTCAGGCCCTCGTTCTAGAAAGACGGATGGGTTATTTTTTTATTGCAACTCTATAGGTGCAGATTTCATCTCAGCGTGCACCATGCCTTAAAGATGATCTGCATTTAGGCTTTGAACTGTTGAGTGATGATTGCTCTCTGGCTGGTGAGCCAGGAGACACGGAGGGCTGCAAGTCACTCAAGGAACAGCGGGAGCCGTGTTTGTTGGCATAAGAGCATTTTACTATCTCTAGGGCACCGAACTATGTATTGCATTCACCTGTTTGAGCTCAGCTCCGTTCATCTCAGCTGAGGGCTTTGACGTGCCACTGGGGATGGATGTGGCCTTCATTTCGGGTGCCGTTCGGGAGTGTTTCTGCCAGTGGTTAAATAGCTGCTCTAGAAGGGGCTGCGGCAATGGGCCAAGCAGTCCCTGTTCATAAAAAGTCCCCAAGGGCGATGGCTATGTCTGCAGCCACACCAGGAAGGCCTAGCTGTCAGGTCAGGGCCCTGCTTTGCCAGCTGCCTTCACCCTATGATTTTCAACAAGGGTGCCATGCAGCGTTTAGTGTGCAGACACCTGTTTGGTGTACAAATGCACCGTTCGGTGTGCAAACACCTGCACGACTCACAAGATCTGTTGTGTTTCCATAGGCAAAAACTTAATGAAGGAGAAGCAATTTCTGAAGGGTGTCTTGAGTCTAGGGGTGAGGGGGACGAGGGCTTGAGTCTAAAAAGGGTAAGAGCCACTGGTGTTGACGTACTCCTTGCCTTGTAAAAATTGCCTAAGGATGCAAAGAGTGGGAGAAACTGAAAGCACCAGTATCCCCACTTCGCAGAGCTGGTCCCAAAATGTTGCCAGGCACCTGGTTCTCACCGAAGTCAAGGCTTTGGGTATTTAGGTGCAGGAATTAAGTGACTTGACCGCTGTCACTCATGAAGCCTGTGTCAGAGACAGGAACCGAACCAAGTTGTCTCAAATTCTAGCTGGGCTCTGAGCTGTGAGACCAGCCTCCTTTCAGATCCAGCTTGATAAGGACATTATCTAATCATTTAAAATGTCATTGCACATCCTGGAAGATGTAGATATATATATATTTTTCAATTTCAAGAGAACTTTATTAGAAAAAATAACCTAACCCCCCCCCAAAACCCTCATACAGCCTTCAGTAAAACAAAAAGAGCAAACTGAGTCACAGATAAATATCCTCTTTCCAAGACAAATAAAAGAAACTTTTCTCTCTTTGCACCCAGCCATCTTTATAAAGCATCTGTTACAGGGCAGTTCCAGCTGCAGGGATTTGTCCTTCCATCATGCCTTTCACCTGAACATCTCAAAAAACTTTACTAACATTAATTAATAGCATCCTTAGGAAGGAGGCTAATGTTGCTATCCCCATTTTACAGATGGGTAAGCAGAGGCAGGAAAATGAATAGCTGTGTCCTGGGGGATAAAATGAGTCCATAGGTGAGCGGGGAATAGACCCAAGGGCAATGTCCGGATGATCAGGAACGTGTGTTTTTCCAGGGACAAGTAGCAGTGGCACTCAGTGGCAGTGGTGTTACTTATTCCCGGGGATCACCTGTGCCATGTGTGCTCTGGTGCATGGCAGGTTATCCAGGTGGGGTAGGGGTAAGGTGTGCTGGTCCCAGCAGCCTTACCTGGGGCCCCAGGGGAGCTGGAGCCGTGGTGCTCCTGCAGCAGGGAGCCTGGCTGGTTTTGGGCAGCACACACGGCTGCCATGTGCGCCACCCTGCTTCTTTTCGGCATGGATTTTTTTGACCCTGGGATCTCCTGGGGTCAACCCCCCACCACAATCCTACGAAGTAGCGGTGCAGGGCATGCCTGCATGTGCAGCATGTGTTGCCGCAGACAAGGCTGCGGAGCCACATACCGCAAATCCGCACTCGTCTGGACGTGGCGAAGAAGTGCTACTTCTCAGTCTCAACATTGGAAAGCTGTGCTTCCCTGTCCTGCTTTGGAAAAAAATTAATCTGCCAACCCAATCCTCAATAAATCAGTGCTTGAGGGGTGGGGGGGCCTAGATAATAGCGTCTTGGGGTAGGTCTCAAAATACCAGATTCTGGTCCCAGTTTTGGCACCGACCTGCAATGTGAGACCATAGGCAGTTCACTTCCCCTTCCTGTGTACTTCTTTCTCACCACGTGTCGATGATCTAAGCTGTGGAAGGAAGGAACCGATGCATTTGTACAGCACCGAGCACTATGCTCGATCCGCTCAGCGTTGCTGGAAAGCAGGCACTCATCACGGTTGCTTGCAGGTTTGAGCTGGGGATTATTGTTCTAATTTGTTTTCCCATCATATGTCTTATAGAGAGAAAAAAGAAGTGGTCTGTTCTGCTGTCCCAGAGCAAACAGGCCGAGTCTTTGATTCTCCCCAGAGGTTTTTATGTGCTTCTCCTCGGGGGATGACACTCCTGCGTTTATATACCTCGACTGCGTGGGTCACATAACCAGACGGAGTTATAAAGCGCTTTACGGGCATAATGACAGCACTTAGCAAACATTACACAAGCATGTCACCGAAGGGACTCCTCCAGGCTCTGAATCGCGGCACGCCGCATTCGGACAGCTGAGATTTATCGAGGGGCTGCGGGAGCGTGTGATCTAAATATATTGCTCAGTCCATTGCTGGCAGATAGCGGCAGGCTGTCCAGTCCTGTTCCCAAAGCTACCCACCCGGAAAAGGAGTTGGGTCCACACTTTTGCTTCAGACTTGGAGGGCCGAAGCCTAGAGCTCAAAGGGAAGCTTGGAGCACAAAAGTTCTCCTTCCTGGGGCGAGTCTGTATCTCTGGCCTCTGTACCCTGTCCTGAAAGTGCTTTATAGTCAGATCCTGGAAGGAATTAGGTGCCTGGCTCCTACTGAAATTGCTGGGGTCTGGATCTGAGTGCTGAGCGCCCTGCCGGCAGGTGTTCGGATCCCACGGTTATGGGTATACCCACAATGTACCGGGGGGTTCGGTGCTGCACTATAGGCTAGCTACTATGGTAAGTGGAAGTGAAGACTTGATATATTCTTGTATAGTAGCTTCTATTTATTACAGGGTAAGACCTTGCACGCAGGCAGTTATGCACGTGAGTAAAAGGCCTTTTCTCTTTTCCCTCGTGGTCAATTGTGCATAGGGCCAAGCTTGCCAATGAAAAGCAAATGAAATTTAAACATAAACTCCCTTGTTCTTCACTCCCTAACATAAGGCACTCTTTAGAAGGGCCCTCTGAACCAAAGGAAATTGTTAAGCATCACAAAAGACACGGCTCTTAGCACTCTTGTTTGTCAACTGCCTATTTAAACTCCCCTTCCCTCTTGAATTAGACTGACAATGAAAGAGCCCTTTGCATTTCTATGGCACCTGCCATCAAAGGAACTTGACACATCCTAGGTCTCCAGAGTTTTTGTACTGGGATAAATAAGATGTGTGGGGATGTGATTTTTTTTTAACTTGAACGTAATACAGCCCCTAGCATGAATACTGTGAGGCCAGAACAAAATTTGCTTTATACCAACATGACTTGCTCCTCTTCGCCTGCAGGGACAGCTATATTCACTTGAAGCATATTTGGCACAGGCAGACAAGGTTCTTTGGGTCAATATGATATCTTTTATTAAGCTAAATAGTTGGGGAAATTGTTCTTTGCAAGCTTTGAGGTGCAAACACCCTTCTTCAGGCAGAGGGAGAGTGTTTTTACACTTGTGTCCCTTCTGACGTGTCTGTGCAGGGAATTATAGGCGTTTACCCAAAGCTGCACAACTTTTGCAGAGAGAAGACCTTATAAACATGTGTCACAAAAACCCTAGTTAAAATGTTTTTAGAACAGGCATTAATTCCTCACATTAAAAATGGCTTTCCTGAAAAAATGGTGTGATTCTCAAAAGCAAAGCTTTTTGCCTCCAAATGGGCAGCATCATTGATATGTTATTTCGGTGACATCCCCACATTTTTCCCTTTACCGAAACCCAAGTTCTCTTGCTGGTTTCTGGGCACATATATATATGTGTGTGTGTGTGTATAATATATAT
>NW_017729004.1:5188265-5190500 GCF_001723915.1 Gavialis gangeticus
TATATATATATATATATATATATTATATATATATATATTAAATATATATATATTTAAATTATTGTGATGCAAATTTCAGTAAAAAAGAAAAACCAAAAATCTATTGGAAAGTTTCAGCAAAAATCTCATTCCGGTTCTGGAAAAGAGGGAGGAGATGCTGGCATTTGAGTTGGAATGAAATTGTCCTGGTTTTTTTTCTAAATGTTATCATAAGAGATTGATAGCCTGAATAAAGGCCAGAAGAGACTGTTAGATCATCCGGTGAGGCCTTCTATACACCGCCAGGCCATGACATTTCACTGAATTATCCCTGTCTTGAGTTCAGTAACTCATATTTGCCCAAAGCCTCGGTGGGATTTGGCTTCTGTATACTTTCCAGAAAGGCATCCAGCCTTAATCTGAAGACATCCAGAAGTAGAGAATCCATCATTTGTTTTGCTAGTTTGATTCATAGTGAATAATTCTGCCTGTTAAAAGAGTGCACCTAATTTGTGATTGTGTTTGTCCGGCTTTCGTTGACTTGTTTCTTGCTGTGCCTTTCCCTGCCTCACGGTGCAGTAATCTCCTTTCCCACAGAGGGAGAACCTGAGGCAAAGCATAGTTAGGTGACTTGCACGGGGCCATAGGAGGAAGCAGTTGCAGGGCTGGAGGAGTCCCCAGGAGGACATGCTATGGGAAAAGGGATCTCAGCCTGAGAACAGTATGAATTCATCCTTCCTCCCTTGCACCCAGAGACTCTTTGGGGGACAGCGCGGTTAGGAGACCCATGCCGGCACTTGTGTACCAGTTGCAATGCCCATGACTTGCTCATCTCTCCATGCATCTTGTCCACTGCTGGGCAGATGCAGTCTCCTGGCTTCATCTTCATCTCCCCACATCACCTATGGTCTTACACACATCTCTGTGTTTCATAGTTTCATAGTTGGTCAGATCGGAAGGGACCTCAGCAGATCATCAAGTCCGACTCTGCCATGATGTGAAGAGACATCATTCCTGTTGATTCAAGGGCAAGCTCTGTGTTTCATAACACGATTTCCACCTCTCCATTTTATTCTTCCCATCAGTTCTTTACAATCAGATCCTTTCTTTCTCGCTCGGATCTCCTACCAACTCCTTCTCTGCCTGTTTTTTCTTCCTGACCTCTGTTTTGGGATACTGCTTACAGGATAGAGGCTACACAATTGTTTTTTTTTTTTAATGGAAGGCAACACTGTTCAGTGCAATTCATTGCACAAGGTAGAAAAATAATCGATTTGGCTTGGAAACAAAGAGCCGTAAGATCTTTCCTTTAACCCAGCTGTTAAGGAGGCCTTCTGCTTCCCAGAAGGTGACCTCTGTATGTTAACTAAGAAGGGAGAAATACAATTATTTGGATAGTTTCTGGATGTACAAGAACCCCCTCTTCTTCTGTAACAGTAGTAGTAATAATAATAATATGCCTGTTGCTAAACATAATAAAGTTTTTAATGACACAAAAGTGCTTTGGTTCCCTGCAAGCTGGGGAGACACATTCATAGTAAAATCTTGCATTGTTTTGCAATGCTAGAATGGAAAGTGAAGAGACAAGGCAGTGGGTACCAGCAGGCCGGGCCTAATCTATAGCTTGGTGATATCCGTGGAAAGGCTTTTTTTCATATCAGTGGGTTTTGTAGCAGGATCTCTTCTGGAGAGCAGAAGCTCTTATAAGCCTTGTTAGAGGCCTTCTGGTTGCGGCAATGGGTTGGTATTCAGGGGGTGCATCCTGACTAGTGTGCACGTGCATTTGTCTCGGGACAAAGAACAGGAGCACATAGTTGTGCCACTGCTGTGTGTCCCTGGGAAATACTTGTGCACGTGCGCTCTTGCGTGTGGCAAGTTGCCCTAGGTAGGGCAAGGGAGCATCTGGGCTGGCCCCAGCAGCCTTGCCTGGGGGCCTCTCTGGGCTGCAGCAGCAGCAATCCAGCATGCAGAGCCTGACCAGCAGCTGCAGCATGGCCCCAGCTGGACCGGTTCTGGTTTGGGGCACATGTGCCGCCCCGCCACATGCACCACCCAGCTTTTATCTAGCATGGGGTTCTTTGATATCAGGATCTGCCAGCATCAAGCAAACCAGCTGTGCTGCAAATTAGCAGCATGGCAAACCCCTGCACGTGCAGCACTTGCAGTTTGTGGTGCCACATGCCTGTCTGCAGTGCCATGTACTGTATGGGCTTGCTTATAGTTTCATAGTTGGTCGGGTCAGAAGGGACCTGAGCA
>NW_017729004.1:5190511-5195597 GCF_001723915.1 Gavialis gangeticus
CTTAGCTCATTGAAGTCTGCCCTCCTGACATCTAGGGCTGCTCATCTGGATGTGCCCAGGTGGTCCAAGTTTAATACATGACTCTGCCCCTGTATGAGCTTGGCCAAGTCACTGCGGGCTAGATTTTTCCTTTAAGCTCTTGAGACATTTTGGGGGGCCTCATGGGGTAGGAATCAAGGCCCTTTGGAAAATCCTACTAGGTGCCCCCTACCTCTTTAGGAACCAAAATACCTTTCAAAATTGGGCCTTCATCTCTTTGCATTTAGCTGCCTGGGTGCAGGAGAGGAATAAAAGCAGTATTTCCCTATCTTACAGAGCAAGCACGAGGACAAATCGATGAAGGGTGTGAGGTGCTTAGATGCGGTGGTAATGGAGGTCTCATTAACTTCAGGTCCCTGGAGCAATAGAAACAGACCAATTGCTTGCAAAGGAGTTATTTATGAAGGGTCTTCTCCTCATTGACAATAGGCCCACACCACCAGCCACCAAGCATGGGGGCAGTTCAGACCTCAATGACTTGGTAAACTAGCCGAATGCGCACGGCTGTGGATACCTTCATCTCTTCCTGGGTCAATCTCAAAGGAGCCATCTCCAGAGACAATCGTTTAAAGGTTTGAGGTAGTTCAGCATTAAGGGAAGTCCGGCTTGCTTGCTGTTGAGAAAGGTTTGTGGCTGTAGGCACTGAGGCAATACAATGAGGGGTGAAGTCTGGGAAGGGAAGAGGGGCAGGTTGAAATCCCACCAATGTATTTAGGTAACTGCTCCTATTAGGCACCTAATTCCCTTTGTTTGATTGCAGTGGAGCTAACTGATTTTGCTGGGAGTTGGGCACTTATGCACTTTTGTGGATCTGGACTGCTGTGACTAAGGGGTGTTTCATAGTCTGCAGATGTCCTTAGAGTAGCAGAGCACACCTGGTGAAGTCCCTGAAGGAGGATCTGGAGTCGAAGGAGGATCTCTTCACCCCTGTGTTTGAAACAAAGGGATGAATACAGATCCAGAATACAGACGAATAACCATTTCAAACCAATGTCATGCTGCGGTCTCATTGGAGAGTCTCTCTAAGTCAAACTGGTGAGCTGGTCTCTCCAGGGTCCTGCAGAAGCCTGTGAACCAGGCAATGGTCAGCATTGGTTTTCGATCTGCAGACCCCTGAGTATGTGCAGATACACTGCAATCTGCAAAATCCAGTGAAATCTGACTCATGGCTCCCTTGTCTGCCATGCAAATGTTCAGGACAAAATTCATCTATCCCTTGTCCGATGTTTTAAAACATAGAAAGTTTAATGCAATGATCAAAAAACGCTGATGCAAACTGATGATCTGCTTTGCTGGAGGTATAGGCTTTGGCCAGGTCTGCAGCTGCAGAGTGAAGCAATCAGAAAGAAGTCACTGATAGGAGAGACACCGGGCATCTGGTTATTAATGATCCTAGTAACTGGAAATGGGAGTGGCTGATTAGATCAGGGCTTATCTCCAAAGCCTCATCTATAGTTGTTATTAGGAGTACTGCAACAGGTAAAAGTCCCCATCAGCAGTCCCACTTATGTGCACAGTGGAAGCCAGTCCCTGCTCCAAGGAGCTTATGGGCTAACTAGGCAAGGCAGGAAAATGGTTTGACAGAGGGAAAAAGCTGCTATTAAATCCCCCCTCCCTCTCTTCTGCAGACTAAATCAGCCCATCCTCACCAGTCCTGTCCCCCAGCCCCCAAACCATTTTTGTTGCCCTCACTGGACTCTCTCCAATGTGTTCACATCCTTTCTGCAATGGGGGGGTGCAAAACTAGACACAGGATTAGTGGCCTCCCCAGTGCTGAATAGAGGGAAGAATCACTGCCCTGGACCTGCCGGCAATGCTTCTGCCAGTGCAGCCCAGGATGCCGGTAGCCTTCTTGGCAAGAAGGGCACATCACAGGCTTGTATTCAGCTTATTGCCCACTGTCACCCCCAGGTCCTTCTCTGTAGAGCTGCTGCCCAGCCTGTCAGCCCCCAGCCTGCACCGGTGCATGGGGTTGTTCTGTCCTAAGTGCAGGACTTTGCACTTGTCCTTGTTGAACCTCATGAGATCCCTTTTGGCCCAATCCTCCAAGTTGTCTAGGTCCCTCTGAATCCTAGCTCTACCCTCCAGTGTATCTACTGCTACCCCCAGCTTGGTGGAAACAAAGGTCCTGGATTCAAATCCTTCCTATGATTCTCTGATTGATGACTCCGTGCCTCAGTTTCCCTTCTGAAAAGCAGGAGCTTTTTCACAGGGGATGGTGAGGATGAAGTCACTGAAGGGTGGGAGGCAGTCATGTGCTACGATGATGGAGGACAGATATCTCGATAGATAGGGATCAAGATGCTGAGAAACCAGAAAAGCTAGTCCGCAGGTCTTCCTTGTGTAGGTCAGCTGCATACCTGCTGTTTTAGACTGAAGCTGCTGCTAATCGGGTCCTGGTGGCATCTTCCAGAGAGGAACAGGAGGAAAGATTATGGTTGTTTGGTCTCTTTCCCCAGACGCTGATGACTGGGTCTCCTGAGCACCAGGACGCTGCTTTGGAGTCAGTGAGATGAAGCCCATCATTTGGGTGTTTTGCTTCATCTCTGGGGATAGCCACAGGGCAGTGAGTGCCATGACTGTGGCATAAAATAGACATACCCATGCTGGTTTGGATACCAATAGCAGCTTAGCTGCATCCACATAGAGCTCAAAACCCACCCAAGAAATTGGGCAAATGCAGAGGTGATGAACCACTAGCAGCACTGCTAATGGTATCCGACCCAGGGTTGAGCACAAAGCCAGCTTGGGTATGGTCCCATGAGCTGCAGGGACCTCAGTGTAGACCTACCTATCCTAAATGAGGCATTGGACTAATGACTGCAGTCCAACACCATTATGTATCTGCTTTTAAGGCCTGCTGGGTTGGGCTGCACAGCCAACATCTTGAGGCCGTTCTTTATGGTCTGAGAGGTTGTTTTCCATCCTGATGGCAAATAATGGTGGAAGTGCCTCCGACACGTCCATTCGATCAAGATACCATGCCTCACCTTCTGTGCCTCTCACCATAGCTGAGCTCCTGTGAGCCAAGTCCTGTCTGCATTTGGACAGAGGGGGAAACTGAGGCATAAGGTGGATTCAGCGACTTGCTCAAATTCACTCGGGAAGCCTGATCGATTGAACCCCCCTCTCCTCCTGACTTCCACACTAGTGCCCTACCCAGAAAACCCTCCTGTTGGCTTGTCCCAGCATCATATCATCCTTCTCTCCCCTAGGGCTTTCACTAGACCTCAAAGCACTTTGCAAAGCAGATCAGTATCATCATCCCCATTTTACAGATGGAAACACAGAGGCACAGAGCAATGACATGACTTACCCAAGATCACCCCCCGGGTTTATAGCATGGCCTGGAGTAGAGTCCAGGTCTCCTGACTCCAAGCCCAATACCCTACCCCTTAAGCAACTTTCCCTTGCCCAGCCTGTGGTTTTTACACCCCACAAAAAACACCCCGTAATACATCTCAAAGAGGACCGATTGTTTTGGCAGGTTTTTTTGACTTGGTGGTGGGCAGCGCGTGGCTACCAATGCTGCTTTGTGGCAAACGTCATTGACTGGGAAGAGTCAGGGCTCAGTGTCAGACCCCAATGGCATGTGGGTGAATCTCCCGAGATCTGCTTTTCAGATCAGCATGGCCACCCCCGTGCATTAAACATCATGAGCAAAGCTCTTCCACTCCACCCCAAATTATGAAATAGGCTTCAAAATCACGGGGAGTTTCAAACAGCAATCAGTGTCCAGTGCTTTTTTGTTTGCCTTCAGGCTCCCAAAACTGTGAGGTTCCCATTTTCAAGCTCTTCTTTGCCACCCTGAAGGTTACACACACTTCAAAGGGAAAGAAGAAAGCCAACTTTTTTTTCCCTCTCACCTAATCATCAGATGCCAGGAACCGGTGCTTGCAAAAAAAATCACCAGCGACAATGAGACTTGTGATAACATCCTAGGAGGTGACTACTGTCATAGCAGCATCAGGACTTTGAAATGGCCGCGAAGGTAGAGCTGCGTGTGGTTTCGGCACACCTTGCCAGTTTATCTGGCTGCAAAACAGAGCAATTGCTTCTTTTGTCTGTTCCTGTTTTTCTGAGAGCTCCTCACCAGAGCCAGCCTTAGCTGTCATACATAGCTCTACACATCGTCAGTCTGTCTTTTTTCTTTCTTTCTTGCCATCACCACAATGATGAAGGGTCCTTGTTGAGTGTGATCAGACCCCTATGCCCAGACAGCTTGATGACTCTTTGTTGGAGACTGTGGACTGTACTGTCTCCATCATGCTGCCGTTCCCGAGTTGCCCATTGATGTCTCTAACTCCTATAAGAAGACCTAGTTTCAACACTTCAGTTGTCTCTTTTCCAAACTTTCCCCACTTTTTCTTCATAGAATTACAGAAAATTAGGGTTGGAAGGGACCTCAGGAGGTCATCTAGCCCAGCATTTCCCAACCTGTGTGTCGCAATAACATAGAAAAGGGTCACGACTTTGAAAATGGATTCTCCTTTCAAGGAGAAAAAACATGGGAAACCATGGCTTTTCCCTTGCAAGCTGGCAGGGTTCGGCTGCTTTGGCCCTCCCCTGTTCCTATGGGGGGGCAGCAGGTTGGGAGTGGGGGGACTGGCTATCAAGGCTTACAAATGAGTCCTGGTAGAAAAAAGGTTGAGAACCACTGATCTTGTCCAGCCCCCTCCTCTAGGCAGGATTATCCCCAAGCACTCTTGCCCGGGCCCAAAAATCTCAGTGGGCATCTTCCTATTGACTGCAGTAGACTTTGGATCATCCTCTTGGTCTGGTGTCTTAAGACTTTAAACTTCTTATGCTTCTGACTCTGACCAGCAAAGCCCTTAAACACAGGCTTACCTTTAAGCATCTCAGCAGTTGCATTTTCAGTGGATTTGTTCACAAGTTTTTAAGCGCTTAGTAGAAGCAGAGAGCTCAGGAGACAGCTTCCTAAAACAGGTACAATGCCATAATTTGGGGCAAGTCCTAGCACACTTTTGTGGGCATTACTAGAATATGTATAATAAAGATGTAGTTAAGTGGGGGGGGGGGGGGGGGG
>NW_017729004.1:5195817-5220421 GCF_001723915.1 Gavialis gangeticus
GTGTCTCATCACCCCTCCCACTGCAGGATGGGGAGGATCCCAGCTGCTTGGGTAACACAGAGCAAAGGTTGGCCAGAGGTCCTTTTCCAAAATCGGTGACATCTCCAGTCACCAGAGAAGGTTTGGTGCATCCAGGTAGGCACCGTGCCCACAGCTGTGTGTCACTGGCACCTGCCTCTCTCAGCGTGGTCCAGATGTTAGGTCTTCTGCTATCAACCCTGGGGTTGACCAAGACGAAAGCTGGGAGAAAACCCATGGTGGAACAGCTATACCAGGAGGGAGAGTGAGGAGACCCCCATCACATGTTACTCTCGAGACGAAGCCTGGGTGGTGATTTGGAGATTGCAAGTAACCTGCTATCCTGGATATTTCAAGATCCTCCTCACTATAAAAAGCTATATGGTTTGCAGATCTGCAAAGGCACTGTTTCTTCTTGCTGTGCCCCGTTATGTAGGACACTAGATGCCCATATTAGTCCTGAATTTGGCCTGCTCCAGTCATAAAGTGGGAGGCACCTCCAGAAAGGTAACCAGGCTCAGGGGAAATGGGAATTGCCTTTGCTGGCTACTTAAGGGGGAACTGCATTTGAAATGTTTCATAGACTCATGGAAAATGAGGGTGGGCAGGGACCTCAGGAGGTCACATCTAGCCCAACCTCCTGCTCCAAGCAGGACCAGCCCCAGCTACATCATCCCAGGCAAAGCTTCGTCTACCCGGATTTTGAATTGTATTTCCTGGCTGCATTCAGGTTTCCAGAGAAAGGTGTGAGCCAGTACAGGGAGTGAATGGCAGGGGGAGGTTTGTGCAGGGCTCACTTGTAATGGGCCCAGTTTTCCAACCTGGGTAACTCAGTTTACACAGTTTAGGTCTCCAATGGAGGAATAAATCAATGGAGGAAGTTTGAGGTCAGCCACTAGATGCCGTAAGATGTCAGTAATTTTGGAAGCTGTGCTTGAAAATAAGGTGGCCTAGGAGCAAGGGTCAGTGTCCTTCATTGGGGAGTAGGTTTCCAGGTTCAGTTTCTGGCTCCTGCTGCTGGACATATCACTGCCCCACCCCCTGCCTTAGCTTCCCCATCTGCAAACTGGGGAGAACGATCCTTACTTCCCTTTAGCCTGGAGATTAGAAGAGGGTCCCTACTCGTTAGAGCAATCAGAGTCGGGAGCAGCACTTTAACATGTTGTTTATTGATATATCAGAGAGGTTATAGTATATGGGACTGGCGATAGCAGAGGGCAGGACTGACTGGGTTATAAAGATGGGAAGTCTTATTTTCCCATCTAATTGGTATTTCTGCCAGCTGGCATTCATAAAGGTTATGTTCAGGTTCATGACGGGGCTGGTCATTTCTTCCTGGCCCCGTGGATCAACCAAAATCAACACAGATGTTGTCTAGAAGTAGTAAGCAAAAGACCAAATTCAGCCCCAATGCAAGGCCTATGGCAACTAAAGGTTGCTGCCTGCACTCACTAGCACTGAAACCGAGTCGATGCTGGCCCGTGGAGCCCCTCCAGAACCACTTCCATGAGGCCGTGAACATTAGCAGGCGTCCTGCAGGTGCCGACAGGCCTCAAATCGCACTGAACAAGGCCTCTTCCATCAGGGACTCATCCTCCTCTTTGTCTGGAGGAATCTGCCAGCATCCCCAGGAAGCTGCTGAAGCCAAGAACTTAAAAAGACTCAAGGAAGATATTAATATAGCTATCAAGAATATCCAGCATTGCCATCATTAATGGCAACGAGTGTTTTGGAAGGGATATAAAACATTGTGTTTCAGAGCTTATGCTAAACTCTGTTGGAGATTATAATGAGACCTGCGTGGAAGGAGCTGTTGCCAGGATTATAACTCTTACTGTAGGGCACTTAATGTCTTCCTCTGATGCAGCTGGTTCTGGCTGCTGTCGGAGACAGGCCGTGGACAAGGGCAACCTCAGTTTTGGTCCAGGGTGATGCTTCCTATATTCCTATGCAATTGGAGCCGCTTGTCTCCTGCAGGGTTTAAAGAAGTATCATGCATGCCTGGAAGGGGTTTCATGGCCTTGGGAACCAAAGCAGTGAAATAGCAGTGGTGGGAACAAAGATGTTGTCATCACAGGAGGTTTCTTAGAAGAGGCCGGTCTTCTGGGATGGATTAGGAACAGTGCATCCTGCATCTCTGCATGACCCGTGAGGTCCCTTCTGACCTCCTGCTCCTGAGACCAGCTCACAGGTTGCCGGTGGCCCTTTACAGCTCTCTGATCGTGGCACGCGGGACTGCAGACTTGTGGCAACATTCCCCAATACAGCTACTCTCTTAATGGAGAGACGCTTTAGATACAGAGAAGGAGCTTGGAGGAGCATTGGACCTCCCTACAGCTCTTATAGCTGGGGCCACGCAGAATTCCTGCGGGCTGCTTGAAGCTGAAAGCGGGAGGTCATATCCCGAGGTGGTGGAGATATAGTGTAGATGCTGTAGATCTAGCCTGGCAAAACATGTTAGTGCCACGTGGTGGCAAGGGAGCAGCAGGGGAGGTTATACTGGAGCACCACACCAATGCTCTGGAAGGTCCCTTTTTGTTTGGCTTCCAAACCACAGACAAGGCTTTGGGTTTTCCTTGTGGAGGGAGTGATATATCGGACCAGCGGCATCTCTCCCAATCATGCAGTCGGTGCAATCAAAGATAACTTCCTCACCCCAAAAATTCCTCCCCTCTTGAATATTTCCTGGACCATCACAGCTAGAACATCACTGCAACGCTCCTGCAGCGTTCGGAGCTACAGCCCATGAAAAGCACCATAGCCAAAGTGCTGGCCTCAGCCGTGTAAACCTCAGGACATTCATAACGTGCCACGGAGAAGCGAATCTGGGTCCTCTTTGCCGATGGGAAATGAAGAGGACTTACGAGCTAGTTGGAGCTCATATTGCCAAAGTAAGAAAGCTGCAGTAATCCCCATAGCTCCTTGGAAATCACCATGGGCTCCTTTGGCCCATGTCCGTTTTGTTTGTTTTGTCTTTCTTATTTGCACTGGGTTTTTTTCCCCTCTTCCCATTTACTCCCTTTCCCCATTTTCCGTTTGTTTGTTTTTTGATTTTGCCACCAAAAGATGTGTGTGTGTGTGTGTGTGGAGGAGGAGGTAGGAAGGAAAAAGGTAAACCCTGCCTTTTTACGTCTACATCGTGAATTAAAATCACAACAGTTTCCAGTTGGGGGAAAACCCCAGAATTTCCTTTGAAAAACATTGACAAGCTGTCATGGAGATGGATATTTTTTCACTCAGTTTTCCAGCGTGCCCCGCCCCCCGTCCGCTCCAGCCTGTTCGCTGCTCCTTGCTCAACACATTTTCCATAGCATCATTTATGAAGAATGGAAAAATACCAGATCTGAAAAACACGTCCCTGCTTTGGAGAGAAAATGGATTTGATGCATACACAGGGAAGCCAGCCCATGTCTAATCCTGTCTTCACAGACTGCAGGAGCTGAGGCACAGAGGTCTGGATCTACAGAAGGGCTCAGGGGCTTAATGGCCATTTTAGACCTCCTTTGCAATGGACCAGGGACGGGCCCATTTACCATCTGTACTGGTGTCCGACAGGGCTGCGTCATCGCCCCAACCCTGTTCTCCATCTATCTTGCTGTGATTTTGATTCTCACCCGTGACTTCCTTCCTCCCAGAATTGGGGTTGAGTATCGAATGGACGGTCAGCTTTTCAACCTGCGGTGCCTTCACAGCAAAATGAAAGTACATCGCTGTCCTACGCTACACTGATGACTGTGTTATCCTTGCGTACGCCGAGACTGATCTGCAGCCCACCCTTGACCTTTTCTCAGGTGCCTACCATAGCCTGGGACTCTCCCTTAACATTGGGAAGACGAAGGTGCTCCATCAGCCATTCCCCTTCCCCCACAAATGACCATTGGTGGAGACCCCCAGGAAAACGTCGAGCATTTCCCGTCCCTTGGGAGCCACCTCTCCCAGTCGGTCAGTCTTGATGTAGGAATCAAACATGGGATTCACTGTGCCAGCGTATCCTTCGGAAAGCTGTTTCACCATGTCTTTGCTGACCGAGATCTGCAGGTGGAAACTGAGATCCTGGTCTACAATGCAGTGGCTAGCCCCACGCTCCTCTATAGGTGTGAGACATGGGGGAGATATCGAAGCATCTTATGCACCTGGAATGGGTTCATCGGTGTTGCTTCAGGAAGATCCTTCGCATTAGATGGAAAGACCTCTGCGCCAACACCAGCATCCTCTCTGCAGCTAATGTAACCGGCACTGCGGCAAAGATCATGAAACATCAGCTCCAATAGGGCTGGCCACTGTGTGCGAATGGCTGACGCTCATCTCCCAAAGCAAGTCCTCTTCTCTCAACTCAGTCATGGCAAGAGGACCCATGGAGGACAGAGGAAGTGCTACTAGGACACCCTGAAAGGATAACTTCAGAAGGGCAGCATCAACCCTACAAATTGGGAAGTGCTGGCGGGTGACAGGTCTCAGTAGCGCTGCACCATACAACCAGCTACAGCCCACTTCGAAGAGGACTGTCTTGCTCTGGAGGCTGAGAAATGGCAGAGGAGGAAGAAAAGTGCTCAACTTCCTGGCCAACAGTTGTGCCCCCCACCCACCCCAAGGCACCTCTTGTCATATCTGTGGAAAAACTTGCAGAGCATGGATTGGACTGCTTAGCCATCTTAAAACTCAGTAATCCTCCCCTGGCAGACATCATCGTCATATTGAGGGATAGCCAGTGATGATGAGGAGGCATCTAACTCCAAAATGTAGGTCTTCAAAAGGGCTGTTCCCAAACTCTGGACCTTTCTTCCTCCTGGAGGATTTGAACCCACAGCTTAAAAGCTTGCTCTAACCCTTAGGCAAAAGTATGGTAGAGTAGAGTGTACTACTCACTTCCTTGTGTTGAAATTATTCTTTGTATAAAACAGTTAAAGATCCATTAGACTATGGACTGGGACCCAAGCCTCCTACCCAGTGGGGTTCCTAATCGCTTGGTCATAAGAAGTCTCTCACTGACCCATGAATATTTAACCATTTTATGAAAAATGGAACAGCTTGAACAGGAGCGATTGCAAAGCCACCCCCCAGACTGCCCTCCAGCCACGTAGTTGGGAGATATCCCTTCAAATCCCAAAAGGCCCGGCTGAAACCTTGGTTTCCCACCTCCCGAGTGAATCCTCCACCACCGGGCTATTGGGAATGAGCCCTAAGACGTGAGAAAAGTCTGGTTTGGGCATCTAACCCAGGAGATGATTCATGGCTAAAGAGCCCAAATGGAGGGACGTGCTTTTGTTTTCTGTTTGATTTCGTCTGGCTTCCTGATCTAGGGTGGGTCTTGTCTAAAGAAGCCTTCAAAACCTAGTGTTTCATCCGTGGGAAGCGTCATATACATTGCAATTAGGCAGCTCTGCAAGCTGCGGGTTGTTCAACTGAACGGGCTGAACCCTTTAAATTCCTTACAGCAAAGCTTTTTTGGCAGGTGCACTACAAATTTGCCTTGCACCCTCCCTGATTACCACTCCAGTCCTCTCTCCCTGCTTGATCTGCTGCTCTGCTTTCTGCTCCCTGCCCTATCTACCGCTCTGCTGCCTGGCTGCTCCCTGATCTGCCACATGCCACACACGGAGGCTGCCCTGGGCCAGGAGCTCCCTCCAGCTTCTACCTCGGCTGCGGGCGTTGGAGAGAAACATGCAGCATGTCCTGTGTAGGCCAGCCTCTCTCACCATGCATGGTAGACAGATTAGAAAGCAGACTAGCCCAGAGCTAGCTGGGATGAGCCTCAGCTCACGTGCAAGGAGAGCAGTGCAGTCTATGTCACGTCTGTCAGGCCCAGAAGCGAGGGTGCCGTTCAGTGGGTTGTACTGGTAGCTGTAAAAATAAATGCATTTTATTGCTGTTTGTTAGATACGGATGTGCCAAGGGGTGGTGATTGGCTTGAGGGAAACCTTACTTTCCATCAGGAGTGTTGTCTCCTGTCCACGAAATCTTTCTCGGTGCTTCTTTCCACCATGTGAGAGACTCAGCGAGGTCTGATAAGCGCCTGGACATTTCAGATGCTTATCTGAATTAGCCAAGGATCCGGTGAATTCAAATGGAAATTTCCCAAAGACCGAGGCCCTCTTGTGAAATGTTCATTGCTGCTGCTTTGGTGCCTTAGGCGCTAGGGGAGATCTTAATGACTCCCGTGACCATCTAGAGCCAAATGAGTCTAAACCCTTCACAGCCCGATCTGTGAGTGCATCTTGCACAACATCGTCTCCAGCGGCAGGGTAACCCCCGAGCTTTGTCTTAGTGTGGCACCCAGGAGCCTCGTTCTCCACCACTTGGTGTCTGAGCTAGTCACCTAGATGCAATATGCTACCAAACTGGAACTGGTCCTCATGTATGCTAATGCCCCTGTTGATGGTATAAGCAGGTCCTGACATGGGTGTAAAGGTGATTCGTCTGCTTTACTTTACTCCACATGGAGGCTCCTTTATTCTGCCAGAGCAGTGTAAAGAGGCACTTGGGTCAATGAGAACCTGGACCAAAAAACTGCACAGAGAATATAGCTAAGGTGCGCACCTACGGTGCATTTCCTGGGCCGTACCGGGGCATTTATAGTGCCCTGGTAACTCTCCTGCTAACTCCTGGGGGTCCACAGACCATGTCTGAGGGGTCTGCAAAAGATGACTATGATCAATCCGAAGTATGCAAATACCCACACTTAAAATTCAAAAGGGTCCGCAGCTCCATTCAAAATTTTTTAGGGGTCTTTAGATGAAAAAAGGTTGAAAACCACTGTCCTGGAGCCAATCAACCGAGGGCTAAATGCAGGCCTTTGCATATGGCAAAATCCCAGAGTAAGGGACACACAGAAATATTGCTTCCTGCAGGAAATTTTCAGTGTTGCACAGTTTCTTCTTTTAATGCAAAGAGCTCATGCTATGAACTCAGCTTCATGACTCTTTATTTCTTGTGTGAATTATCTTCAGTGGCAAAAGCCAGATATGTGCAAAATGTAGTTAACTTTGGCATGAAAATGAGCAGCCTCTCTCAAAACGAAGGGCATTTCAAGGGCATGCCTCTCGTAGCCATCTGAGAACTAGACCACGATTGAAAGGAAGGGGCAGCAAAATGCATCCAAATACAGGGGAAAGAAAATGTTCAGGACCCTCTGAAGTAGGGAAACAACATTTTTAATATAGCAGCTGCCAACAGACCTGGCTTTAGAGTTTCTGTTTCCCCATCTGAGCATGATAACAGTGCTTCATAGTAATATTAAACCACACTGACAATAGACATGATCACTCACAGGGCTACAAAGCAGGGCACGGACCTTTTCCAATCATAAACAGCAGTCGTTGGCAACCTTGTTCACTATCTTGCCAAGGATGCCAAAGAAAAAAAGGGATCATGAGAAGTAACCTACCCTATCATTACATGAGAGTGGACTGTCTGGTACTGGCTGAGACATATTTAGGAGCTAGGGCAAGGCAAGTGTCCATTGCCACTGCGTATGGAGGGTGAAGAAAGAGGTCTCTGGACCCCAGCACTATTCTCCAACATGAGATTCACTTTCAAGGTCTTTGGAAAATCATCCTTGCATTGCAATATTTGATACGATGTGATATTTTATATGGTTTTGTCTTAGTTGCCTGCTAGCAGATGCTTCTCTGAAATAATCTGAACCACAACAGAGCTTAGACAGGAGTTAGGTGGCATCGTGTGGCCTAAGTACTCCACCTGAATCACTTCCACACATACTCAGATACTGTTTCTTAGAGGCCTCGGGAAATGTGTAGCCCAAATACAGGCACCTAATAAATTCAGGCTGCTTGTGAGATGTGTGGCTGCTGGCACAAGGGCCAGTTTGAGTTGCTCTTTGGAAGTGTTTAAACTTTGCCGGAGTCCCATGTTAACACCTGCCCTGGGTGATCTACTGCATGCACGGGAGCATTAGGAGCCTAAGGAAGTGATCCACTGAAATCGGCTGAGCAAGGAGCTGCCTTTAAGAAAAAAAAGATGTAGGGCTTAGTGGCAGGCCTGGCTGGAGATCATCAGTGGCCGGCACACCTACACCGAGAAAACTCCTCTAGGACTTCAGCTCCAAACCAAAGAAGCATCAATTCTTGGGTCCCTTTGCACATGCCTGCTGGTGGAAATTTAACTTCTGATGGGGCAAGATGGTCCCTGAGTGGCTATCCGGAGGATTTCTGTGGCACCTAAATGGGAAAGGGTAGGTACTGGAAGAGCTAGCTGGGCATCAACAGAGAGGCTCTGGGTTGTAGCTCATGGCTGATTCACACCGGCTGAGGATCTGGCTCTAACGACCTAGTGTGCAGCTGCACTGTTGCATCTCTTACCCCATCACACGCTCAAAGGCTTTGAGAGAGCTGCTGGATTCGGTCTACAAAGAGTTCCCTCCAGCTGCGACAAGCTCAGAAAGAAGCTCTCAAGCTCCTGGCCTCCGAATGCAAAAGCAGAAATTTCCCCTCCCACTCACTGGCCAGACTTCACAGCCAGTTAGCACCTTACCTGCAGCCCCAGCCGAGACCCCCATGGCCTCGAGGCTGTTTTTCCACCAGGTGAGTCAAAGCAGAGCCTCCACCCCTTGGCCAAGCTGGTAGGAGCTGTGTGGGGCTTGCCTCAGCTGGAAGCCACTGTTTACATGTCGTACCCTAGCTACTGAAACAGGATCGAATCCAGGCTGAGGCATGGTGCACAGGTTTCCTAGCCTGCAATTTGTTTTGTGAGTTTGGCATCTCTCCCAGCTCGGGAGTTATCTGGCAGCTAGGCCTGCTCATCTGGAGCATATTGTGTTGTAGCTGCAGCACTGACGGGCGTTGTGCTTGGATGCAAATCCAACCCCAGCCGGACTGGGCAGTGGAGATCCCCCAGTAAACCAGGCCTTGCCTTATGCTACCAGATCAGGGCTTGACGTAGAGATTCGGCTGGGGATCTATCAGGTGGAAGAAGTGTCTGGAAAGCTGTTGTGCTCCAGCATTTCTCAGCAGTTTGGGGTCTATAGGCAGGCACGTGCAGCTCAGAGCATGATCGTGTCCAAACCAGCCCTCAGCTTGCCCCAGCATCAAGGAAGATGGGCATCAAGGTGACCTAGAGGCAGTTTTGCTCCTTTTCTGTTTTGGCACAAAGTAGAACTCGGACTTGATGCCAAGGCACAGAGATTTGCATTGGATCCGTCTTTTCTGCACAATATGTGTATTCACACAGCCCTTAGCTAACTGCCGGGGTGCTGGCCCAGCATGCCTCGGGGACAGCGCGATGCTAGGAAGGGATCTATTCTGAAGTCCTTGCCAAGCGTGCAGTCTTCATGAGACACCCCCACTTCACACAACTGCAGTACAGATAATACAGCAGGCCAACGGAGCAAGGTGGTGTGCAGTTTCCATCACTGGGGTTTTTCAAGAACTAGCTGGACAACCCTCAGTCTAGGCAGATTTAGATATAGCTCATTTTGCATCTCTGCCAGGAGTTTGGCTAGATGACCCCTGAGGCCTCCTCCAGCCCTGTGAGTCCATAAATGTATCCCTTGTGTGACTCTACCAGGACTTCAGTTTGACCAATCTCTTAACCACATGCTTAATTTTAATCCCATCCTTATTCATCTGCTTAAGTCTCATTGGTCCGTGAGTTCCTTATAGTGTTAAAACACCCCAAAACCAAATTAAGTCAGGGTGTTAGGTACGTGCTAACAAGCATGTTATCTGGGATCAGGGGTGCCAAGGACTTGTTAGTAAATCACTTCATCTTTTTTGGTATGTCTATACCATCAGAGGACTGTATTGAGGAAACGCCCATGGCACACCTGGTCGGCATGTACTGCACTCCCAGAAGAGCAAGGCACTGGGGATGTGCCAATAAGCACCTATCAGACAGAGAGGTTTGTGGCACATCCAACCTCACACTACATCCTTTTAGGGTGTAGCGTGCTCAGAGCGGGCATAGCGTTCTTCCCTGTGGCACCCCGCGGAGCCATCCTTTGATGGTGTAGATATGCTCTTTGCATATTAGTTTCTCGATGAGTAATGAGATGGCTGTGCGGCTTAGTCAATCCATGTTTGTGAACTTCCACCCATGCTCAGCCCAGAAGTGAGAACCTCGGGCCAGCCCGAAGAAGGGCGTGGTGGAAGCATGCTCGTTGCAAGATCGAAGGAAGTAGAGGCAACCTACCGCAGCTTTGATTTGTCATGCCTTAGCTCAGTCTAGCTCAGCCCAGTGTAGCCAGCTGGGCTGAGCTAGTGGGCCAACTGGGCTATCTGGCCAACTGGGCTGAGTTAGTTTTCATGGCTCAGCCCAGTCTAGGACTCCTCTCAAGCAGGAGCAGTGCTTTACACTTCTTCATTTGGCAGTAGGCAATACTTTTGACTGTCTAAGGCAGATCTTAGCATTCAATCTGTTGGGAAGTTTGTGGTGGAAAGTCGGCTGACGAGAGGTGTTCAAGAGCCCAATGATAGGGGACTTTATGGTCAGATTGTGTCATATTCCCCACGCCCAGCAGGTTTGGGGCTGAGTCAACTCTTGGCAGGATACCTCCAAGAAAATGGTTTTGAACCCAAAAATGATCATTATGATCATCTACTGACTCCTGCATAGTGTAGCCAGGGTATTGTACCCTGCATCAAGCCTATGGTTGACCCAGAGCAGATCTTTTAGGAAGACATCTAAGATGGGGTTTTCAAAAGTGCCTAACTCAAACTCAAACCCAAACCCACAGATGTGGACTAGGTCATTTAGGCACTTTGGAAAATCCCACCCCCTCTGTTAATTAAAGGACTCAGAGTAATAAAGAATGATAAATAATCCATTTTTTCATTTGATAGTTTATTCTAATCATCGTTACCATTATGCCTTTGCTGTTCAAAATATACACTGTATTTTCAGTGTGAATTTTGTCAAGCTTTGACTACTAGTTGATGCAGATTTATTAATGGGATCTTTGTTCCTTCATCTGTTATATTAAACAGCCCCCTACTGTAGGAGATCTCTCCATTAAGGTACTTACAGGTTGTGCCCATGTTAGTTTTTAATCTGGTTTTCAGAAACCCAAGGCAGGTGAGCTTCTTTTGTTTCTCATTGCAGTAAAAGAGGCTTTCTGGCCCTCGAGCATCCATATAGTTCTTCTCAGGCCACTCTCCAATTTTTAAACTCTTTCTGGAGGTTTGGACACCAAAAATGGACTTAGTATTTTGGTGGTGGTCTCAGCAGGTACTACCATCACCCTGCTCCTACTCGATGTTCCCCAATTGATGCATCTGGGGATCGTATTAGCCCTCTTACCTGTACCATCACACTGGGAGTGAGCGTCCTGTTCATCATCCATGATAATACTGACATGGTTTCCAGAGTCACTGATTTCTAGGGCAAAGTCCCCACAAATGAGAGTCACAGTCTTTGGTCCTAGATGAATAACTTTGCATATGGTTATGTTCAAATGCCTGTTATTTGATCACATGCTGTTTCCCAGCTGATCCGGTTCAGGGCGTATATTTACCACTTCACCAGTCGGTGAGTCTTTTGTAAGCTCAAGCAACAACCATTTTATCTTTTCTTAACATCCTCAATAAAAATAGCAACTAGCAGTGGGCAGAGAGCTGATGTCTATGGGTCCCCATTAGCAACATCCCCACTTCCTGAAGATCCCTCCTTAACAGTTACATTTAGGGATCCATTGATCCATTTAATATGTGTCACTATGTTTAGTAACAACATCATGTCATGCGAAGCCAACCATCCTAAATAGATCCAAGAAGATTGGGTGAACAGAATGACAATGATCAACCCAACATTTAGTATCATCAGAATAATTATATCAAGTTCATTGGACAAGACCTATTTTCTAGGCAGCCATGTTGTCTTTAATTAGGTTGCCACACTCTACTTCTTTATTGATGTAGTCCTGTATCATTCCTTTCAGTATTTTAACCAGGATTGATGAAAAACTCACAATTACTATTGGCTAGCCTATTTACCTTTAAAAAAAAATATCGACCCAATATTAATGTTCTCTAGAATTCCCCTTGTAGTCCAAGATTTATTAAAGATTAACATCAGTAATCCAGATAGCTCCTTGATCAACTCTTTGGTAGAAGTTATACATGCTTCTGGATTTAAAAAACCACTAAGGTTAGCAATTGCTGCTTAACATCCCCATTAATCATTGCCGAAATAGAAATTATTTTGCCAACCTTACATCATATGAGTACATCCCCCAGCTTCCTTCCAAGAATGGATCACAAATATTCATTTAATGGTTCTACCTTGTCTAGGTCATGGCTGATCATTTTGCTATGTCCATCTCATAACAGGACTATCATATTTTAGAATTCCCTTTTATTCCTAAATATATTTCTACAAAATCTTTCTCATTCTGATCCCCTTACTTGATTCATGATTCTCTTGCAAGCCATGGATTTTTCACTTGTAGCTTTAACTTTCCTTATTAATTCCCTGATTTTCTTAACTCTAGTTTGCATTCATTACTATCCACTTTTTCCCACTTGTTATACATAGCCAGCCTTCCTTTGAATCTGCTTAACAATTGACTCAGTGTGGTACATATGGACACAGCTATGGATTATTGGATGAACCATAAAACCAATATTCTGGCTACTCCAAGACATTATAGTTGCTCTGGCATTTTTCATAAGAGCAGAGCTATTAAGTTCAGATTTCTGATCATATTCCAGTTTGGGTATTTGTACTTCCTGTGTTTTTCCCACTGGAAATGGTTTTCTTTTCCACTTCCTGTCCTAAACTACTGTGCCATACTGCTGTGCTGCTGTCTTTCATACCAGAGGTGGATGAACTAATTCCTCTTTTGTGCATTTACATTTGCATTTATATTTATATACAGGCTAGCTCTGTTCCAGTGTGAATTGGGAGTAGCATCACTAAAATGTATGGACTTGAAAGCAGAATTTAGCCCATGGCTTACATCCACCATTGACTGTTGGTAGGGGTTGTGGAACTTCTTGCTTTAAATGTGGCATATTCTTTACCATTTCACATAAGCACGTTCTTATTTAACTTCCATGAGTCCCATAAAAGCTTCTTCAGTCAGCCTGGTGTCAACACTCACTTTTCCTCGGATAGTACATTTATTAGCTCTTACGATCTAATCGAAAGGGGGTGAGAACAAGATATGTTGTTATGATGGACCCATGTCCATGACTTCTCACCCTGAATCATAGAATCACAGACAATAAGGGCTGGAAGGGACCTCAGGAGGTCACATCTAGTCCAACCCCCTGCTCAAAGCAGGACCAGCCCCAACTACATCATCTCAGCCAAGGCTTTATCTAACCAGGTCTTCAAAACCTCCAAGGATGGAGAGTCCTCCACCTGTCTTGGTAACCTGCTCCAATACTTCACCGCTCTCCTAGTGAGAAGGTTTCTCCTAATATCCAACCTCAACTTCCCTTGCTGCAGCTTGAGCCGGTTGCTCCTTGTCCTGTCATCTGCCCCCACTGAGACCAGTCCAGCTCCATCCTCTTTGCAGACCCTGTGCAGGGAGCTGAAGGCTGCTATTCAATCCCCCTCGGTCTTTCCATCTCCAAACTAAATAAGGCCAGTTCCCTCTCTCCTCTTCAGTCATATTCCCCAACCCCCAGCCATTTTCATTGCCATCTGCTGGACTTTCTCCAATATGTTCACTGGCAAAAGTCTGGTCCCAAAAGGGGTTCAAACATAGGTGTCCCAGTTCAATACTATAAATGTGGCAGTAGTAACCTAGGACCCTGAGGCACGTGTGAGAAGGTTCGCATGCGTGTGCGTGCACACACACACACACGCGCACACACACACACACACACACACACCCTGTTTCCCATGATATTAGAGTTTGCTGCTGGAGTTCATCTTCTCATGGAAAGCCGAGGCGGGTTGAGAAAGAGGAACCAGGAGAAGGTGATGACAGCCGTGCTTGTCAGGATGAGTGTGGATTTGAAGTCCACCCCCCGCAACCCCTTCTCCAAAACCAACATTGTCACAGCCTGACAACCCCAGGAAAGCATCTTCTTCTTCATGTTTGAAAAGGTGCAGAGGACAGAAGTGTTGTCTGGGCAAGCAGCAAGCTCTGGCCTGTGTTCTGCTAACCCAGGGGTAGGAAATTATTTGCGCTGGTGGGCCACTTAATGCATTTTGGTGACCTGTCGAGGGTCACCCCTCTCTCTTTCTCTCCCTCTCCCCATCTCTCCCTCCCAGGGGTGCGACCGGCGCAGAAGCCTGAACCCACCCGCAGTCGGGCATAGATGAGAGCAACTGAACAAAACAGACATACGCTGATCCCAAGAAAAGAGCATTACTAGCATTCACTATACCAACCAGCAGCTCTTTATTGGCCTTGGTGTTGGGGACATAGTAGTGCCTAAGGGACCCCATTATGGACCAACTACTGAACAGAAAGAAGGTCTGGGCCCCAGGGAGCTTAGACTCTAGCCTAATAACAAAGGCTGCCTCAACAGATGGGGGAAGCTCCCCGAGTCATGCTGGGGAATGGGCTGTAGGAAATAATTTGGGGCCATCAGCAGGGCAGGTCCTTTTGCAGAGGTCAGCGTTTGGCCACTCGCAGACATGCAGCCAACCTGGGCCGACGTTGCTTTCTCCCTCTCCCTCGGTGCTCCTGAGCTCTGCAGATAAATAGCTCCAGGTGAAGGCCTGCACATTCTTTCTGAAGCAAAACGTGCTGTCGGTGTAAGCAGGCAAATCTGTGGCCCGGGGCGCCATGTGCAAAGTAATGTGTCTCGAGTCCCTTGCACAGGCTTGTTTGAAATATGTGTCAATAACCCCAGCCGCAGCAGCAGCAGCTTTCTGCTCAGGAAGGAGAAAAGGAGGGTAGAGCTTAGGGGAGCCGCTCCAGGGAAAGGGAAATGGGGGGAGTGCACACTCCCTTTCCAACAGCCACCTTAAAGAGCATAACTCTGCTCTTCCTCCCTGCTGCCAGCCCCTTCTCGGGTGGTGAGAAAGTGCTCATTAAAGCAGAGATCTGGCATAGGGGCTTGCCCACTCCTTTGCAGCAGTCGCAAGAAATGATCACCGAGCCTTTCCGGGGAGCGAGTGAATGGCCTCCGCTTTATTTTAATAGCTCCGTTTCAACCTGGATTGAACTGTGGAAAAGTAAAATGGGATCTGATTCCCCTTCTCACCTCATGCCTGCCGGTCCAGTTGAAACTCGGGTGTGACTCCCTCTGACTCATGGATTAGGGAAGAAATCGGTCCGCTCTTGCCAGCTTCTGGCCTCCACTCTGTACTTGTGACCAGGAATCAGGAACAGGTGGGCATCAGGATGGCTGGAAGCCAAATTCAAGTTAGAAAAAATAACTTTTAAAATTTTTTTTAGCAGTGTGACTGTCTGAACAGCCTAGCAAGGGAATAGCAGTCTCTCCATCTCTTGGTGTCTTCACATCCAGGCTGGGTGCCTTTCTGGAAGAGCTGCATTCACCAGGATGCACGTTCTGCTGTAATGAACCACAAGTTATTCAACTCAGTGCAGGGATAACTGGGTTAAATGTAATGGCCTAGTATAAGGAAAGGATCTGATGGGTCTTATTGCTCTGGCTGGCCTAAACATCTATGAATGGCTAAAGCTGAAGGGTTAGCATGCAGTTCTGGGAGGATTTCAACGTGGATTCATCCATCCCCAGTTAACCTGTTCTCAGGTGTGGGGAGCCGGGGTGCCACATAGGCAAGTAGCACAATGAAGAAACCAGATGCAAGATCCATGCAATGGTTCCCCTGAGCATCCATCTTTGGCCTGGGTTACAATAAGACCTTGTGCATTTTTGTGTTGCATGTCCTTGTTCACCTCAGTTCTTCAAAAAAACCTGAGATTTCCCATTGGGAGGCTACCAAAAGCTAGGCCCCTTCCCTGACCAAAGCTCACTTTATGAAAAGAAACAAAAGTCCCTCTCTCATTCTTCCCAAGGTCTGAGTGTCTTCAGATACTTACCCAGAGGTTGGCAAATTTGGCCAAACCTGTCTGAATGGCACATTTGCTCAGGTTTAGAGCCAGTAATAATGGCGACGGCACACAAGAGATTATTCAAGGAGGTTTCCTGATGAGTCAGTTTTGCCAGAAATAGGAAACCTGCTGTGAAATGTCCCTGGTACCATGGAGAGTGTGTGTGCATGGGTGTGTAAAGGTTTGGGATGGTAGCATGGCACACAAGAACAGTGACACACAAGATCAGTCCTTCTGACACCTCCAGACTGACACGCTTCAGAGGAAGGGGAGGAAAGCCCACCACAAGATAATCCCTGCCTCCTGGTCTCCCTGTTCAAAGTTGGCTCTAACTTTAAAGCAGGAGGATTTGTAACCCTCCCAACTCTCTTTGATTGCTGAGAATGACAGGAATAACTGCACGTGTCTGTCCAGTATAGTGACATAAAGCAATGTCCCATCCCTTTCTGAATCCAGCTGAGCTCCCCCTCTCAACAGCGTCTTGTGGCAATGAGTGCCACAAGCCAGTTGAACTTGCATAAAAAAGGTTACTCACAAGTAACAACGCTGCACAGTTTGCAGGGCATGCCAAACCCAAGCTAGTAATCACTTCATATTGTGGTGTGCAAAACCTGAAATTTCGGCTTGGCAGGAAATCCCATGAGCTTCCCCTGAAATGAAACGTTCTCAAATGTTTCATGTTTAAATCGGTTGAAACCTCGAGCTTCGGTTTCAATATTTGAACGTCCCAGCATGAATGCAAACATCACTATCAGAGTCGAACTGAAACCAACCTTTGAACTGTAAAGTTTGAAACAAGGTATTTGCACCTTATCCCATTTTCTTTCCCCCCTTAGCAAAAATTCAGTGAAGCTGACACATTTCCCAAGAACTTCTTGATGGGAAACCATTCATCTGGGAACACTTCAAGCTTTGTACTTTTGTGTATCCTGTGGAAATTGCAGAAAAACTCTACGTTATGGGTGTTTCAGGATTTTCAACTGCTTTGGGCCCAACTCACTATGTTCCCTTGGGGGGGGTGCTGTTATCAGGGTGAAAGGATCTCCCATCTAGACCTGTGCTTTATCTGCAGCATTCTCCAGCCAGTCCACACTGGGACAGTCTGTTGGGACCTGCTTGGGTTGTATCAATCGCAGCTGCCCCAGGACAAACACGTAGCCTCTAGGATCTGGGGCTAAGTGATCCACTAAAGCTCAAGAAATGCAAGCAGGGTGCACATGAAATCCGCTGGCTGCTTTGCTCTCCTAGAATAGGGTTATGGTCGTTCAGGTCTCTGGAGAAGCCCAGTCACTGCCATAACTCCAAGCCCATGGCTGCTTCAATTCTGTAGGTGGCAAGAAGAAATGCGAAGTGGAAGTAATCCATCTGTTAAAGTGAGTTACCCTGGAGCTTTATTATTATTATTATTATTTTTATTATTATTATTACTATTATTATTACTACGAGGAGGAGAGTTAGACTCTGGTTTCTAAAGTAAACAAAAGAGGTACCTTGGCAAAGGAGCTCGCAGCAAAGAAAAGGTGGGATTGCTTTACAGAAATCTTGGCTGCCTCCCCAGGGTACATGTCAAAGCTGGTATCTCTGCCTAATAGTGATTCGCCCTTTGCTAATGGATCACTATCTGGCAGGCTGCCTGCATTGCCCCAGACACTTTGAGGAAGAAATCATTACTGCTCAGACATCCCGGGAGGAGGTTTGTGGGCGCAGTGCTGGGAAAGCTGCTCTGCAGGTGGTTGCTTTTACCGAGCATGGATGGGGAAACTACCCTAGTATGCTCCATTTTACAACCCCCACCATCACAGCTTCCCCTGACCTCCCCATAGGTTCCACATTCATCAGCCAATTCATCAGGTCAGAGGTGTGAGCTGGTTGCTCTGGGAAATGCACAAGAAAGACGTTGAAAGGGTCTGGAAATTCCATTCCTACAAACAGACACACAGTTGCAGCGTACAAAAGGGCAAAAAACGTGGTGTGTACAAAGGCCCCTGATCTCCAAAGTCAACTCCCAACTTCCCTCTCTTTCTCCTTCTATTTTTCTTCCTTTCTCTATCATCTCCTCCCTCTTCCCCATTCCCCAGCTTGGCCACAGCACCACTGTTTTCCCAGACACTTACCACAAGCCCCTCTCTCCAAACATTGCCCTGTAGAAGCCAAACCTCAGTGTTTGTGTTGCTTCACTTCTAGGGAGCCTTTGACCAAGTTGTTTGCAAAATACTGATGACCTCCTTGCAAATGCAGGGGGCATCCATCCTGCATCCTGGACCCAACCCAGGGAACAGTGGAGGACCACTGCTTCTCAAACTCTAGGTTCTTCATTGAGATCCAACCCATTGAAGTCAATAAGACCCTTTCCATTGGCTCCTTTGAGTCGCCATGAATCAGACCCAGATCTGCTGATTTCTGTTGAGATCCCTGCTGTCTCCACTCCTCTCCTGTGTCCAGAAGAAACAGTGGAGATGCTGCCAGTTCAGTTGCCCCAAGCCCATGCTGTTGTGACCTCCTGGCTCTGTTCCTCCATCCCGACACCAGCTATCTGGGCTGTTACAAAGACTCTCCAGTGCCAGCAAACAACCAGCCTGAGGGTGGAAACTGAACTGTCAGCAAAGGTGAGGCCTTGGACACAAGACCTTGTGCGCTGGTTGGAATTCAATCTCTACCCATTGCCTTCCTCTTAAGTGCACAAGACAAAAAGGAAAGTGGAGGATGGAGCAAGGCCTGGGCTGAGACCCGGGCCAAAGAGTCCTCTTCATCTTGCCATTGAGACTGCTCTATACGTACTCTGCTCTATGACCTTCATCACTTATATGCCCACCAACAGGATGACCATATATCAGTACTTTCGTTACAGCAGGGTCATATTGCTTTGAGTCCTCTCTGTTGATCATTGCTTTTATGCCTGCTGCATATTTATACATTACATCCCTCCTGCAATGGACCAAATAGAGCTCTATCTAGTCATTTAATTAACTTTTAGCTTTGGCAAAAGTGATGCCAGCATGGCTGTGTATCGAGAGCTGTAATAAAGATAGATTCACGTGCCATTGAGCTGGTTCTGAATAGCCATTAGGGATGCTTCATTGGATCTAAAGTTTGTCGGAAAATGTATTTTAGTTTCTTTATCAAATTTAGAAGGGGAAAAGGAAGCCTCTTTTTTCCTCCAGACTTTATTTATATATTTAAACTGCAAGGGGGAAGTTTTTAATTTCTGTAAATTAACTTTTGTAGATTTTGTGTGTGGAAAAATAACCTTCAAAATTTCAGCCCTCAAAACCCAAAACATGTATTTTCAATTTCTCAACAATCCCCCCTATGCCTCTCCCCCCAAAAAAACCCAAACCCCACAAAACATCACAATTATGAAAATGGAATTTATCTTACAAAAAATGGTGACTAACACCACAATACACTTATCTAGGAAGGGGTCTCAAGTACATCTAACTTTTCATGCCCATAAAGGTGCCTGTGGAAATCAAAGGAACTACAATGCTTTATGTCAGCTGAGTATCTGGGCTGTATTTTTTTTTCCTAAGAATAAATCATTGATTCACCTCTTATGGGAAGCAACAGAAAATGAGGGCTTGATGCTCATCTGCACTATACGTACCGTAAACCAATCTGGCTATAAAGGGGCCAAACATTTGAATGTTGATTATATTAATGCTTGCTTCCCTGCATCACCATAGCAGCATAATGTCATAGACTCATAGAAATGGGGGTTGAAGGGACCTTGGGTGGTCACATCTAGTCCAATCCCCTGCTCCAAGCAGGACCAGCCCCAACTACATCATCCCAGCCAAGGCTTTGTCTACCCAGGTCTTAAAAATCTCCAAGGATGGAAAGTCCACCACCTCTCTGGGTAACCTGTTCCAGAGAGAAATTGTGAATGAGAATAAGGCCCTAAATCCCCAGGAGAGATTTGAATGAAATGTGGGTAGTAGCTCAGACCTGGGCAGGAACTCCATGCATAGTGTCACAGCAGTCAGATAAGGCTTCAGTTGGCAGGAAAGTGTGACAAAAACTAAATTTTGAGTTCAGTGGAAATTTTTCAATGAAAAAAAATTCTGATTTAGAACAGGAACCGTTGTTTAAAAACTTGCCAGGAAATTGTGCATGTGAAAGTTTGCATCTACTCATGAGCTTTAACGTGCATTAGCCTGTTTGAATGTGCATTAAAATATCACAAAAAACTGCTCCTTAGCTAACGAGCATTAAAACAGGCTAATGCACCTTTTTTCTAGTACCTCACAATGGAGGTACTAGATTTAATGCGCATTACCTAAAGCTCATGACTTGAATGTGTAGACGTGCCCTGAAAAAAATAATCCTTTGGGATTGACCTAAACATCTGGTTTCAACATCATCACCACATTCCATGTTTGAACGTTTCCATTTCTGACTATTTTAAAATGAGATTTTAAAGAATTTGAAACAAAAAAGTACTTTCCTGACTCCTCCCCTGCAAAAAAAAAACAACAGAACAAAACAGTATTTCTTTTTGAAGATGTCAAAACTATACTTGTTAGAATTTGATTAGGTTTCTTTTCTTTGGGAGTGGGGAAAACGATGGATTTGGCAAAACTGACCTCTTGGTAAAATTTTCTGGAGTTGCCAAATTGGCATTTTTCATTTAAAGAGGTTTGAAAAGTTGCACCCAGCTCTTAGTGGGTGCAAAATTGAAACCCATTGCACCCAGCTCTTAGTGGCTACAGGATCAAACCAGTATAAGATCATAGGAAAACAGGACTGGAAAGGACCTCACAAGTTCATCTAGTCCAGGCCCTTGGTCAAAGCAAGGTTATCCCCGACTAAACCATCCCTGCCGAGTGTCTGTCCAACCTACTCTGGAAATCTTGCATGGATAGTGATCCCACAAATTTCTGTAGATAGCCATGCTTGAGTATCCTCATAGTCAGAAAGATCCTTTTAATCTCCAACCAGATTTCGCCTGCTGTAGCTTGAGGCTGTGGCTCCTAGTCCTGGCCCCTACAGCCACAGAGAAAAACCCATCTCCATCCTGTCTGTAATCACCCTTCAGGTATTTGAAGACTTATCAAATCCCCCCTCAGTCTTCTCTTCTTCAGACTAAATAACCCTACTTTGAGCCTTTCCTCATAAGTCTTGCTGCCCAGACTCCTAATAATTGTTGTTGCTCTGCACTGGACTCTTTCCAAACTGTCCACATCCTTCTTGAAATGTGGGGTCCAAAACAGGACACAGTCCTCCGGGGGAGGCCTCATCCATGCTGAGTAGAGCAGAAGAACCACTTCCCTTGAAGTGATTTAACTTCTTTTAATACAACCCAGGATGCTGTTGGCTTTCTTTTTTTGCAACAAAAGCACGCTGTGGGCTCATTCAGTTTATGGTTCACAATAACCCCCAGGTCCTTCTCTGCTGTACTGCAGCCCAGCCACTCATTCCTCAGTCTATATTTGTGCATGCAATTATTCCATCCCACATGCAGGACTTCACTCTTGTCCTTGTCGAATCTCGTCTGATGCATTGCAGACCACTTCTCCACCCTCTTGTGCTCATTCTGAATCCTGGCCTTACTCTCTGAAGTATTCGCAACATCACCCAACTTGAAGGTTACTTTCTTCTGCCTTGCCTCCAAAGACAGTGTTTCAGGACAAGTGGTGGAGTTGGAGAAGTGGGCACTACTACTACTGTCCTTGCAATAGGTCATAAGGAAGCATGAGTCCTCTAAGGGCTAATCTATACAATGTCAGGGGTGCTGGGACTGACCATACCCCACCCATGCCCTGCCCACCTGCAGCTGGCCTTGTCTCAGCAAACGCTCTTGAACCCTTGAATTTCTTGTGGTCATCAGGGATGAGTTTGGTGCAATTTGTGCTCAGAAGATACAGAGAAGCAGTCCTACCCTCTCCGGGATCAGCCATTGACGCCGTTTCCACAAGCCCTGGGGCTACCAATCTTATCTTTAACTTTATATCAATACTTAGAAAAGGTCTCAGCCCTTAATGTAAACCCCTTCCTAGATGGGGTTCCTGAAAAGCAATTAAACACATGCTCCATTTTAAGTGTGTGCTTAAATCCCACTGATGTCAGGGTTGATATGAAGCAGAAGCTTAAGAAGCTCTGTTCTGCATGAGGATACTTTCCAAAATGAAGGCCTTTCCCTTCATTTCCTCTCCAGAACTGTTGACCAGAACTGAAGTCATTCACAGGGACCCATGAGAGGGAGGGAGGGAGAGAAAGAGATGGGAGTGTAAAAGGAAGGGAAAAGAAAGAGGAGGAACCTTATGGCTCTGTAAACAGCTGTAAGCAATGTCTCCCGTCGGGTCGGACCGGTCTGAGTTGACAAGGCGATGTCTTCAATTAGACAGCATGCCGTAGCCTGTAAAAATGAAATCAATTTGTTATTTTTCTGGGAGAACATTACGGCATGAGTTCACACATGTGCTGTGCCCAGTGACTCAGTTAAAGCCCAAGGAGGCACTTTCAGCCATTAGCACGTGTGTGTGCTGCCTGCCTGCAAAGTAGGTTTGAAAGTCCAGCTGGGGCGGAGGGGTGTGACTTGTATGCAGCTTGGTACAGGACTATTAGGTCACTAGGTGCACATATAAAATAATAATAGTGGTGCTGGGGATGACGATCCCACAGAACTTCCTTCACATTATCCACCCATAACTCTCTTTCAAAAAGTCACTTAACCACCTAGGAACCTTAGGATAGCATTTCCCAGAGCACCCAGGTGCTAGGAGCTTATGTTTCATTTCTTTTGAAACGTTTCAACGCTTATCTTGCCGGGGTCCTTTGACCCGAGCTGATTTCCTGCCCCTGGGGTGGGGGGCTGGACTCGATGATCTTCCGAGGTCCCTTCCAGCCCGAATGTCTATGAAATCTATGAAGTCGATGAAATTTCCAAACGTGTCCTCCCTACTTAAATGCAGATCCACAAAATGTATTGGGCAGTGCCACCGTTTGGATTGGAAAGTTGGCCCTGCCTCATGATAGACAGGCAACGACCACAAATCTGAGGTCCCAGCAAATAACTTTCAGTGGCAAGTGATTCAAAACAGGCTGTGTTTTAGGTGGCCCTGAAGGTAAATTTGGGTGGGCAATACTCAGGTCCACCAGTCTCCATGTCCCTACTCTTTTAGCGCTTACTGAAATCAGCAGAAGGAGCCTCAGTATCTTTAAAGATCAGGATCGTTGCCGTATGACTTCTCTGAAAACAAACTAGTTGGTTCTCCGTAAGTCATGCGGCTCTTCAGATGTGTGGATTCAGAGAGGAACATTTCCCACGTGCTGTGCAAAAATGAAAACTGCAGACTGGGAGACTGCAGCAGGCCATGGAGCAAAGGTGTCTGCCAAAAAAACTCCCCTTTGATCTTCTCTCAGTTCCAAGTAATGGCCTTTGATTCTTTCTTGTTCATACCAAGTAAATTGGTACATCCGCAAGTTCATTAATTGAGTTCATTATTCTAACCATGAAATTTACAGCTCTCATAAACTTCCATGGAGGTGGCAGATTGAAATGTTAAAGTGCATGAAACTGGAATATGGTGTACGGTGATCCTGGTCGACCTCACAAGGTCCATGGATTTGGGCAGGGGTGGAACGTAAGTGGAAGGCCTCCGTAGAGTGCTTACCGACTGGGGTGTGCAGAGGATAGCAGCATCGTGGGTACCTTGGAGCCATTACCGAGACTATGATGTGAGGGACGGCCGTGCTGCTCAAGGCATTATGTTTCAGATGATGTGAAATGCAGGATTCAGACTGTCTATGGTGATCATAGAGCTCTCCGAGCTTTCTGCAGGGACCTGGGCTCCTAGTCCTGTTCCCTTCCAGTCTATTCTATGTAGGGTCTTAGAGAAGGAAAGCAAAGCCATAGAGACCTCTCTTGAGAGCAAAGAGGAACATAGCAAGGTTTGTGATGGCATGAAGTCTTATTCTGGATGTATCTCAACTCAGGTAATTATGTTCCGCCTCGTAACCCCGAACCACCCCAAACTTTCCCTTAAAGATGGCACTTCTAGACCCAACCTGTTGGGTGCAGGTGTTGTAACAGGTGAAATAGCTGCCATGTCTTACACCAAAAATCAGCTGCATTTCATTGCTCAAAGAAGTGTTTATATGTCTTCTTTCCCTGCCGTACAGGGGTGTTATGACATTAAGCCATGTCATACATGAAAGCACATGTAAGTCTTCTGATGAAAGGTACTATGGAAAGATTCAGTATTTGAATTAGCACAATTCATAAAGAGAAAGGCTGGCAGGAATAAAGTTACCTACATGAATATGCGAATAATTGTTTGTAGGCTCAAGCCCATGGACCATATGCTTAAGTCTATATATAAATAAATATGTGTGTAGATATAGCTATAGATATAGATAACCCTTGCTAAGTCTACCTTTTGAGATTAAAGTCCTGGTAACCTGAAATCCTTCTAATCACCTGTAAAGGGTTTTTTCTGAATTTCTGTATGCATTAGAATTTGTATTTGTCTGAATTATTACATGAAAAACAAGGGCAATATTATCATTGGAGGGATGTCAAACTGAAAAGCCAAGTGGATCAATTTTTTACAGGATATTTAATGGTTTGCACATATGCGGCAGCTGCATTGTCTGCAAGTGGAAACCAACATGGTTGCTGAAATATTTTAGAAGCAGGATGGCTCGTCCATA
>NW_017729004.1:5225421-5250301 GCF_001723915.1 Gavialis gangeticus
TATTATATGAAAAACAAGGGCAATATTATCATTGGAGTGATGTCAAACTGAAAAGCCAAGTGGATCAATTTTTTACAGGATATTTAATGGTTTGCACATATGCGGCAGCTGCATTGTCTGCAAGTGGAAACCAACATGGTTGCTGAAATATTTTAGAAGCAGGATGGCTCGTCCATAGAGATTAAAATTTTCATGGAACAATAAGTATTTTAGCCCACATTTTCGGTTGCCTTTGAATGAATAGACAGGAAGGGAAAGCTGGTGTCTTTCCTCCAAATGGTCCCATTTTCTTGAAAAAATAGATTTTCAAGAAAGGTGTTACCAAAAAATCATTTTCAAACAGTTGTTAGCTTTCGATTTTTTGTTACCACCAGTTGAAAAAGTTTTATAATACTTTTTAAAACATTTTCAAAATACCCTATGAAAAATAATTGGCATTCTCTCTCCCTCTCTCCTTCTCTCTCTCAGTCTTCAGCCATCATGATGGTTACAGTCTCGAAGGGGGAGAGGCGGGGGAAGGATTTGTGGTGGCCAGGAATTGACCCTTTTGTCGGAGGGCATGGGTGGGCATGAGAGGGCAACCCGTGACTCCAGTCCCATGATCTACTGTACAAAGAGCTCACCCTGATATCTGCCATTCACACATCCCACCCAAGGAGACCTCAGAAGACTAGTCCCATTCACAGCTGTGTTGTTTTGCCCATAATATCCATATGCTGCCGAAGACCAGATTCGGTCCTTGAATAGTTGAACTTTGGACTGTTTTCTGCATCTGACCCTCCCAGGCCCTGGAAGCTCACTCATCACCAGCAATATGATGTCTCAGACAGCTTTGTACCAGTGCTGTAGGATAGATCTAGATTTTCCTGGCAGCTTTCCTGTGTCCCTTCTGGTTTGGTGCAAGGAAGAGGTGTTAACATGATGATGTCCTATTTACATGATGCCAAATGGGGGTGTGATGATTCATGGGCCAAAGTCCTTACCCTGGATGATGAGAAAATCAGGGCAGGAGGAAATCCTCCATGGGATTCTTCTTTCAAACACCCAAAATGTTCTGAACCCCCCCAAGTCCAATCCCACATGCTGACTCGAAATGAAAACTTACCGCATTTCTTTCTGGGTCTGGGTCTGGGTCTGACCCACAGCCTCATGGCTCCCCTGAGACCTCCACAGGCCTCTTGCAGGAAGATAAGACAGTCTGTGGACAGAGATGGTGTTTGCTAATCTTCGAGAGATGGGGAACCTATCTCCCTTGGCTCCCACAGCATGACCCCCCAAAGCTCCTTCATTTCCCTTGATGCCGTGGTCACTTGGGCTTGCTGTGGAAGGAAGGATGGTGTGCATCTTCTTTGCCTGACTGCTCCTCCCCGAACCCAGGAGCATCAAGATCCCCGAGATGTGTGGGTCAAGGAAGCACGATTGAGCCTCAAGAGAGATGCGGCACAGGGTGAGGTCAGTATTTAGGAAACAAAAGCAGGTTGTCAGGAGAGAGAAAGAGGACAGAAGAGGTCACTTCTGCTGTGGGAGAAAAGTCAGAGAGAGAAAGGCAGTGAGACCTGGCCTGCAGCGGGGCAGATTCGCTTCTAGCATAAGTGAGTCTGGTTTCGGTTCAGTCTGATTCACTTCACACCAGGTCTGACTTCAGCCTAGTCTCTACAACAGGAGACACAATTACTGGTGTCACTGCCATTAGCCAGGTCTCCAAACCGTGGTGCTCAGGCCTAGTGCCAGGGGTGCAATTTTTACCAAAGCCTTCTCTTCTTTTTCCAGCAATATGAGTTTAGAAATAGGGGGTTGAAAATAATCTTACCTTTTTTCCCCCCCAGAAACTAGGTCTGGCCTCTTCTCTGAAGGGGAGCAGGATAGAGCATGGTAGTTAGAAAAGGGAACTGGACATTGAGATCTGCGGCTGGCTTATGGATGGCGGAGCTAGCTTCAGTCGTGTCGTTCTTCTGCTGTGTTGCAAAGGAAAATGGTTGCTTCGTGAATGAAACGGTGCAGGGTAAGCAAGGTCTAAAGACCAGCCCAGAACTACGGTGAGGGCCTGCAATATAACATGAATGTAAGTAGCACCGGGAAAGCTGGTTTTATGGAAAAGCCACCAGAGTCATCCTCACGTTGCAGCTCAAGCCGAATCTCACTCTATGGCTAGTCAACTACTCTGGCTTGATCCCACAACTTGAGATGTGGGAATTGCGGCCTGTCCTCACAAGCTAAGTCTGCGGGGTTGGTTTCTTAAACCCCCCAGCATGTCCCCATGAATGGGGAAAGACACTCTGTGGCTTCAACGACAGCCAGATGAGGCACGTAGCGGGCTGGACCTCTGTCATGGACATCCACTGCCATTAGTCCCCAAGGGTATGCGCTGACTTAGGTTTAAGGCTGTATCATTAACGTCGTGTACAACAGCAGGCACGAGCCTAGCAGGCAGCTTCGGGACATGTTTGCTAATGCCTTTTGAAAGCTGTCCCTAGAGGGGTTGACACCAGGCCTGGATCTCTTGCAGGCCATTGCTTCAGGGCTCAAGACCTGAAGCAAACAGTTGACGTTTCTCGGCACAGCAGGCATTGCCGCCCTCCACTTCTCTCCACCCTCCGGGGCTTTGTCCTCCGCTCACCAGGCCATCGGCTTGGCAGGCACTTCATAGCTGGTTTCATTCCCTGGCTCCCACCCCAGGCTCTCCTGAGGGACCTTTGCTACTTCTTGGGGTTCGTTAGCTCAGCAGAGCTCCTGCCAGCAAAGCATTCATCAGGTTGGGCCCCTCTTCCCTTAAGGGATCAACCTCCCCGTGACACCCTCTAACACAGCGGTTTTCCACCTTGATAGACTCGAAGCACCCCGTAGAAAATGACAGCTCTTAATTTTCACTTTTTTTTTTTTTTTTTTGACTACAGAAAAATATTAGAGAGATTCTCCTGTTGCAAGGAAAGCTTGCCACGGAGCAGAAGGGTTTTGACGCTGGGGAGTCCTATTTGAAAACTCTGCATTTATCTTGTGAATAGTGTTTGGGCACCTAACTGTGCTAACTTTGTACAGCACCCCAGGGCACCCTTGAAAGGATCTCAAGGCACCCCAGGGTGCTGCGGCGCCCCAGCGGAGAATCCCTGGTCGGACACAACTTTTATGCCAGGTTATGCTCACTGCAGAACTCGGTGGTGACAGCAGCACTGGGTTTTATTTAATTTTAGTGCAAGATAGGCTTTTTAGGGCAGTGTATATTTTTCTGCTGTGTCCCTAACCCAAACACAGCAAGCTATTCCCAAATGAAAGGCACGTAGAAAAGATAAGTGTGAGTTAAGTTGTCAACCCAAGATTAATTTTAAACAGGGAAGGAAATGAAGAGAGAAAGTGAATGGTGGAAAGAGATTTAGACTTCATTTTTAATAAGCTAGGTTGGGGCGAAGGGCAGTTTTACTCTATCTAAAAAGCTGTACCACTACATCTCTCTCTGCCTTCCTGCCTGCCTAATCTGGTTTTAAAAGCTTTAACCCAAAACGATGGATATTCTGCAAGCCATCCCAGCATAGCCAAACACTTAAGTGTGTGTTTAACTTTTAGCTCTTAACTGCAGAAGTCTAGGGTTGGAAGAGATGGTGCAGTTCTGACTTTGCCGGCCGGGGATGGATTTTAGCCCAGACTTAAGTGCTCTGCTGAATTAGCCCCCATTTGAGAGCAGTTCTTTTCAATTAAACATAGGATTTACATTTAAGTTAATCCTTTTGAGTTTAATGAAAGAGGTGTAAAGACTTCGGGTCATAGAATCACAGAAATAGAGAGCTGGAAGGGACTTGGAGGTCATGTAGTCCAGCCCCCTGCTCACAGCAGGGCCAGCCCTCACTAGATCATCCCAGCCAAGGCTTTGTCTAGCCAGGTCTTAAAAACTGCCAAGGATGGAGAGCCCACCACCTCTCTGGGGAACCTGGTCTGGTGCTTTACTATCCTCCCAGTGAGAAAGTTTTTTCCTAATATCCAACCTCAACTTCTCTTGCTGCAACTTGAGCCCGTTCATCCTTGTCCTGTCATCTGCCCCCACTGAGAACAGTCCAGCTCCATCCTCTTTGAAACCCCCTGCAGGGAGGTGAAGGCTGCTATTCAATCCTCTCTTCGTCTTCTCTTCTCCAAACTGAAAAGGCCCAGTTCCCTCAGCCTCTCCTCATAAAGAGATCATAGGAGTCCATTACAATTAAATTATCAGCACAACAAGGTTGGCCTGATTTTACAAACAGGTTAAAAGTTTTGAATGCTCCGAAGTCCAATCCCACTTTCTTCCAAGAAGTGAAAACTTGCTGCATTTCTTTCTGGAAGACGGAGAGGGGTCATCTGAATGACCTAAGCCAAGAGCCCACCCTGATGAAGCAAAGCTCGTATGCACATGCTTGAAGTCAAATGTCCATTTACATGTTTTACTGAGTAGCAACAGTAAAGCTAGTTCTGCCTCTAGGGTAGTTAGCTGCAAGGGATGTTTCAGCTTGATCTTGCAGGCACCCTATGCATTGTTTTATTGCCATACATCAATATTACAGAGTCAGGTCCTAGGTCAGACAACAGAGCAGGCCTGCTTGCAGATCGCTTCTTTCCATAATGAACATTAGACCACAGTTTCACCCTCCTTTCAGCCCCCCCTGCGATGTGGAAAGCTCAGCTGCAGACACAAATGTCAATGCAAAGGCTGATTGTGCCTGGTACATCTGCAGAAGGCAGGTCGGGCTCAGTCTTGACACCTCTTCGTTTCGTGGTTGTTGGTACAGCATCTTCAGGGCCAACTTCAGACAGAGGCCATGCATGTGGTCAGTCACTTTCTGGTCCGGTCCATGCAGGCAAGTCCTGCAGAAGGAATCAGAGACCGGACTTCCAGACAGATCACAGGGCTGATCTCAGGGGTCATGGGGCTGAACCCCCTGCATGAATGCTATTCCTAAACTTTCATATCCAATGCATATCCACCCTCCTCTTGAAAACCTCCAGTGAAGGAGATGACCCCATTTCTTTGGGCAGTGTGTTGCACTGCTGCACTGTTTGAACAGTAAGATATTTTCTCCTGTGCCCTAACAGGCAATGATGCCCAGGACCCTGGAGTGCAATGTTGTCCTCCAACAGCACCACCCGCTTGTCCGGTTTTATATTAGACCCTAGTAACCAAGCCTCCAGCCTTCCTGGCTCTGGGTGTGTGGTATAAAGTGGTGTGTAAGTTGCCCTCTAAAACCCACTTATTGCAGGACAGTGCTGGGTTTTCCATTTTTACATATAAAGAAAATAGTTTCAAGCCTTTCAGGTTACCAAAAACATCAGGACCATGTGACTAGATGATCCATGGACTAGGGGGTTAATCAGGGAAGGTTGTGAAGGACCAGAAAGAAAAAGGAGAAGGAGTCTAGGTCATGGGACAAGTGATGGTGCAGCTCTTTGACAGGGACGATGTGGGTGGATGGGCTCATTGTGCTGTGGGGAGAGACCGGAAATAGAGAGAGACATTTGTGGATGAGGAAAAAGCACCTGAGGAGCTGACGGGGCTGGTTTCCTGTCCCCTTGGTTGGGAGAGTAAGCAGGGAACACATGGAGCAGAGCCAGCCTGATGGTTACTATATGTCACTATATTTTCTCCTCCAGGTCCTTGGCCATTGGTCACCAGTACTCGTCCCTGGGAACTCAGCCCATCCTCTGCGGCAGCATCCCCGGGCTAGTCCCCAAACAGCTGCGCTTCTGTCGAAACTATGTGGAGATCATGCCCAGCGTTGCCGAAGGTGTCAAGATTGGGATTCAGGAGTGCCAGCACCAATTCCGCGGGCGGCGGTGGAACTGCACCACGGTCAATGACAGCCTGGCCATCTTTGGGCCTGTTCTGGACAAAGGTGAGTGCAGAGCCATGTGGGTAAGAGGTGACGGTGTCCATGGCCTAGCCGAGGAGATGGCCATCAACACCCTGTTCACTCGTTGGGAAGAGGAGTGAAACCACATATCTCCTCCACACTGGCCAGGGGACATTCATTGGGTCATAGCAACTTGGCGTCTCCTCCAGCCTTGGGTTGTGAGTTGGCCTAGCCACCTGGAAAGCACTAGTAGCTACAGTGCATTGCCAGAGCAGCAGCTATTATCATTGGTAGAGCTGAGCCTTTGCTTGCCAGGCTGCATCTCACCATCACAGTAACTGCAGATTGGCCTGGCCACTTAGGGTGATGCCCAAGTAAAGGGTTGCCAGCCAAGGCTACATGACACCATGCTGTTCCTATTATAAGCCATCCCCGCGTATAAGTCGGCCTTACATTATCAGGTTCCGCTTTAGGAAAAACAGCATTTTCCCTGAATATAAGTCGATAACTGCAGATAAAGCCCTTGAATTGTGATTGTTCTTATAAAACTCCAGAGGGAAATCAGAAAACAAAGGAATGGACTTGAAGGGTTAAATGCACTAAAAATACTAAAAGGCAATCAGGACTTGTAGTAGATATAGTAGTCGTAGTAGTAAGTAATATCTTTTATTAGACCAACAAGATTTTTGCAAAAAAAATTTCTTTTCCAAAAATCTTGTTGGTCTAATAAAACAGATCATCTCTACTATGAGTCCTGATTGCATTTTCCTCTAGACCAATACGGCAACAACCTGGATGCCTAAAAATACCAAAGCACTTTGGATCACTGAGTGCAATTCTGGTTTACCCTGATCAAGTCCTCAAGAGTTTTGCAACTTGGTATTTTTATTGCATTCACCAAAATGCGACACGTGCAACAGTCCATTATAGGTTGACCCTGCACAGAGGGCACATACAAATGGACATGTTTTGTGGAAAGAAAACAAAGGAGGACTTATAATCAGGACAATGCAGGTTGTGAAAAGCTACCAGGCCCAGTAGGGCTGGTCTCTTATGGTACCATGGCTGATGATATCACAGGGGGAGACAACTCAAAAGCACAGGAATGAGAAATTTGCACCAATTAGCAGAACCCCCTTCTCAGAGCAGATCACGGGTTTAGAAAGTGCAGCATGCTGGGAATAGACGTATCATCAGTTCTAATCCAGGGAGTCTTTCAGCTGGCTAGAATAAGAGGTAGTTCAGGGCCTTGTGCTGGATGTCAGTGGGGACCTCTCGTAAAGCAAGAGCAGTGGTTTCACTGTCCTCTGCAGCAACAACATGTCTTCTAGGGCCCAGTCTTGCTCCCATTTATTCAGCCTTGGACTCTTAGCTTGACCGTTGCCCAAGGCCATTCAGCCGGTAGGCAAAGGGGCTGTTGCACCTGACCTGCACTGAGATGGTGAGGCCAGACACCAGGCCTGGCACCATCATGAAAGGGATAAAAAAGCTGGTGGGATAGCACCCATCATACAGACCTGGAAAAAACCTTTTTGCTGTGCAGCAAAGACACTGTTGCAGGTTCCTCCAAAGATTAACACTCCTCCCAGTGCAATTAGCTTGTCTGAATGCCAGAGCAACAGCAATTGACCTCCTGTCAGCAGGGCAGGGTAGCCTCTGGGATACACTGCAGGGAGACCGTCCTAAAATCTGTCTAATATGATTGACCTCATAAATTCACGTCAAACAAGTTCTCCTGATACTTCCTATCAGGAGAAATAAGGGGCTTAGTGCTCTGTTTCGTCCCACTGTGTAATTCATAAGAGCCCTGGATTATTTTAGGTTGATTTTTTTGCAAAACTACTCAGGAAGCATCCCAGCAATCTGTGGGAAATCATGCTTTTATTACAGATTTGTATTACAGTAATCAATGAGGGGCCAAACTCTATTCCATTACTTAGGCATATAAGGGTACCTGTAGAGGTGTGGGGAGGCTGCTCCAATGCACTGTCATTACAGTGCATCGGAGCAGACTCGATTGATCGAGTAATGCTAATTAGCATGCTCCATCAGCCGCTGCATCTTGTGTATTCAGTGTCCCCCACGCTTTGAAATGGCGGCGTGGGCACATTAGCTAAAGGTCCTTGAATGAGCTTTAGTTTAAAGGGTCCCCACTGCTATTTTGAAGCATGGGGCGCTGAATACACAAGACCCTGCGGGTGCTTTAATGAGAGCAGTTCCCAGAGCTGCTCTCATTAAAGCACTCCTCCCCACCCCCAAAGCACCTGTAAAAGCACCCTAAGTGTACTTAGGCACCCAAGTGTAATTCTAGTGCACCTCTTCAGGTCCTGTTGTCCAGCACATCATCTGACCCTTAAGACTGGGTCACATAAACCAATGCGGAAGAAGATGAACCACCCGCCACTAACAGTTTTTCAGAGTTTTGACCCGGGTGGAACAGAATTGCACTTAGATGCCTAAGTCCACATTGGTGCCCAACTGGCTGGACAAGGATCTGGCCCCAGGAGACTCCAACCAAAATAAGGGCATCGTTATGGGTGCCATGTTGAGCAAACAGCTTGCCATCTCAATAAACCAAGAACGGATCGGTTCCCCTCTTTTCCAGTACTGGGGGAAAAGGTACAGAGGCATTTGGGTCAGGTTTCCCTTCGGAGTGTTACCACTATCATCAGAAGTGTTATTTTTTAAAAATAATTATATCAGTAATATCCCTGGTGTGGACCTGAAAAATTAAGACAGAAAATACAAGGTAGATGAAAGTACTGTATGGTGGATATATAATTGGTTGGGTCTTTGTGCTCAACGAGTACTCATCCATGGGTCAATGTCTAGTTGGAAGGAGGTATTAAGTGGGGTTCCCCCAAGGGTCTGTCCTGGGCCCAGCATTGTTTAATATATTTATTAATAATCTGGACAATGGGATTGAAGACAAATTTCTGAGCAAAATTGTAGATGCCACCAAGTTGGGCGGTGTTGCTGACACTGTATGGCGGGCCCAGGATCCAGAATGACCATGATGCAGGTATCAAATTTATGCTCAAGTTGGCATAAGTTGTCATATTTACTGCACAGTATGGGCATGCATGGGTAGACGTGCACCCACACGGTGCAGTAATTTTGGTTCCTGCATAGTAAATGTGCACTTGTAGACACACGCGCAGTGACACGCGTATTATTAGACTACGCACAGTGAGTGTCTCGTGTAAATTCACCTATGAGGTCTCATCTGGAGTATTAATCCAGTCTTCAGCCCCACACTTGAAGAATGATGTGGACGCATAGAAAAGAGAGCGGTGTAGAGCGGCAGAAATGATGAGCGGCTTGGAAAGCAAGACTTTTGGGCAAAGGTTGAAAGAACTAGGGGTATTTAGTCTGGAGAAGAGAAGACTGGAAGGGGATGACAGTCTTCAAATGCCCAAAGCATGATTACAGAGACAGTGGAGATGGGCTTTTCCCTGTGGCTAGATAAATATATGGTCACGTGTAGGGGACAGGACTAGGAGCAATGACCTCACGCAGCAGCAAGGGAAATTTGGTTGGACATGAGGAGGAACTTTCTGACTCGGAGGCTGGTCAAGCATTGGAAAAAGCTGCCTAGAGAAACTGTGGCGTCTCCATCCATAGACATTTTCAAGAGAAGGTTACAGAGAGCCTTGACTGGGATGGTTTGTTAGGGACAATCCTACCTGAGCTGGCAACTCAACTAGATGACCTCATCTGGTCTTTTCCAGCCTTCCTTTCCTACGGCCCTGTGGTTGAACCCCTAATAGGGAGCATGTCAAAATAATTACTCCTGTTTCCCCATGGGAATACTTGTACTATTGAAAACCCCCTCTATACTGTTAGATCTGCATCTATACTTAAGGGGCTGCACCACGTTGATGCAGATACAGCAAAGCTGAATAATGCTCTAGTAAGGACGAGGCTTACCCATTGGCACTTAAGGAGTCTGTGGCAGCTGAGTGGAGGTTTCTTCAGTCTCAGTCTGGTTCCCTAAATACAAGGCTTTCCTAAAATACCGGTAGAAATGTCCTCAGCTCTCAGATGCTGCACAAACCAGGTCCTCCCCTCCATCCTGCTGTACCCCCAGGTACCCATCCCTGCTTACCAAGAGGCATAAATCCCCGGGGATGCCGACCCCCCGCCTCTGGCAATGAAGCCGTGGGGGTGCCCATCCCAGAGTTTGCAGGCTCTCAGCGGCCGGGCGACCGGCGAAGGGAAGAAGGTCGGGCCGGTTTCAGAACGGAAGAATGCTGTTCGTCGAGGGAGAGTCGAGCCACCCTTCAGCTTTGCTTCACCTACAGCAGGAGGGGGAGAGGGGAAAAAACAGCTCGGTCACATTCTTGTGCAGGCCCCCGAGGGGAGCAGCATACTTGAGCTCTTACCAAAAAACAAGGGCTGGATTTCACAGCGTAAAAGCCACGCTACCTAGGAGCCTTGTTGAGGTCCACACTGCAGCCAACGGGGCCAGGTTCTCCCGGGTTGTGTGAATCCGCGTCGGTCACTGAAGTCAATGGAGTGACTCCCTTTGTCCTCAACTAAGCCTACCTCCGTCTGGCAACGTTTGGTTTTGTGCCCTGAAGCTCTCCGCCGGTCTGAGTCTCATCGCCGCTACCTTGCTCATTGTATGAGTATCGCATCCTTCATTGCAAGTTCGGCCTCTGATTCAGGGGGTGCCTGATGGTAGATGGCCACGTTGGATGTGGGTAGAGAGCTGGTTTAAAATAGGAGCCTCTCCTGTGGTATGAAAGTGTGCACGGCTGTGGGCTGACCACCCAGGCAGGCAAACCCCCTGTGCTCTTGTGTGGATGAGCTATGAGCATGGTTGGAACAGGATTATTTTGGTAACAGAGGCAAGTCCTTTGCAGGGATGGGCGAGGCCAGGACTAAGCAATCGTTGCCATGACCGGTGTTTATGGACCTCCAGGGAATTTAAGCAAGGGGGCCGGATACCATTTGGAGAATCCCCTGCTCATTTACTAACCAGTTCTCCTCTAGCTTTGATCCAGGTCACAAGGAGCCAACAGACAAGTTGCCCATCCTTTGCATCAGAGCAGCTGGATGTTGATGCATCCTAGCTCCCCATGCTAGGGTTTGATTAGCATCGCCATGCTCCAGGCCTCGGGTACCGGATAAATCTTGTGCTGGTAAAGAATGGTTGGGTCCAGCTTGCTTTTCTTTCAGGCGGGTAGAAGTCCCTTGAAAGGCTTTGCTAATGCCAGGGGACGGGCAGCTCTGCCAGAGGCATCCCAGCACAGCTAGAAGGCTTGGTTCTTCCTCCAGCTATTGGGAATAGGCAGTCCAGACTGGGATTACCTACTGACATCTATTTCCTATAGGAAAATTATTCTTGTCTTAAGTTGTTTTCCTCCAAGACCATCTTTCAGGCCCAAAACGCTGTTCCCAACACCAGTGGACACCCATTTTTGTGCCAGGGGGTTGCTCCTGATGTTACGTCACTGCAATGTAGCAGACACTAGAGTTTGGCCTGTGCTTTCAAATGCTCAGAGCGGTCTTATTCTTGCAGGTTGTACCTAGTTGCTTATGTATTAGGCTCAGCTCATTCACTTGGGTCACTGTAGCTTTTGACTGCAACAGGTTCAAACAGAGTCTCACTTGTAGCGCACATTTAAAACTGGATTGAATGAAGCCCTAGAGAGTGCACTGTAGACTACAGCCCTGCATTGACAACTGTATTGTATGACTTTTCCTATTATGGGACTTTTGCTCCTGATTATATGACTTTTGCTACCCTCACTTCGGTGCTTCTCTCTGTCAGTCCATTTGTCTGTCTGTCCAGACACTTAGAAAATGCTGGTGCCTGTGGCATTTAGGATATGCTGCTCTTTTAAATCTCCCAGCACAATGCAGACTCTATTTAAAACTCTTTTTTTTTTTTTTGAGGCAAATAGCACAAGCCAACATGAAGGGGGAAAAAAAGAAGCAACAATCTTATTAGAGCCCTGTCCTTTTAAAAGACCTCAGCACGTAATTAGACTAGAATAAAAGTCCCCCCTCCCCAACCCTTTTCAATAAAAGTAAATTACCTCAAACTATTTTCAGCCCCCTGTTCGTTTAAATTTAAAAAGAGAGCCCTTGTCCACCCACTTCTTTCACTGCCTCCTGCCCCTCCTGCTAAAGACTGGCTGGGGCTTTAAACCTGCCAGCTGGACTGAGAAATGGCTAATAGTTATTGTGGAAGAGCAGCTTTTAATGAACTATTGAAGAATGATACATTGATGGAGTAATGGGAGTTTAAGTCGCCCCGTAATGAAACAGGTTCTCAGTGCGGGTTCATTGTGGTGCAAATCCAGCACGTCTCTCCCACTGTTTGGTCGGAGCTCAATAGGGGAGGACAGAAGGGGGTCAGCTGATGGGGTCTCTGCTTTAGTTAATCAATCTGATTGGATTAGGGTCACTGCGATCCCTAATCATGTCAAAGGTCGCGCCGGGCTGGATTAAATGCTTTGTCCGAGAGGCCTCGGATTCTTTCCGCTTTCCCGAACGGGGCTTGTTTATTAGAGTTTAACACCGATGCAACCTTTGAGAGTCGCCCTCTCCCTCTTTGTGTGTCCGTGCCTTGGCCGGCCTGCCAGCGTGCGTGGATGCGGGTGCGGGCGCCTGCACGTGTGTTGCCGGTCAGAGATGCCCTCTTGGGACACGGATCAAAGTCCTACCAGACACATGCGATCCTCATGGAAGCGTAGGCATTTGGGAGCGTACATTTATTCTTGCAAGAGGCCCTTCTTCACCATCAGGTCTGCTAGCGAGCGGGCGGCAGAATCCAAGCTGTGAAGCTGGAGACGTGGCCTGTTGATTTTTTCCCCCTGTTGTGAAGCCCCCAGGTCTGTTGCCAACACGCAGCAAAAAGAGAGACCTTTTCTGATAGTCTTCTGATCTGTGCTGTTACTGGGATTAATGTTGCAGGAGTCCTGCCTCTCACCCCGTTGCATGATTGCAACTTCATTTGAGGGCAAGGGATTCTGATTTTGGGGTGGGGGAGAGGAGAGCTCATGTGGAGTGGCCGGGATGTTGGGGATGGATGCATATGGCTGACTCATTACTACTTGGCTCCTGGATACCAGCATGTCTTGAAATCCAAACTGTGCAAGAATGAACCTCCCCTGACTACAATTTCACAGATAATGCCATCAACGCAGTACAGTTAGAGCTGCTCCTAAGTGATAACAAAGGCCATGCCATTTGTATGGCTCTCAAGTCATTGAATGCCAACTTCCCATAATTATTTCCTTATTTGCTTTGTCGGGAGATTGATTTTAAGGCCAATATCGAATCACCTCCTCGCAGGAGACCATAACATTTCATCCAGGGACTCCATTATTGAGCTCAGCAATACTTTAACCAGAGCTTATTTTTCCTAGAAAGCCTCCAATTGTGATATAAACACTTGAAAGCATGAAGACTCCTGCTTTTCCTTGCATATCAGATCCAAAGAGTTAAATCCGATCCTTCTCAAGTACATGTGCCTCCTAATTTGACTGTCTTAGCTTCAGCTTCTAGACATCAGTCCTTACTATTCCTTTCTCTCCTACGTTGAATAATGCTTTAAATCCCAGCATTTTTCTCCCCAGGAGGCTACTGATGCTTCCTATAAAGCTCCCCTCCCTGGCACCGTTGCAATAAGATCTAACTTATAAATAGGTTATCTATGCATACATACAAGCAAAGGAAATTTTCCTGCCCTTTGAAATACAGCTATGTCTCCTATTGAAGCGTGGCGTCTATTAATTGGTACACAGCAGCACTGGAACGTGCTGAAGGACAAAAGGTCCTGTTTCCAGTTTAATCTGTGATGGTTTCCAGTGATTGTATCATCCCACCATATCATTTTCCCATGACGTGGCAGTCAAGAAGTTGGAAAGGTTTGGATTATCGCACTTGCATGACGACCTTCTGACACCTTGCTGTGTTTTGAGTCCTGTCATCTCCTGCCAGTGATGAAACCCCTTTCTCACTCATGAAGATCTTCCCAAAAGATCTTATTCCCCTTCAGCCTCTCTGCTCAGGGCAATTTGGGCAGCTGCCTTGGCACCAACAACCACCTTCTGCAGCTGTTACCCTGCGACTAAGGGAGCAAACAAGCTGGTAGGCTCCCAAATGACAATTTATCTGCATAAGTTGCACTTGGTCATTGGGGTGAAAGACCCCCGGTTGCCCATTGCAGGGATGCTGGACTCCTTGTTCCTTCCTAACGGATGTGAGAAAGACTTTGCTTTTAAAATGAAGGCAGCAGCCATTGAATTCAGTAGCAAGGTGGAGGTTGGACCAGAGGTGTGAGTTGAGGGATGAAGGAAGAAACCCCAGCTCCACGTGCAGCATTGCACAAGCAACTCGAGTCCACCCAGGGGATGTCTATGCTGCCATCTCACTCGGGGCCTGATCATAACCATGCAGGTTGTGGCTGATCAGGGTTTAGCATGAGCTGAAAACCCTTCTGGGGGCTATGGGTCAAAACGTGGTCACTTCATCTCCATGCGACTGTGGTACCCAAACGCTCCAGTTTAAGGCTTGCTCGGTTGCGTCTTTGGGAGCTGCAGTGGGGTCTGGATGGCAACATTCAGGCGTCCTAGGAGTTGTGAGCATTTCCCTTGGGGTCAGAGCAGAGCTGCAGTGACAGGAAGGGGAAGAGGATAGAGGAGGAGTGTGAATACGTCAGTCCTGCAGCAGTGAGAGGAGCGTACCGATGAGATGAGAAAGTGGCAGCGCTGGCAAAATCCCTTTCTGTTATCCCGGTGGCGCTTTTGTGCCTATCCGGAGAGCCAAACAACACCCAAAAGTCTCTTGTGACTTTAGGGAAGGGGTCAGGAGGAATCTCCAAGGGAGAAGGCCACCGTGCCTGTAGCTCTGGAGCTGGGCAAAGCCCGGAGCTGACATGGTGGAAGTCCAAGGGCGACAATCACAAACAAAAATATGGCGCGGAAGATATTGCCTCCCCGTGGCTCACGGGCCATCCCTCCCTTCACGTTGGCTTTTCTGACCTGGAGGTTTTTTCAGGGGCCGACGTGAGCAAGGAGGGAGTTTGAGGGGGGTGGGAAAACCATTGGGAAGCCAGCCGCGTCTCTTCTGGCGACGAACGGCATCGGAAATGTCGGCTGGCCGTGATGCCTCAGGCGCCCTGCAGTAGCTGGGGGCTGGCAGGGAGTGGGCCATGCTGAGGTTTATTTTTTTCCCCTGCTGGGTACATTGCATTCCCCAACTGAGCTAACACTGGCTGCAACAAAGAGCTCCCTCTGCCGCGTACAGAAGTGCCAAGTCCTAGCGTGGGAGCTAGCCCTGAACAAAAGGGAACAGTAGGGGGAGCTAATTAGCATCTCTTTGTCCTGTGGGAATCGCAGCTCTAAATGGGCCCTCTAAATATAACAGACACGCACAAACACACACACACACACACCTGGAAAGGAGCCAGGGGAGCCGAAAGACGAGGCGAGGATCCCACCGCTCAGCCCTCTCCGGTCGGGTTTATCTGCCGCAGACGCCCACCGGCGGCCCGCGAGGCACTGCTCCAAACCCAGACACCGGGGACCTGCACCTGCAGCGGGTGGAAATCAGCCCATCTCCCACCATGGAGCCAAGCCAGTTTCCACCCGCTGAGAATATGGCCTGGCCGCTGAAAAAAAAACCCCCACCAGTCGCAGTCTCCTTGACAAAGGTGCCCAGGGCTGCAAAGGCATGAATGTGGCTTTTCTTTCCCCTGGGCGATGCGTTACCAACTGGCAGCTGTGAATAGAGCAAGGGTTTTGAGGCCAGAAGCGGCCATCATGCCGGACCTCCTCTGTAATGACAGCAAGCCGGAGAATTGCATCCCATCTCCCCCGCCACAGGCAGGATGGAGGCAGGAGAGCAGCACGGGAGCACCGATAGCTCTCCTCCCGGCCCCTTGCTCACATCGCTCTTATTCCACTCGTGTCCCCAGGAGCTGACAAGTGACAGCTGGCATCAGGCAGACGGGAAAGGGGAATGGTTACCAAGGGTGATTGCACCGATGAGCAGACCAGGAGAGGTCGGGGGGGGAAAGCAAATGGGTGCCAAGAATTACGCATGTGCTCAAACCTAGGAGGCACACTGAGGGACCCAGTCCTCGGTGCCATGGACACAGCATCGTAAGGGAAACCCCTGTCCCACGGGCCTCCGCATCTTTGCAGAGAAGCCAAACCAAGAGCAGGGAGGGGAACAGAGGTATAGGAAGGGAAAGCCACTCGCCCAAGGTCCCCGATCACCGCTGCAAGCAGCAACAGAGAAGTGGGTTTCTAAGCAGAGAGACTTTTGCAGACTCCGAATGCCCAGTGGTAGCAATGACAGATGGATGGCGGGCCATGATATGGGCAGAGCAGGGTGTCATGGAGCCAGGGAAGATAAGGAAGGAGATAAATTATCCACCTCTCCCCTCCTTAAAGCCGGTGCCCTCCCATGCTATCCTGGAGTCTTCTGAGCTCTCTTCTGTGCTGTGTCCCCAAGGAGCCCACGACACAAAACCTCTCCTCTGCTTGTTTCTGTGCCCCTCCGCTACTTCACATCGTAGGGGTCTGCTTTCTCCTAGCTTCGCCGCTGCTATCCTGTTGCCTGGCTTCACATCCCATATTAGTTTCATAAATGTTAGGGGCTTTAAGGGACCTTACCGATCACTGGGTCCAGGCCCTCTGCACTTGGTTATAAGAACAGCAGTAGCAGCTCAAGGCCCCAGACAGAAAAGGGGGCTCTGCTGTTTCGTATTGTGCTGGACATTGCACCCACCATGTTAGGAGGGCGAGCCCTGTGGAAGTGTGACAGGTACAGCAAGCTGAGGCGGGGGGTGCACATCCGAATTAGCATAGCCAGTTGCTGCCTCGTGCTACACTGGTATCACAGCACGGGAGAGCTATAAGGGGGACATAGGACCCCAGGGCTGGAACAGGCTCGCCGAGCCAGCGAGTCCAGTCCCATGCATTTACAGGCAGCAGTTTCCCCAGGGACCCCCCCACAATTGCCACTTCCTGACAGTCTGCGTGGTCCCTTGCAGCCCCAAACTACTATGAAACTATGAAACCCTGCCACACACTAAAAAGCTGGAAACACTAAGAAGCCCCCACAACATGCCACAGGTCAAAGCAGGGGAGTCAAGGGCCCAGCCGAAGTCCTGCCACGACAGAGAAGTATGACGTGCTTGGGCTGGCTGTTGGTTGCACGTGCATGCAAGGAGGTCAGGCCAGACTCCTTGCTCTCCTCCAGGAGCTCTCCATATGCTTACAGGACTCACTGTGCCATCTTTCTGTTGCATTTAATTAATTAGTGCCATGCTTCCAGGCTGCTGCTGGTCACTTGTAAAGGCCACGGAGGAATTCATGCTCCCCGTCCTGCAGAACTGGGCTTCTCAGGGTTGTGTTTTCACTTTCCCCTGAAGCACAAGAGACTGGGCACAGCTAGAACTGGGAGACTGGGCAATTGTACCGGTGCTCTGCTCTCTCAGGTGCCTGGTGGTATTGCCCTGGTCCCAGGTTCAAGCTGAAACCAATCCCCAGATCTGGGGTGAAAAAAGGAGTTTCCCCCATGTCCGATCGGCGGGGTATTTCTTGCCTTTTTTCATGGCATGGGGTCTGGGTCTCCCCCTAAGGGCATCAGGGCATATTTCACCTAGCTCCTTCCTTGCCATTGGCACATTGTCACTTTGGAGGCTTTGGGGTTTTGGCGTCCTCGTTATTACAGGATGACGAGGACTGCCCAGTGGTGCATGGAGGTGGAGGGGGGCATGGGGATGTCACTGTGGACCCCCCTGCCCTAAACATCGAGTTCATGTCTGTTCGTGCTTGCAGGCAACTGCATTCAGCAACCCAGGTGGTCTTTGCCAGACTCACGATCCTGAACTGGAGGCAGGTCATGGGCTGTCTTGGCAGATATTTTGCAGAAAGCTTCTCCCATGCACAAGAGGCAGCATAAGAAGGTGGTTGAGGGTACTCTTGAGTTGGATCTTCAGGCACACATGATGTGTCAAAGCACAAGTCCTGCACAGTGGCCAAGAATATTCTTTATCTCTGGGCATCAGCTTATCTTTCCTGGGCAAACAGGTTGCAAAGCCTGCTCTTTCCCTGGTTTTCTTTACAATATCAATGGCCCTGTTGGAGTCCAATTATTTGAGAAGCGGTGTGATCCAGCCCACGGAGGTCAAGGTTCAGGCCTCAGGGGAGCAGGACTCTCGCCCCTCTCTGCCGTTGACTTGCTGCGTGACCTCAGACAAGTCTTTTCATTCCTTTGTGCCTCAGTTTTCCTAGCTGCGAAATGGAGATAGATGGTTCCTGGCCTCCATACAGTTCTCATGGATGCCATCCTGAACACAGGCTACCTGAAAATCAGGCCACTTCAAGGTGTTTCAGCTTAGGCGTCTGATATTGTTTGTCCCCTAAGAGAGTCTTGAATTTAAGGATTGTTTCTTGCTGGATTTTTAAGTCCTGCATCAGATTGAAAGTGCCCGGTACCTGGGCTTGGAGTGATACTTCTGTATCTGGGGAGTGCACATGAGAGAGGGCAAACTCCACTGTGTTATATTGGTGCAACTCTTGAAAACTCACTTAACATCGAACAGGGCTAGCCGCAAGAGCAGAATTTTTGCTATAAATTTGGCCTGTTTTCAAGATGAAGAGCATGTATTACTGCTGGAGGTCAGGAAGGAGACTGAATGCTGTGTTCATTCAGTCCCTTAAAGGGGCCTGTGACCGAAAATGAAGTGCGCTTGAAGGAAACATCAATATAAAGGTTTAGGGGTGTGTGTTCCAGAGAAACCTCCATGGGATCATCTTACCTACAGATGCCATCTTACCTACCGTGCCATGAAGTCAACCTTAACATCAGTTTATTCACTGGGACCAGTTTGATGTTGGCTGAGATTTGCCGGGAACTTGGATGGCTTAGCACAGTGTTGAGAGATGGCAGAGCTGACATTTTGGTAGGCCTCATCCAGGGACTTCAAGAAGTCCTGGGAATATATTGCATTTAATTAATGAGTCTCATGCTTCCCAATATATTGCATTTAATTCATTAGCCTCATGCTTCCAAATATATTGCATTTAAGTAATGAGTCTCATGCTTCCAAATATATTGCATTTAATTCATTAGCCTCATGTTTCCAAATATATTGCATTTAATTGAGTCTCATGCTTCTGAATATATTGCATGTAATTAATGAATCTCATGCTTCTGAATATATTGCATTTAATTAATGAGTCTCATGCTTCCAAGTATATTGCTTTTAATTCATTAGCCTCAGGGAAAGTTGAGGTTGGATATTAGGGAAAACTTTCTCACTAGGTAGGTAGTGAAGCACTGGAACAGGTTAGCCAGAGGGGTGGTAGAAACTCCATCCTTGGAGTTTTTTAAGGCTCAGGGAGACTAAGCCGTGTCTGGGATGATGTAGTTGGGGCTGGTCCTGCTTTGAGCAGGGGGTTGGACTAGATGTGACCTCCTGAGCTCCCTTCCACCCTCATTTTCTGTTACTGTATTATATGAAGCAGCAAGCAGGTTGGGCCTCTCTTGGAAGCCAATAACCCACCAAAACAGTCAAAGACTCTCCCTAAGATTTCTCACCTTCAACCCACGCTGGTCATTAACTTCCAGGAAACTCCCTTTTGGTCAGTCTGACTCAACACTGCATTCTTCCAGATTTACATTGCAGTGACTCCACTGTAATCACCAGGTCCACTTGGCACTGGGGACAACATTTCAAACATATGGGTTGTGGTGGTGAGAAACATACTTTAGACAGGCAGCCCATGCCATTCTCCATGTTTAATCCGATTTAATAAATGAATGCATGGTGATGCACTGCTGTCACAACTCAATGTACAGCAGAAGTCGTAAACTGCTGGACCAGTGGTGGAGAGCACTATTATTTTTACCAGCATTGTGTCATGCAGAAAGGATGCCATAAAAAAGAAATGAGTGCTACAGCTCTAAAAATAGGCTGAAATCATCAGTGCTGCAACTCAGTGAGGTCACTGCATCAGGTCTGCCAGAGCTATTAAAAAAAAGCAAGGTGTGTTTCCTGTTTCGTGAGATTGACCACTAACTTGTTTGATCAATGGCAGGAAATATTTTTGGTTTCTCTGGTTAGGGTGGAGCCTCCTGATACTTGAGAGGATGGTTTTAATATGTTTACACTGGGCGGGGGGGAAGCAGTGTGTTTATAACTGGGGTTGACCAAGCCAAATGAACCGAGTCAGGCTAAGATAACAATGAAGGCGAGGCAGCTCTGGTTTTAACTAGCGTCGGAAGCCTGATTTTAGCTTCCATAGGCTTGAACTTGAGATGCTAATCAGAGTGAAAGCCCAGCTTGCCTTGGTTTTCAGTGCTGATTTAACCTGTTAATTCAAACAGATTAGTTCAACCGAGTTAAAAGCCATCCCCTTTGAGTTATCCTTATTGGGCCAGGAACTCCTGCACTCACTTGGCTTACAAGAGGCAATGCTATATTTGGACTTAATGTGTAGGTGACTGGCATTTGGTTAGCCTATATTTAGGGCAAGGGGCACAGAAACTGAAGGCCTCTGCTGATCATCAGAGCAGGGGGAACGTAGGTCCAGGAAGTCCCCGGGTCCTTTGGAGCTCATGCTAACAAAAATGCCTTGGACAGATCGCGTTGCAAGGGCAAGGGGAGGTCTAGTCTCCCGCTTCATGCTCCATTTGATCCCTGACCTCTCTGCCATGGGGTTGAAAGTTAGTGCCAATGGTGATGCCAATGTCTGTAATATAGATTCTTCTCCTTTAGGAGCCAAACCCTAGATCTGTAGCAATAGATGACTGAAGGGAACGGCAGCTTCCAGCCCTCACCAGCTTATACTCAATGGGCACGTCTACATGTGCAATTAATTTGAAGCCATGAACTCCAGTGCATATTGCCTATATTAGAGATTGGGCATATTGCACTGGAGTTTATTGCTCCCAAGTGCACCGTTTACACAGGCACTAAGTGGAACAACACGCTGAGCTGGGTTGGAGCAGCTGCAGCTGGCAGGGGGTCTGCAGGGTCAGCCTGCCAGCCTGGGGCTGCTCCCACCTGGCTCAGTATGCTGCAGATGGGCTGGCTGGGGCATGAGGGTGCCCCCGTGCAGAGCTAGGCAGCAGTCAGCCCCCGCACTGGACCACACTCGTGCCCCAGCCAGCCCCATCAGCACTTACACGTGTGTTGCTCTGCAGTAAATAACTCCACAGTAGGATAATAGTTGTATTTTCTTGCATTGTAGTCATCCTATTAGTATTCTACTAGTAATAATATTCTTGCAATGCAAGTATATACTTGTATTTACTATCCTACAGCAGAGTGAATTACTTTACTGTGGCCTAATAGGGCCGCGCATGAAAACGCGGAGGCTTTTCTGCAGAGCTAATTGGGCGGCTCCGCAGTAAAAGTCTCATGTAGATGCACCCAAAGTGAACCAGTGATTTTGAGAGGAAAAGCTCTGAAACCCATTACCAACAGCACAGCCTATGTCTTCTTTCATGTCTGGTCATCTAAATAACATCTCACCCCAAGACACTGACTCATTTCTCATGCTGGGGAAATACCCCTTCCCTGCAATGCAAAATAACAGGATTTATCTCTACCGCTCTCATTTAAAAAAGTACATGATAGCTGATCTGCTGAAATCCCCACTCCGACCTGGAAAACATCCCTCAGTTAGCATATCTAACACCCCTCAGGTGTGTTGTGCTCTGCTGTTGCTACACAGATGCGTATCACATACCAGGGCAAGCTTTTAGCCATCCTAGGATCTTTCCCTGAGGACATCGTTGAACAAGAGTCTGCAGCCACCCTGCAAATTAAGTTAAAAGAAGATATGGGCCAAATTCAGAGGCAAGCTCTCTAAACGAGGAAGCATCCTGGCAATTCGATTACCTGTTTGCCAGGGAATTTGAGCCTCCCCTTTAACTTAATAGTTCACATAGTTGCAACTGGGCTTCACACCTACTTTCAGGGTTGAAACAACTCGTTAGAGGTCTACGTGGCAGGAAATTCCACAGGGAGGTTTCAAACGTTGTCATTCTGCATTGGAAAGAAAGCATTTCCCTCCCTGCCAGTGAAAATATCATGGCAAGACCCAGCCAAGAATAGCCGATAGCCCCTTCCTTCAGGCACCCACCTGGGGTATGGGGAGACCATCCACAAGCCTGATCAAAACAGGGATTTGAAGCTGGCTCTCGCACAGCCTAGGTGAGTGCGCCTAGCCGTGGTGCCATTCGGTAGCGGCTCTGTTTCTCTTTGGTTGGGACCAGCATTCCCATCCTGCACCCAAAGAAGCAAAATTTTCAGTAGCAAATGATCAAGTTCTGCAAAAATGCTTTTTTGGGCCGGGGGCTTTGCATTTTCCCTGCCCATCTCTCATGCTTTTTATAGGCACATCTTCCCTTTAGCCCACAGTGTTAGGGTTATCTTCACAATGGCCCTGAAAGACAGAGGGGGGTTATCATTGCTCATCTGTCAGACCAAGAACATTTGGAGCCTGGTGACAGAGTTCAGGGGACAGCCCAGGTTTCCAGGCTCAACCCACTGCCTTAACCTAATAACTTCTCTGATGCTGCCATGCCAGAGCATCCCTTGTTTTTTTCCATCTGGCAGGGTATTGGCTTCCATGACGTGCGTTGTGGTTGTGGTGTGCGTGAGCAGCTGGCATGGATGATTTTAGGGACCCTTTGGTTGCCTGATAATGCAGGGCACTGAACTGGATGGCTCAGACCTATGTTCCTACTCACAGGACCATCCTACCTCCTTCTTCTCCTTGCTCTTACAGCAGCAGTCAGAAGAGCTGCCACCATCTCATCCCTATTAGAGATTGGGCTGCTCTTGTGGCGGTGACCTGTTTGCCAGGTGGTATAGAAGGAGTCTGTAGATACCCCTCCACCAGAGGTGACCCATATATCTATGCATTAGGAGGATGGCCCCATACAATACCAACCAGCCTTTGCAAGATACTTGGTGTCTTGTACTCCCATTGCCTTCCTGGAGGCCTGAGGATGCCCCGAACCTCACAGGAAATACCCCACTGCAAATACTTATAGCTATTAGTATGGGTTTTGGTGGCTCTTTCTCTGATTCTTTTTAATATCTAAACCTCCTGCTTTGATCAGAAGGGGGGAAACAATCCAGCAGAGTTTTCTGGCATTTAGCTCCTAATTGGAATATTCCCTTTGGGTATGTTAAAAAAAAAAAAGCAGTTGGCCCAGATATTTTTTAATGAATAAAACTTTAATTAAATCTTTATGTATTAACTGTACATCAATAGAAATACTTAGACAAATAGCTGGAGCATTAATCACGTACAGGCAACAAAATGAGTCATCCGAAGAATGCGCATCTTCCAACACCCTGTCTCTGGGGAGGCACATGGGAGATGCCGGCAGGCTAAGGGAATTAACACAAAAGATGGAAAACTCTGCAAGGAGACGGAAGAGACACCCCGTGCAATGAATAAAGAGCAGGATCCCTTGCTCAGAGTGATGTGGGCACTGAAAGGGGAGTCAGAAAAGCCAGTCTCTCCCCAGTTGTCGGATCTTGAGCACATTCTTGATTGTCTGTCTTGCCTGTGTTCAGCCTTTGGATGCAGGGACTCTCTCTCATGAGATGTTTGTACAGCATCTCCATAGACATTAGGGCTGGAAGGGGACCTTGCGAGATCATCGGGCCCAGCCCCCAAATCATCAGGTCCACCCATCTTGCACACTGGACGTTGCTCAGGATGGGGAGCATCTAGACCCAGGGGAAATACAGCGTAGCAACAGCTGGAATCAGCACAAGTCTGCTTGTAAAAACACACAGCTGGAGAAGTGCAGAACGATATGCTCTGTTGACCCGTTTCTTCTTTCGCTCACAGCAGTTTCACACCTTGAGCTGAACACACGGACTCCCGACTCTGTCAAAATCCCAAACATTTTTATTTTCCATTTCCCTAATTAATTCAATAACTCATCTTCTTCAAACACTCCTCCCAAGGGTTACGCTTTCTTTTACATAGTGTATATACACCTCCCTGCCTCATTATTCCTCATGACACCATCATCACCACTAAGGTAGCCCAGAGTGAAGAGCACAAGATGCAGCTTTTTGCTGCTTTCATCCCAAGAGATCACAGCATGGATCACTTTGATTTCGTTGCTGCAAGGCAGCCAGGCAGGAAAGTGCTGTGCACGATTTATAATCCCCGAAAGAGCAGTGGTTTGCCAAATGCCTTCCCACCCCCATTGAAATCAATGAGAGTTGCGTGTGGGTGCTCAGTGAAGTATTGAGCTTGGATATGCTGCATATGCCTACAGGTGGTTTATGGACTCAGGGAATCACTCCTGTTATTGCTGGAGTGCAGCCGCTTCTGGTTAGCAGGCTGTAGCTGGGGTAGAGAAGGACAGGATGTAAAGGATAACACCGCATGTAGAGATGCAAAGGCAGGGTTGATACAAACCCAAACGGGCATAAATGCTCATGAATAAATTTAGCTTGGAAAATGGAAGGAATCAGGCCTCAGAGGTATGAGATCCTGGAGCAAACTTGCAATGGGAAGTAGTGGGGAGGAAAGCCCCTAACAAGCTTAAACCTGGAAGGTGACAAGCGTATGGATGGTATGCTGTAGTTGTCTGAGACAGCACGAGCCTGGACTTTGTGGTCCAGGAAGGATGTTCCATCCAGTCCTATTTCCCAACTGTTTCTACGTCTGCTCCAACTCCCATGGAAGTCAATAGAAGTTGGCCCATCATTCCCACTAGGAAGAGGCACAGTGAAGCATGGCCTGCTCGTCCCGAGCAGGCTGCACTTGAAAATGCATGGCATATAGCTGTCTTAGCATGGCATTGCATTCACTTCAATATACTCTCTGTCCTGGGGATCCTTATAGCTATGCTTTAAGAGGTCCACATTACAGGAGGTCAGGTGAGGTGTTCCCTAGCCTGGTCCTTTGACAGTGTAGACCATAAAGGTGTTGGAGGAACTGTCAGAGTACAGTCAGTGTTTAGCTGGGACTATTTGACCTGGCATTGCAGTCAAGCAGCATGATTAGAGCAGTCTTCTAGGTTTGATCTCTTCTGCTTCAGTACTACAGTCCATG
>NW_017729004.1:5255301-5281282 GCF_001723915.1 Gavialis gangeticus
TGCACCTGAAAATGCATGGCATATAGCTGTCTTAGCATGGCATTGCATTCACTTCAATATACTCTCTGTCCTGGGGATCCTTATAGCTATGCTTTAAGAGGTCCACATTACAGGAGGTCAGGTGAGGTGTTCCCTAGCCTGGTCCTTTGACAGTGTAGACCATAAAGGTGTTGGAGGAACTGTCAGAGTACAGTCAGTGTTTAGCTGGGACTATTTGACCTGGCATTGCAGTCAAGCAGCATGATTAGAGCAGTCTTCTAGGTTTGATCTCTTCTGCTTCAGTACTACAGTCCATGCAATGTCCAGCTGGCTTTCCTGCCCGCTGGGATCTTGCAGGCCAGTATGGGAAATGCAAGTTGGGGTCTTGAAAGACAGTATCTGGGGGACCTGCTCTCTGAGTGAGCCCTTTCCTCTCCTGTCCTTAGGAAACCAGAAGAGAGTGATAAGGCACCACTCAATGGTGATTGAGCATCAACCCTTCAACGGTGGTTGCAAACAGGGCTGGTTTCCCTAGCTATATGCAAAAAGTGTTGTTGTCAGCTGTTGGGCAGGGCAGGGGCCTGGGGGCCAAGAAGTCATCAGCTTATTTGTACTTCCTGTTGTGTCAACTTGGGCAAGTCTTCTGTCTTCCAACTTATCCAGCAGTATAATGCTACCTATCTCAGGGGGACGTTGCAACACTGAAATAAGGAATATCACTGAGGTCTCTGGATGACAAGCTGCTTCATGAAGGCAACAGTAGATTGCATGTTGTGGGCTCATTTGGCAGGAGACAAGAAAGAGCCATGAAAATCAGGGCATGCCTCTAAGACCTTATATTTCCCCTTTGAAATAATGAACCTCTTCTCTACCTCTTTACACCCAGTAATTCTTCTGCTGCCAAGGACTTGGGAAAATCACCACAGGTCAGAAAGCTTTTTTGATAGGGTGGATTTTTATTTGAAATCTCTGGGTTGCTGTCATGAGTCAGTGTTTGCACACCTCAACATGCTCTGCTTGCTTGGCGTGAATATGTAATGTGGTTTAATTACATAGCAGAATCCAAAAAGTAGCCAATTTAGAGCTTCTCTGTTCAAGTTAGCACAGGGGTGAGGGGTGGGCAGTGGTCTGTTTGTTTGCATCCCATCTATCAGCTTAGCAATTATATTGGGACTGACTGAGGTCTTTCTACTCTTTTTGGTTTCTGCTCTCTAATGCTCACCAACTGTTTGGCTGTAGTGCTATGATTTGTACCTATAGCAGAGAGAGGTAGTTCGTCGTGTTGGCCTGAAGTTGTGCAGAAGGCAGAGGAGATCTGCACCTGATAGACTCGCTAAGTCAGAGATTTATAGTATAAGCTTTTGCGAGCCTGAGTTCACTTCATCTGATGCGACATAAGATCTGCTCACTGTGAATAATAATGCCGAGGGATTAGGAAAGCATTGTCTAGAGAGCACAGCTGATGAAGTGAGCTCAGGCTCACGAAGACTTATGCTACGTATCTCTGATTTTGTTAGTCTATACGGGGCAAAGTGACAGCAAGTGCATTCAGTCTGGGAAAGCCATAAATAGCTATATAGCTTTGTGCAGACGTGTCGGTGGCAGCATGCCGCTGGGTTTGAGGTTAGGACTCCCGGCCCTTACAAATACCTCCATGGCTAAAGCCCAGTCCTCCTCATCCTGGTCATGGGGCTACGTGACTCCAAGCTGTGACTTGTTTTACATCTGGGATTTCATATTTTTGGCTTAGCTATTATGTTAATGCATGTATTTTATATGCAAGGTTATGTCCAAAGTGCCTTTCCCTGCCACTGTTAACTTTCTGCTGAGTAAGTATCTTCCTAGGTTTGGCGAGCTTGACTGAGTCTCTCTTAAAACATTACAGACTTTGGTTGGTTTGGTTTGGTTGTGGTTGAAATGGATGCCAAAGGCTCTCCGACATCTCTAGTAGTCACATGGCCAAGTCCTGAACAGTACCTGCAAGCACAGAGAAATGGTGACCTGTATCTTCTGCAGCGGCGTGATTTGAATTTTTGTGGCTGCTTTTGGGTTTTTTCCCCCATTAAATCCATACTAAGACCCTATACCTCTTGCTTAAAGTATAGAAGAATCACTGAAGGCGAGCATGATGCTAAATTCACTACCTTTAAAGAGGTATATCAGGTGCGGGGAGGGCATTTGCAGAACTTGTCCCTGGCCCAAAAGTCCCTGAGCAGCACTGCGTGGATGTAGAGGACAGAGCTGATTGGCAATGTATTCAGCTAAATTAGTTCCCTCTTTCTGTCTGCAAATGATCTGTGCTCTCTGGTTGCTGTAGTTCATATAGGCTGTTACATTATAGTGAATATAAGGAAGAACATCTTCCAACATATCAGATGCTCGTGAACTATCCACATTGCTTTGAAATAGCCAGACTAGTACTTTGAGTTTGTGCCGTTCCTGTCTTTTAGGGAGGTGCATAGTCTCCACTGCTTTAGTACTGGGCTTGCCCCTAACAAACTGTGGTCCAGGAGGAGAGCTATATGATCATGCTGCATTTCACAGACGGGGAACAACATGAGGACAGATTAAGTGCCTTATTCAAAGGGAGACTTCAGTTGTGCCCAGAACTAAAACCAAGTTACTAGATATTTTTTTCCCTTCTGTGCTGGCTGAGTGTGGGACACGGTAGCAGAGTGAGGAAGGCGTCTTGCTTTGACTCGGGAGATAGGAGAATAGGCCTCACTTTTGACTCATGCTGGGGGCTGCCACCAGTTGACTACGTGGTGCCCAGTTGCTCCGGCTGGGAGTCAGAGGCAGCCAGATGTGCTGCTCATCACATTGCTCTCTTGGTGACTCAACCAGGAGCCATCCCATCTCCACCCAACCCTTGACTTTGCGGTTGGTGAATCTGAAGGCCACAGCGAGCACTTAGGGGCACCAAACACCATTCAGATGACCCTGAATGCACCCAGCACCTTTCTCGAAGCACTTCTGATGTGCCGTCAGCCCAAAATTTACTCCCCGAGCAACAGCTGTGCACAGTTACTCGCGAATACCAGAGCATTGATTGCACAGCTTTGTAGCAATGAATATCCATGCATGCTTCTTTGCAACTGGACCCAGCTCTCTTGCTGCTAAATGGCTGTGTTATAGTGGGTATGGTGGCCAGGACGGGCCCAAGCACACCCCTCCCAAACCCTGCTGGCATGCTCCAAAAGCATCCTGCCATCAGGGAGGCCACTCTGGGCTTGTCCCCAACACCCATCCCAGGCACCCCAGAGACTAAGGGCCCGGTTATACTTGAGATCAGGGTCTTATTATTCACGGCACTGTAGAAATGCATAATCAAATAGACACTCCTTGCCCCAGGGGACTTAGATGCTTAGAGTATTAGTGGAAGCGCAGCGCTGAGGTGCGGAACAAATGCTGATTTCAACCTCTTTTTTTTACAAAGAGTGCCTGGGGAATGCACCAGCTATACTGGATAACATAGGCCTTTATAGCCAGCCGGCACCATCCACTCTGTCCCCAAGCCTGAAATACACCCTCAAGCCCCAGTCGTCAGGCTGAACTTCAGCAGAGGCTTTCCAAAGGCACCCCGGGAAAGCACCTAACTACAAAAAAAACAACAAAAAAACCAAAAAACCCCCAAACCTAGGCACCTTCCTGCCTCCGACCTTGCCCAAACTTTGCTGGCGGTTGGAAAAAGCCGGCTGCTTTATTTCCCCCCTGGTCTTTCCTTGCCACATGCCTCTGAGCCCCAGCGTTGGAAGCCAGGCTGTGGGGAGATTTCATGAAGGAGCTTGTTCCCTCGGGGATTTCCAGCCTTGTTTTTGCAGACTCAAAGGGCTCCTCCGTGCAGGTAACGCACGGACATGCAGCAGCTATTGGGGCTTTTATCTCAAACCTGAGGCTCCCATAGCACTCGCCCTGCCTTTCCCTGCTCCCGGGCTGGGGCTTGGGACTAACATAAAGGGAGTTGGGGGGGAGGGACTGCAAGCAAGCAGTTAAATGCGCAGCAGCCACAGACAACCCAGGAAAAGCCCAGAAAGCTGCAGCTTCTCTTACGTGCCTTGGGGATAGGATGTGTCCCCAGTGCCCGCAAAGAAAGGGGCTTGGGGCTGGGGCAGGGAGGACCGATGGACTCACTCCTGCTTGGGACAGACTCTTCCTTTCCCCACCCCTAGTCAACCCCGTGGGCCCAATTGGGCTCTTCAGCCTCGTTCACGGGGGCAGAAGGTAGTTCTCTAAATAGGCCTCCGAGAAAGACGTGTCGAATCCCCCGGTTGCTGCCTTTCAACCTGGGTGGTTCGGATCACGGGCAGCGAACCCTAGGCTAGGTCCAGAAACTAGCTTGAGCCGTCACGTGGCTGGCGAACGCTGAAATCACGCTTCACGTGGACACCTGCGTGTGTGTGGGGATGTGTGCGTACGGGGCGGGGGTGCATGCGTGCGTGTACGGGTCTTGCAGCGAGCCTGAGGTTTGCAAAGGGGCCGGGTGGTGTCACAAAATCCAGGTTACGACCTGCGACCTTTGGATGAGAAATTGTTGCCATTTAGGATGTGTTAGGAGGTCCATCCTTTTCATCCCAGGCGTGTTTCTTCTTGCTGCGGGAGGCAATCACACCGGTATATCATTAACTCGCAGAAAAGGGAGCTGTAAAAAGAGTTGATGGGGGACCTTGGCCCGCACCCTGCTGGGGTCTGCTCTGAGCACAATATCCCAGCGACCATGAGATTAAGCTAAAGAGAAAAGTGAAAATGCTTTTCACGATTCACACGCCCTTTAGATTGTTTTATTAAACCATTTGAATAGGGATTTCCCTTTCGGCCGACAACGGGGCCCGGCCAATGCATAGTTCTAGGTTGCTATGACTTACTTGGTCCTGGCTAATCACTAGTGAGGGCAAATTTCATATAAAATATCTCGGGCCATTGTCCGCTTAATGCGGCGTGACAGTGCCAGCACAAAAGGGGATTCATTCACCCCAGCAGGTAATAAGGACGATTTGCCATACCAACCAGGCGGTGTCGAGGGAGGCTGTCAAAAACGATCAGGCCAGTTCGATGGAGCCCCACATTCCTTTCTCAGGTGGGCCAGGACGATCCTTTTGTTCGGGGATGTTGCTCCTGGGCAGAGGGTACAGTTTTTTTTCCCCAGCTATCCTATTGACCAGAAGAACGGTTTTACACAGCACCGGGTTTTGGTTTTTTTAATGCAAGGCCAGAAGGGACCGTTCTCATCCTGCAGCCTTCCTGCCGATCTAACACACCCCGGAGGATTTGCAAACTCCCTTTCACCTCCTGAGCTCCCTTTAACGAAGGGGTCCGGCCCGCTGCAATGGACCCGCGAACAGCATCCGCACGCGCATGGCTGCCTCGGTCGAAAACATTACAGGGATGCTGAACCCCTGGGAAATTTGGGGCTGGAGATTTGGAGGAGTTTGGGAGTCAGAGAAGCATGTGTGATCAAAAGGTGATTGGAGACATGGGTTGAAGGGGGTGAGATTGAAAGGGTGTCCTATGCACTTCGACAGGGATGGATAGACAAACAGAATTTGACCTTTTGCACCTGTATTATAAAAGAAGTTGAAGCCAAAAGGCATAATGGCAAAGTACAGAGATCCACCAAGGGCTGGGGCAGAAAGTTTCATCCGTCAAAAATCACCATTATAACCAGTGAATGAATTCCCTTTCTCCAAAACTCCTCCTGTGGTCACACTTTTCCAGCAACTTGGGCATCTTCCGCCATGCAAAGTGCTCCCTCGACGGCCCAGTGTGGCACAAACTGGCCCCAGGCTGTTGTAAGGTGGCATGTCAAAACACAAAAGTGAACATGCCCAGACCAGGAGCCAGAAGAGGTGGAGGGCATCATCAAAGCCAGCCCCCGAGAGCCAGTTCTGGCGCCGGTCCTGGGTCCCACCTTGGCCTGGCCTGGACAGAAATCAGCCAAGCAGGTCACGGTCCTCTCGGCTGCTTGGTAGGGGATAGAGAAGATGCCCGTTGTCTCACAGAAGTCCAAGCCCAGTGCACCAAAAAGGAGACTGTGCAACTGCAACTGGGGGTTGTCCAGAAAGGCATGGGGGAGCACCACCTCCCCTTTCTTCTTGCAGACAGGGTGGGCTGCCAACACAGCCAAGCGGCAGGTGAAAATGCCAGTGGCCAAAGCCTCGTGCATAGATAGATAGATGGACAGATGGACTGATTGATAGGGAGAGAGGGATCAGGACTGGGTAATAAATACCAGCCCTGTCCAACTGGTTTGCCCATCTGGTGGTTCAGCTTACCTAGGATTAACCAGCAGTTGCTTGGTTGTTTTGATGGTAGCTAATTAGCAACCCTTGACCTCATCATCATGCCATAAAATCAGATAAACTTAAATTGCAGAGCTCAGCCTCGGAGCCAGCTGATTTCTGCCGGACTTGCAAGCTTCGGGCTCTGCCCATCTGAACGCAGGGAACATCCAGCATCCATAACGTGGCGGTAGGATTTGGAGGACTTCACTATCCAATTAAAACAAAAGCCTTACAGCTGTTTTGGAAGAACTTGGCCTTCTGTGTTGTGTCAACTCCCTTAATCCTCCCTCATTCATTCCAACGCTGCATCTTATCCCAGTTCCCTTCATGTTCCCTGGCATGAGCTGCCCACTTAATCATTTTACTCCAATAACCTGAATCGCTGCCTATGCAATTGAATGTCTCTTCACGTCCTTTCATCTTCCTGGGGATGTGTTCTTACTAGCACGTGGGTTCAGAGGAAACAAGAACTCGCCCAAAACCCAACGGGAACCCAAGCCCAGCTGTTTCAGACAGGGGAAAGCTGGGTTAGCTGGTTCTTAATATCCCCCTGGTTGTGTGCGCTTTGCAGGGGGCTGGTTTTTAAAAGGGGAAAGAAAAAAAGAAAGCCTCTAGGGCCGTAGGGTGTGGAATCGGCTCCTGTCTACAGTTGATGTGGCTGTTTGCAAAACAGGGCGCTCGCTCGAGCAGGATGCAGGCTCACGCCCAGCCCTGCACTTAAAGCTGTAGTTACAAGCAGGCTTCTGGAAATCAGGCTTTCCTTCCAATCGACGAAGCACTTCATGCCGGGAGTGAGTCAGCTTGGGAATTGGCTGATAAATCTCTCAGGCAAGATTTCAGGCCACAGAAAAATGACCATGCCAAACTCTCCATGCACCGGGGCCGGACCGGGATTTCATCAGGGTGATTTCCCAAGGGAGGGGATGAACCTCCACGTCGCTGTGGAGTCCCAGCTATTCGAATGGGAGTCTCCCCACTTGGGAGCATTTGCTCAGAGAGGCATTCATTACCTAAGAGCTAGATCCTCCTACTTAATCCTAATCTGTAGCATCGGACGGGGACTGCGCTTCGTCGGATGATGGCGCTGCAGAGGAATTAGCCTTCTGGAGTCAGGGGAGCAGCGCCTGGGCATACGGGGCAGTGAGTTTTCGTTGGGGTTTTCTGGGAAGACAGTTTTGCTCACAAAACTTCGGCAAAATCAGGCTTTTTAACAGCACACAGCCATTCCCTTGCTGAACCGAAATGAAAGGGCCTCGTAGCTCAATGCAGGAGTATCGCTGTTCTTCCTCTTCTGGGGAACAGCTGAGAAAACCCTGCGACGGGAATAGCTCAGCACAGAAGGGCTCAGGTCTTGTTTCCATGATAGCAAATGAGGCTGTACGGAAACCAGGCAGCCAAATTGCAAATGAGAACCAGGCTGACCGGACCTGTTCAGTCTTGACCCAGAAGCAAAACGATTTGTAAGTAGGAGATGGTTGAATAGCACCTAGAGCTGGATCCTTGGAGGGGTTGGAGCAACCCACAAGAGCTCAAGACATCCACTTATCCACCAAGTTGGGGCCATGCCGCCTTCTTCACCCCGACCCCTAGGAGTAGAGGGGGTAGCTTGCTCTCCATGCTGCCATTCAACCCTCTGCCTTCAAGGAGCCCCAGTAGCACTCAAGGTCGAGACATGCAGGGGACAGAAATGATGAGCCTTGACGCTCTTTAGACGCTCTCGCCATTGGACCAAACAGCAATAAATCAGGTTATGGGTCAAGTCTCTGAGCTGAGAACATATTTTTCCTTGGGGCAGGGAGGAGGCAGGAACCATGTTAAAAGGATTTGCGCTGACACAGAGACAGATAGCTTGGCAATCGGAGCGATTAAATGTTGGCCCGGCACCAAGCTCAGATGGATACCATCCCAGAAGGCTGCAAGAGACAGGGAAGCCCTTGGCATCCACGGGCTGATATCTCCATGAGCACCACGAAGGAGGAGCCAAGTGCTGGAGGGCAGCAAAAAGTCATTCCCATGTAAGGAAGAGGTGTCAGGGCGTCAGCGAGGCAGACTTCGCCTGCGGGGAAAATACTGGAAACGTTGGAAACAAAATATTGCCTTGTTTCCTCACTTCCCACCTCATTGTAACCCTGGTGGCGATCCCACCTCCAGCCTCGGGGCCCACATCTAGCTTTCCTTTAGGCAGGCAAGTAGCACTTATGCACCTCGTATGAGCAGCATGTGGTGCCACTTACATGGGAGTTAGAGCCGCCTTCCCCCCGCCTCAAGCAGCTCCCTCGAAGGGGGGTGATGCTGGATTCTGGCCCCGTCCCCACTGGGATAGCAGCTATGCCTCCCTGCAGTCTCTCCAGCTTCTCTCCTGGTCTTTAAATGCATGAGGCAGAAACAACACAGGAGCAAAGGCCAAAACCCAAGAGACCTTCTCTTGTAGGGCAGTGCCCATCTCACAGAGCCGTACCCCACCTAGATCACTGACCTGCTGACCCCATCATTATTTCCCTCTTGGCTGTCCAGCCGTAGGAGGGGTACCTGCTCAGGGCACTTATGGCCTGGTGGTTAGCCAGCTTTGCTGATGGTAATACAGGTTCAAATCCACTTGTGGGGGGGGGCTGGAAAACAGGTTTCCTTCTTCCTAAGCAAAATACCACTTGCACATCTAAAGTTAGCCATCTAAATGCCACTTACATGTCTAAAGCAGAGCTGGACTTGGCACAAAGTGTTTTATGTAAGCCGGCTGGGTTAAATTCCTCTTTGGTGTAACCCCAGCTTGTGTGTCCCATCCTATCTAAGCCCATGCCTCGTAGCCTGCTCTCTCCCTTCCAGCTCTGTGGGGCTTCAGGACTCTCCGGAGGAAAGGGATGGCAGATGACCCATCACCATCGTTTGTGAGAGCTTTATCTCCCATATATCTGATTTTAACAGAGACCTACCACTGAACAGGAGGGAAAGAGAACAAGTCCATCAGTGTTTCTAGTACAGGCACGAAGACCTTATCCACAAGGCATTTAGGCACCTAATTGCCTTCATGCACCTAAATACTTTTCAGGGTCAGGCAATTTATGCACTTCCCTGTTGAGTTTTGAAGGCATGGGCCCATCAGGGCCAGAGGAGCTCCAGGCAGAGCTGAGCCGTGCTGCTCCCTGTACACGAGGTGGAGGGAGGGAGTCAGCTTCCTGGGCCCTGCAGTGATCACCCAAAGGGCTTCAATTATCTTTAGCTCATATAGTTACAAACCCAGACAGGTGGGCTCTGTCCCAGAGCTGGATGTGATGCTGTCCTCACAGTCTATGGCAGTTAATCCTTCTCCTCGAACAGGGATTTTCACACGTGGAGCCCTGAGCATCCTCCCTAGTGAAATGCTCTCCTCTACCTCTTTGGTAACTGGACTGTGGTTGTGCTCAGCACAATGAAAGCAGCAGGTCCTTTACTAGGCAAGGGAAGATGCTTTAGCCTGGACCAAATTCCTCATGGGTCCAACTGTTGTTATAGATATCATAGAGAAGTGGGGCAGAAAGGGACCTCCAGCGGTCATCTAGTGCGACCGCCCGCCTGAGGCAGGATCATCCCTATCCAAACCATCACATACAGCCCATTGTTATATTAGTGGTGTTTCATTTTAATCATGGAAAAAGGTGGATTTGGGGGAAACTTTTTTGTAACCAAAAATTGGGGTTTTGGGGTTTTTTTGGTTAAATCAGAGAAAACCAGGATCCCTGATTATCACACAGGAAGCCTGTTGTAGAGGAGATAACTGTTTCCAGGTCTTCAGATGACAAAGCTAACACTTTAACCACCAGACAGTCCTTCCTCTTCTACTGCCAAGAGCTTTCTATAAATCCTAGATGACAGGTTCAAACTCAGCCCAGCGCGGGTAGCTCTGGATGCAAGGAGTTGAGACACGGGTGTATTGTATGCTAATTTGCTTGCATTGTTGTTCACTCATCCTCCTGTTGTTTGTCTCCTCCACTCATCCCATCTTGTCCAAACCTGTACTGGGACTGATTTGGGGCAGGGAGTTTCCTTTTCTTATCTTTCTGAGCATTGTCCAGCACCTCGGGACACCACTGCTGCATCCAGTCCTCGTGTCTACCCTTGAAAAACAGTGAAGACACACTGCAAAAAGCTTGCAGAGCAATGCAAGCCTGATAGAGGAAGGCAGATGGGCCTCCCTCTGATGACCGTATGCAAGAGAAGGCAAAGGGTGGGTTACTCGCAGACTGCAAGTGACTGCGTGGGGAGGTTTGTGAGAGGAGAGGGCTCTGCCGCCTAGCAGATAAAGGCACAACAAGATCTTACGGATGGCCGATGAAGTTCGACAACTTCAGACTACACATAAAGAGCCAAATTTTTAAGGGTGAGGCTTATCGGCCATCACAACAGCTTGCCATAGGATGCAATAGGCTCCGCTCATCCTTGAAGACCCTAAATCGAGACAGAGAGGGGAGGTGACATTGTGTGACTCCAGGCTCATCCCCATTGCTCGCTCTCAGACACGCGAAGGGTTCGTGAGCCAGTGCCAGGGATGAGTCTGGAACAGCCTCCCTGGAGATCTTCTGGCATGGGGTGGGTGAGATGCCCCCGGCCCATTGCAGTCACACAGCTCAGGTTGTACCCAGTAAAGTCCTGATGGGGGGCGATGCCCGTTGTTTCAGCCCACGGTGGGATCCAGACCCTTGTGTGGTGAACGGGCAGAGTGAGGTGCCCCAACAAGAAGCGCTCAGCACAGAGGGCCTCTCTGGGACCTGGGTGCCTGCGCCGAGCGCTGTGGGGAGGCGTCTCGATCTGCTTGCAAACCTCCCCTGAAGATTGATGCCTGCGTCTTGCTTTCCAAGAACCGGGCAAGCCTCGCCCTGCGGTTAAAGCACTTTCCCAGGAAATGGGAGACCTAATCTCATTTCCCCGATATGCCCGAGGGGGTTCACACCCACATCTCCCATGAGAATGCCCTCACCTCCACCCTGCAGCCTCTTTTAGGGGTGGGAGGGTTGGTGGGGACACGCTCTATGCTTTTTTTTGGAAACCGTATCGCTGGGCAGAAAGGAATTTGAGATGCCTTAAACCAGGGAAAGAGACCCCAAGAGGGGCTTGCCTAGTGGTTGCAGCATTTCCAGGAAAATGCCAGCTCACCTCCGAGGATTTCACATGAAGCACCGTGCAGGAACCGCCTCGGAGCCCTTTGGCTTGAGAGAAAGCAGCGGCCCTGCATGCGCTTTGCATGGGGCCCGAGCCCAGCGGTGCGTGCTGGGCATGCTGGGGGGGCAGCTCCCAGATCCAGGAGCACCCAGTTCCTGGGTCCCAAGCAGCCTGGGCCTGGCACTGCTCAGCCCTGTCAAGGCTGGGCCAGTTGTGGGCCTGCCCAGGGCACGGCTCTAAGCCCCTGGGGAAATTTAATGTCAAACAGGGAGTTCTGGCACCTCTGGGATTAATCTGGGGTTTTCCAGATCCAGATGCCGGCACCTACAATCCGCTCCAGGACCCATTTTGGATGCCTGAATGCTCCTGGATCTATTTGTGATTGCTTAGTTTTGTCTCAGCTAAAAGCTATTAGATAGAGAGGTTAGGATTTCTTGGCGGTATCTTTTCTTGGATTCACTGTACGGCTGAAAGAGATGTTGGGCAAGTTTTCAGGCCCAGATTTCCCTTCCTCAGACACGTCTTGAAGAACTCCTGCTTGAAATGTATTGATTCATTGACTTTAAATAGAGAAGAAGCCATCTGAATGGACTCCTTGTTCCCCGCGGACGATTGCATTTCACCATTCCCCCTGTGTTGAGCCCAGTGCCATGGGCTGGATGAAAGCACACACCTTCCAGAAGGAGTTCAGGGCCAGATTTTCAAAGTGTCCAGGTCACTAAGCAGAGGCATTCGGTAGCCCCTGGGTATCTCGCCACCACTGCCTGGCCTGTGCTAGGCAAGGGATCAGGCTGCAGGTAAGATCCAGCAGAAAATGGGAACTCCCAGGTTAGATACCTGGCCCCCAAAGCAGAATCCAAAACCTCAAACTAAGGCCTAGGCTCCCTCTATGGTACATAGGGAGAATTAGGAAAGTCTTTCTCACTAGAAAGCACTGCAGCGGGGTACCCGCAGAGGATGCAGACTCTCCATCCTTGGAGGTGTTTAAGACCTGGCTAGACAAATTTTGGCTATGATCATCAGCCTCCTAGCTGAGGCTGGTCCTGCTTTGAGCAGGGCGTTGGACCAGACGTGACCTCCGGCGGTCCCTTCCCGCCCTCGTTTTCTGTGATTCTACGATTTTCTGTGATTCTATAATAAGGGGGCCAAAGCCTGCAGGCCCAGCTGCCTAGACTTTGCCAGGAGAAACATTAAGCGCCGGTGACATCTGAACACCCACTTCTCTATGGAGATGGTGAACCTAAATCAGGCCGGCAGGCCGATTCCTCCCTCCACCCAGGCACCAGAGCCTTGAGTTGTCCCACGAGCGCAGGAGAAATGAGGCAACGATAGCTTCAGTACCCACATAGCGTAATAGCCCATGTGTCTGTGGCTCTTGATATGCTCCAGATATGGTCAGGTATGTACTAGGCAGGGAAGATGCCACAAAAGAGGGCGGGAGGGAACAGGCAGTTTCCTGCCCCACCAGTTAACACTGAACTGTAAGAGTAACTTTGCATCCTCTACCTAAGACACAGACAGTGCAGATAGCAATGCAATCTTCCTGTGAGATAAGGGCGTTATGCATAAGGAAGCGGCGGCCCAGAGAAATGAAGGGTCTGGCCCACACTCACGTAAGAAGTCAGGAAATGAAGTCTCAAGTCTCATGACTCCCCACTTCTCAGTTCTCCGGGCTGATACCATCGCTTCCCCCACTGGCCCACACACCTCTGACTTCCTGCAAGGTTTCTGACATCAAGTAAGATACACTCAGGTATGTCCAGAGCCAGGGAGAAGGGATATGCAGCTACAAAGCACTGCGAGAGGGAAGGTCAAGCCACTAGCAATTTCAATTGCAGAGGTACCCTGGTGAAACAGCTTGAAGGAGCATGATATTCAGAGTGCACGAGCATGCACCTGCCGACGATCAGCTCACTTAAAGAGGGGGCACGTAAGCATTTCAGCAGGCCAAAACCACCTTGTCCCTTCTAAAATCTTGACTGTCATCAGAGGCAGTAGGTGAGCTTAATGTGCTGGAGCCAGACACGCGGTGACCTTGCGTTGCCTGAGACAATGTGGTTGAAATGATCAGCCCCCGGAGCCTCCTGCTCCCATCGCGCTCCTCAGAAGCTCCCTTGAAGTCATAAGGAGATGCCTGTGGCCTGTTTCCAGAACCACCCAGGGAGGAATGAGACTCCCTGACAAATACATTGCACTCTCCTCTTATCTCTGCAAAGTCTCTTGCATTTTTATATGGCACCTTAATAACCCCTCATTTCCATTACAAGTGCATGCTTTCCTTCTGCTTATCTGTATCTCTATCCACTCCTTCTCCATTCCTGCAGCCAGGCTGCCTGGGGCTATGACCTGGTGAGATCTCCACAGCTCTACAGGGTCAGGGCTGCTTAGTAATTAGGGAAAGGACCTCGTCCTCAGCCTGGCTGCAGGAAGTCATTCGCTAGATGGTGCTCTTCCATCTGCGTCACAACTGAACCCAGTGCCCCATCTTTACGTTAGGGGTGAAAGATGTGATCCCAATGCCCTAATTATTCGTTAGGTATCCAGGTTGTAGCTGTATTGGCCTAGAGGCAAAATGAATCAGAACTCATGGTAGAGGTGATCTCTTTTATTAGACCGACTAGATTTTTGCAGAAACCCCCCAAAAAACAATGTCTTTAACTGCAAGCTTTCGGGCACAAGCACCCTTCTTCAGGCATTGGAGAAAAGATTGCACGAGTTCTCCTGGGTAGAAATGAAAGTTCATATTTCATAGGAGAGTTGAAGGTGTGGTCAAATCTCCTGTTCTTTTCTCTGAGCCTAACCTGCATATAAAACAAGCTGTTCCAAACAAGATATTACCACACCTTCAACTCTCTTGAACTTTCATTTCTACCCAGGAGAACATTTGCAATCTTTTCTCCTATGCCTGAAGAAGGGTACTTGTGCCTGAAAGCTTGCAATTAAAGATTTTATTTTTTTTTTTGCAAACATCTAGCTGGTCTAATAAAAGCGATCACCTCTACCACGAGTCCTGACTCCTAATTATTTGTTGTCATTCAAGGATCAACTGGCAGCCTTCTCCAAAGTTGGATTGTTAGCCTCGGGGCCCTGAGCTAGATTGCGGACTGCATTCTGCCTACCTGAAATCCCTGGTAGTGACAACTGAACATAGTGCCATTTACTTCCAGCTTCATGCTGTGAAGCATGGCTGTGTTCCACCCCAAGCAAGCCTGCATTGTGTAGGCGTGGGAGTGATCCTTAAAAATACAGCCTAAAGATTGCTTTTGGAGATGCAGAAGCGCTGTGTCAAATCTGAAGTTATTAAGAACAATAAAAAACCTAGTGTGGAAGTTTCTATAAGGGCTGGCACCGATAAGGAAGGGATTTGGCAACTCGGGTGAAACTTAGGTGGAATTCAAGTATCTAAGTCCTAGGGACCCCTGTCTAGCTGCCACCTAACCTCCATAGGCACTGCAGGTTGTGTCTTTAAGGTCCCTTGGTGCTTGAAAGTTTTACTTCTGCCTATGTTCAGAGGTGCTTTTGCTTGGACAGGGCTGAGGAGGCCCTAAGGCCAGTCAGCATGCGGGAACTTGGTTTCCCTCTGCCCCGGGAAAACCGATGCACGGGGCTTGATCCGCTGGTTGTTCTCTGAGCATGACTAACCCACCCGCATAGAACCACGATCCCTAACATTTCAGTAGGAACAAGGGTTTTTACCCCCTAGAACAAAGCCAAAGGGAGCAGATGGTGATGCTGCTTCCCTTCGATAGCACATCCTAGTTGGAGCACTTGCCCAGAAAGTAGGAAGCCCGAGTTCAATCCCAACCACCCTGGGAAGTCCAAATGCACATCTCCCACTTCCCAGAAGCATGCCCTAAACACTGGGCCTGGGGTAGGCTGGGGAGGGACACTTCGCTTAACCTGCTGCTTCTGTGTCATTGTGCAGAAAAGAAATCCAGATTTAACAGGGTAGAAAAAGAGCAAGCAAGAAGGAGCCTGAGTCCATAATGGGTGTTTGAGGCACTCAGCTGGGACAAGAGGAGTTCGCAGCACAGGTCCTTGTTTCCAGGACCACATATGCCTTTCATGCTTCCTGTTAAACACTGACTGTGTTCCACCCCAGAGGTGGCTGCATTTCCAAGGGGACTGGGTGGTCCCCACACAACGCAAGCAGCAATGCTCTTTGGGATCTTCCCAGGGAAGTGCTGTGTGACATTTAGACCTCCAGCCCACGTTTCCCCCCTTCCTCCACATAGATGCTTTAACCTCTAAGCTACTCAGAGCCAAGCTCTGTCTTACAGAAGAGACTGGGAGCACCGCTGCCCAGAAGGATCTGGCACTACTAAGTGAAAGGGAAATGAAAGGGCAGAGGAGAGGAAATTCAACATAGACGTGTAAAGTGATGCACCGGGGCAAAAATAACCCAAGCGAGACCTGCGCTACTATGGGCTCTACTTTAACTGTTCCCCCACAGGAAAGAGAGCTGGGAGTCTCCATGGACAGTTCACTAAACACATCAACGTAGTGCTCAGCAGCCATCAAAAAGTCAAAGAAAATACTAGGGATTATTAAGAAAGGACTTGTGAACACAACAGAAAATGTCATTCTTTCCCTTTATAAGTCTATGATGCATGCAGACATTGAATACCCTGCCCAGTTCTGGTCCCCACACCTCCAGCAGGACATAGAGGAGCTAGAGAAGGTCGAGAGAAAGGCAACACGAATGATCAGTGTTATGGAGGGGCTTCCATATGCAGAGAGACTGAAGAGGCTAGGTCTGTTCAAGTTTAGAAAAGAGATGCGTGATGGGAGACATGGTAAGAGTTCACAAAATACTAAACGGCGAAGAGAACGTAAATAGGGATTTATTATTTACTGCCTCTCACAACACAAGAACTAGGGGTCACAAAATGAAACTAGCAAATAGTAAGTTTAAAACGAACAGAAGAAAGCCCTTTTCTATATAGCATGTAATACAATTTGGGGCTCGTTGGAACCAGATGTTGCAGAAGCGGAGAATTTAGCCGGATTCACAAAGGGATTGGACAAATTCCTGGAGGAAAGGCACATCAGTAGCTATTGAGCCTGGGAGTGAGGGGTGCAACCTCTGAATCAAAATGTCCTAGACCTTAAATGCCGGAGACAGCAAGTGAGAAAGGACCAGCAGCAGGGAAAAACACCTGGTCATGACCTGGTCACACTGCCGTTCATCATCCGCTCTCTGCCACGGTGTGGTGCAGAAGACTGGGTAGGATGGACCTAAATAGTGCCTAAAAGTCCCACTTGAGGCTCTGGAGACATTTGTTTGGATCAACCCCTGAGAACGACTTACTAACCTCGCTGACATTATGTTCCAGGACATTGCTCATAGCTTTTGCTTGTAGTTTCATGCATCTTCCTTCATTTGCATATTATTGTAGCTTGGTAGCTTTCCCAAAGGGAAGCAGGGCAGCGCAGATTCTGGCTCCAACATTCAGTCTAGATGGGCCAGGCTGTCTAGCACCTAGCAATGTTTTTTATCCAGAGAACATTTGGGTGTTTGACTAAGCTTGTTAAACCTGCTTCTCCTATAGCTTAGAGTTGTAAGTGATACATTCCCATTATGAGCAAAAATAAGGGCCCAGAATGGGCATAAAATGCATAAAAATGCAGTGCAAAAATGACTGGAATAAAATTATAGAGAGATTATTAGCTGATGCCAGTATGGCATAGGCTTGTTGAAGTCAATGGGTCTAGCTTGTGTCATTCTGGTCCATTATCTCCATGGATCCTGGTTATCAAAGATGTATGAGTGCTGCCAAAGTGTATCTGAATGATTTGAAGGCCATAGACAAAGAAACAGCTCACTAGGGCAATTGGTTCAAGGGTACGCTTTATTGGCATCTTTCCATCTTTTCCTTTTGGCTGCAATTAGAGCTCACTGGAACAATTTTGACCGTAGTATCATAGGTCAGAAGGGACTTTACAGGTCATCCAGTCCAAACCCCTCCAAAAATGGAGCATAAACCATCCTAGACACCTGCCCATCCAGCCTCTTCTTGAAAATCTCCAAGGAATGAGACTGCACAGCTTCCCCAGGCATTTTTTTCCTATCATCCTATGTTTTATACAGTGAGACAGTTTATTTCCTGTGGTAGAATCTAAAACCACTTTGCTGCAATTTCAACTCATTGCCTCCTGTCCTGCTGTCCGTGGCCGGGGAGAACAGTCATTCTTCCTCTTCTCTATGGCAGCCTTTCAAAAACGTGAAAGCCTGCTATCGTGTCCCTGCTTCATCTCCTCATCTCCAAGCTAAACACACCTCATTCTCTCAAGCTTTCCTTATGTGGTTTGCATTCCAGCGCCTTTATCATCTTCATTGCTCACTTCTGATGATGAAAGATTTCTTTCGTCAAAAAAGAAAAATGCTGTCCCAAGCCAGACCACTTTGAGGGGTTGTATCGGTTTCAGCAGAGCCGTTTTTGAGAGCCACTTCAGGACCTTTCAGGCATTTTCAGACAGAAAGACCCAGATGAGAAATTAAACATATATATACACACACACACACACACACACACACACACACATACATATACATATATATATGTATGTATGTATGTATGTGTATATATATGCATATATATGTATGTATGTATGTATGTATGTATTTTTACAGTTCTGTTCCACCAGAAGGCTCAAAAAAGTTTCATTTTCCTCCCCATGTGGAATGGAAACAAATTTTGCCACCTGGAAAGTGAATGAGTCACCTAGAAAGTGGCTCATTCCCCAGCCAGCTCTAATTCTTGCTAAAGAGCCTAAAGGGCGAGAGGTAGGGACTGTGCTTCATGCTCATGAACTCTTTAGAGTTGGCCCGGCCCAGAGTTAAAAGTGGTTCCCTTTGCATTCCCAGCCGAAGGGGAGGCAGAAAACTCCCCCCAGTCCCAGCTCCCGGCACAGGGGCCTGGCACCCATTTGGGCAAACATATAAGAGACACATAAGATGCAATGTAATGGCTGGAGCATCCTTGTGACTCAGGCAAGTTGGCAGGAAGATGCGGATTTAGGATGGCTGAGGAGAACAGCCCTTGGTTTCCATGAGTAGGAAAGAAGAGTGCTGGAGTGCCTGTGGACCAGGACTTTTCCCCAGCCATCACCAGTAACAGGGATCTGAAAAGTGTGTGGCTTATCTGGCTTGGGTTGCACCCAAAAGTTGCAGAGCATGGCAACAGAAGGAGCTGTCCCCTTCCCGAGGGGAGGAGATCAGGGCCCAGGCCATGTGTACCTGAATCCGTGCTGGATATCGGGACTCAGACAATGACAGAGCTCCCTGTGGCTTTTTATGTTGCTATGGCCAAATCTTAAATTCACTGGGTGAAGCCTGAATAAGGCCTTTGAATTCAATCTAGCTCTTACCCACGGTGTCTTCTAGTGCCGGAAATGCCTCTTGCCTGCTACAGGACCTCCCAAGAGTAGCACTACAGGCAGAAGGAGGCTTTCCTGTGTTGGGAAAGGTCAGCCACATCCCCCTCTGAGTGACAGATCCTTCCCCGCTTCTCTCCTCCACAGCTACCAGGGAGTCGGCCTTCGTCCACGCCATCGCCTCTGCTGGCGTGGCCTTCGCCGTGACCCGGTCCTGTGCTGAGGGCTCAGCCACCATCTGTGGCTGCGACACCCGCCACAAAGGGCCCCCCGGTGAAGGCTGGAAATGGGGAGGTTGCAGCGAGGATGTGGAGTTTGGAAGCATGGTGTCTCGGGAGTTCGCGGACGCCCGGGAGAACAGGCCAGACGCTCGGTCAGCCATGAACAGACACAACAACGAAGCTGGGAGAACTGTAAGGCCATTTGCTTTTCATTTATTGCAACCCTAAAAGGCATTTCGTAGCCTCTTAAAACCCTTACAGATGGTGGGAGGAAACTCCAGTGCGTACCTGGGCTCAGCACTGTAGGAGATTGGTTTCACTAATAAATCAGGGGGTACGGATCCCAAGGATAACACGTTGTCCAGTGCACGGGTGTGATGGGACCCCACCTCTGCCTGTCCACAGGGCAGATGGGTTTGCCATAGCATGGAGACAGAGGTTAAGATCCACCAAAGGAACCAAGGGCCTAAAGATGGGCTTAGGTGAAAGTTGGGCATCTACATTCAAAACTGCAGCCAGGAAAACCCCCTTCACAATCCTGTCTAGCCCTGAAGGCACCCACAACCTGTAGGCATCTCCGTTTTTCATGCTTAACTTCCTCAGGTGACTAAAGTTCACCTGCCTAGAAGTGCCTCGCTCCTGGCAGGCACCTCTCTCATACCTAAGCTCGATCAGGATCTATAGGTCAAGACATGGCTCCACTAGCCACCTTACCGAGCCCAATCGAGTAGATGCCCACAGAGTATGCCCACAAGCCCAAGGCAGGCACAAGGAGGAGCAGGCAGGGCTGCCCCCCACCCAGGTTGTAGGAGACCCATCATGAAGGCCCTCCTCTGCTTGAGGAGATCAAAGCCACCTTCCTAGGAGATCCAAGAGATGGTTTTAGATCTCCTCAAGGCAAGCCTGGAATTGAAGATAGGTCTTATATACCCACTAGTGAGTGTATAATGGGGGGGGAGAGGGGCTGCGGCAGCATTGCCTCTTCTGGCTGTGTTTGCAAAGATGGGGCAACCCCTGTTCTGTGTTAGAAAGAAGCCCCCAAAGGATTCAAGACACCTTAGCATTTGCTGGTTTCAGCAGGTTTTTTTGTGTGGGTCTAACCCCAAGGTCCCTAATTCTCCCCCCTGCGTTGTGTAGGGAGCCTCAGACGCCACTCACTGCCTGCCTTGTGCTGAAGGAAGCACCCAAACTCAGGATAATAAATCCATGGCCCCAAGACTGTCTCTGTGCTCACAGAGGCTTTTCTGTGTCTCTTCAGGCCCCAGTAGACCTACATTTGCTCCCAGCACTGGTGGTTAGCACTGATTCCCCAAAGGGAAAACAGCTCATTACCAACCATGCCACTGCCAGATTACACTGTGGCCTTTCTGGGTTCAAGTTGCAGCAAGGGAAATTTAAGTTAGATACTGGGAAAATCTTTCTCACTAAGAGGGTGGTGAAGCCCTGGAACAGGTTACCTAGAGACATCTCCATATCCTTGGAGGTTTTTAAGACCTGGCTCAACAAAGCCTTGGCTGGGATGATGTAGTTGGGGCTGGTCCTGCCTTGAGCAGGGGGTTGGACTAGATGTGACCTCTTGAGGTCCCCTCCAACCCTAATTTTCTAAGATTTGGCCTATTCCAGAGGCTCAGTCTAGGAAGCATTCTTGGCTTAAAGTCAACTGTTCCAGCAGCCTCTACAGGAGTCACGTCCTGATGCCTCCCCACACAAAACAAGACCTTATTGCTTATCCTATATAGAAGAGAAGTACCAGTGACTAATAGAATCAACATAAATCAGCCTGTTTCTACTCCTTTGTTGCCACTGATGTCAATGGGAGTGGGAGCAGACCCTGCTCATGTATGTAGAAACACGTATGACTGCACACGTGGATAACCTATGAAGTCATCGTGGATTTCCACCAGTCTATGGGACCCCCATCAAGGACAGGCCAAAACTTCAGGGGGGGTTCCTCATTTCACGGAGAAGCATGAATCCTCATTGGGGATATTCTGCCACCAATGAAGGATGTGGCTCTAGACACGAAGCACGGCCCTCTTAAACGGAGAGATGCCATCCTTCCACAAAGTCAGGGAACCACCGCTAACCTACTTTGAACGCCTTCAAGAGAAATTTGGATGTTTATTTTGCTGGGATCCTATGACCCCAGCTGACTTCCTGCCCCTGGGACGGGGGGCTAGACTTGATGATCTTCCAAGGTCCTTTCCAGCCCAAATGTCTATGAAATCTATGAAACTAGCAGAGGAGGATGAAAGAAATATTTACGTGGCTATAAAGCTGGCCAGAATAACACGGGTGCCATGAGTTACCCAGCACTTCCAATGGTAACGGGCTATAGGAATAAAGACTAGAGCTGGGTAGGATGAAAAGGTGCATTTTGCCATCTAATGAGCCTCAATGGGAAAATACTATGTAGAGCTCAATGGGTATAATTCAGACTCGTAGGGCTTGTTTTCATTCCCAATCTAACTTTGAGACTCTCTACTGGTTTTAGGCCCTTCACAAATATCATAGGGTGTATAGCAGATACCACACCTTGGCAGCTAAATCCTTTTGTTCCATAAACAGCTTATTCTTCCCGTTCTCATCACACCAACACTTATTTGGTGAGTGTACCTAGTCTCCATGTTCGAGTATTTCCAGCTAAAAACGAGCCGCCGGAGATGTTTCAAGCCAGTTCCCATAAGAATTCAAATCCAGCCTCCAGACCGAAAGCTTTGATTAAGAACAGCATTATTATATAAAGCAGACACTCTGTGGTTCTCTCGGAGCTAATTACAACCTCCTTAGCAGTGAGTGATGCTACCTCAATCACAAAGAAAAACCACCTGGAAAACATTGATCACGCACTATAGGTGCTGATTCATGGCATAGCTTTTAGATGCAGACTGGAGCTAGTCTGTTCATGCACCCAGAAATTTGCTGATCCGTCTGAAATGCAGCTTATTGAGTACGGTTGCATAAGGCTGTCTCTCGCCTAAGCGCCTTTGAAATCTGTGGACCGACCTCATCCATAGACAAAGGCGGCAGGACTCTTATTGAAACGTATGGCCACAGCTATCATATCAACCAAGGATGAATTTTCACCCTTTCCATGTCATAGCTCGGCCCCCCTACAGATGGAGCAATCCCAGCTTGAAGGATTCAGAAATCAGGAACCAGGCTTCTACAATCAAAAGATTGGTTTAAAACTCAGAAAAAGATATTGCTTTAAAAAATATCAGTGCCAATTTGGGTCCCTTTTATCTTCTGGTTTCTGAATCTTTTGCAACCAGGAAGGCGAGAGCTAGACTTTTTTTGTTTTAACAAAAGCTGAGATTTGCACCATTTCACCTGGCTGGGAGATGTGATTTTAAAGAAAATGCTCACTATTATGAGGCTGGTGAGAAAACGTAGGAGCGCTGTGGTTGTGCCCTCAGCCATCAAGGTTTGACCTGCTCAGCATCCTCAAAAGCCCTCAGAGAAAACCCAAAGGGTGCAGCAGGAAATAGCTGATGATTCAGTTGGCGATACCCTTCCTTGACTTGAGCCTCTCTTTCTGGAAAGAAAAGGGAGTGTTATTGTGGGCGCCTTAACCAAATCCCAGGTTTGATATTCACAGTACGTTCTACCGCGGCATTTTCTCCATGGCTTCAGACAACAAACAAATACTTCTTTATGTCCTGTCCCAATCTCTTGGCCGTTTTGACTGACCACTATTAAAAAGCCATTCATAGGAAGGGGAAAATCCAGCAACTCTGTGGGCAGGTGGCGCATCAGACTCTCAAGTTCTTGTAGAAAAGTCTCTGTAAGTCTCCTTGCTACCAAAGCCATTAGTAATGTCCCAGCAGATGTATGACAAGCAACTAAACTGCTGCCTACCACTCCTGGGTGAAGGGAACGTTTGGAGCAAATGCAGTTCTGGGGGTGTTTCCACACTCCTACGCAGGAGTGACTTCATCCAGCAGCGAAACCGCTTTGTATATCAGGAGCCCTTGGCTTTTCTGCCAGGTTTGACATGGGATGAAATGACACATGATGGAGCTAGGTGCATATGACTTCTATATGTGATGTAGCTACATTGAGGTGGGCAAAATGCAGCCCGGGGGCCGGATGCAGCCCACCAGACCATTCTACCCGGCCTGCGGGGCCCCTAAAAAATTTAGAAAATTAATATTTATCTGCCCCTGCCTGCCTGTCATGCGGCCCTCGATGGCTTGCCAAAACTCAGTAAGCGGCCCTCCGCCCAAAACAACTGCCCGCCCCGAGCTACATTAATGCAGCTTTATTTCACAGCAGCTTAAGGATCTCTCTCACTCCCTGGGACTCTTTAGGATGAGAAATGTTGGAGAAATAACAGTGTCATAATAGTTTCCCTGTTCCTTTTTTCCCCCACTTCTCTTTCCAGTCTATTATTGAACTCATGCATCTCAAGTGCAAATGTCATGGGCTGTCGGGCAGCTGTGAAGTGAAGACGTGCTGGTGGTCCCAACCAGACTTCAGGGTCATCGGTGACTATCTCAAGGACAAGTACGACAGCGCTTCCGAAATGGTCGTGGAGAAGCACCGGGAATCCCGTGGCTGGGTGGAGACGCTGAGGCCCAAATACAACTTTTTCAAGGCCCCAACTGAGAAAGACCTGGTTTACTATGAGAACTCACCGAACTTTTGCGAGCCGAACCCTGAGACCGGCTCCTTCGGGACCCGCGATCGGATCTGCAACGTCACCTCCCACGGGATAGATGGATGCGACCTGTTGTGCTGCGGCCGCGGGCACAACACAAGGACTGAGAAAAGGAAAGAGAAGTGCCACTGTATCTTCCACTGGTGTTGCTATGTCCGTTGTCAGGAATGCATACGAGTCTATGATGTCCACACGTGCAAATAAAGCAGGACGTCTCTCTGCAGGCTCCCCGTGGAGGAACAGACTAGAGCCTACATCTTCCGAGGTTGCGTATGTGAGAGAGCGCTACTTTTTTATATTAAAAGAATAAAAAGGCTAAAACTGGTTGGATAGAATAGGTCTAATGACTTCTTGGCTTTCCCAAGATCTACCTGCAGGTAACAAAAAGGTTGTGCCCAGATTATCCCTCCTGTAGGAGACTGTGATTTCTTTAACTAGCCAACAACATGGAACTGGGAAGAAGATCATTAGCAAGAACATGAGTCTGCTTCTCCCTTCCCTTTTCCAGGAGCAACTCATGGTATCAAGTGCCCTTTGAAAGACTTGCATTTTCCTAAATACCGCCTTTTCCTAACCAGGGGAGAGGCTATATTAGAAATCCCCAATGCCAAGATGCTGCGTATAAAATGAGTGGCAAAAATAAATTTTAAAAGGGTTAATTCATTAATTAAAAAAATCCTCCTTCTCCTGGGAACAGGAGAAGTCTGCAACCATTCCTCAGCGCTATAGCACAGACAAGCTATTAGCAAGGACTTTTTAACATAGCGGCTTCTGCCAGATACGCCATAGCATGAAGCGACGCATATAGTGCTTCTGCAGAGCGAGAGCAAGCCTACGAATGGACGTCTACAGAGGGCCCACTGACACTCCTGTATTGCACGTGCTATAGGATGTGATACACACACATACGCAGTGTGTAAACGCTCGGTGCCTGGAGTGGATCACGAAGAGGACGTAGGATGTGCATGGCCACTGGGACTGAAACTGCTCTTTTCTCCCCCAGCTCACACGACCAGAGACAGTGTCCCAGCCGCGGGCTGTTGAAGCTGGATGTGACATAGCAATGCAGCAAGAAGGCTCCCAATGAACCATGCCAGGCACCGCAGGCCTCTGGAGGTAGAGCCTTCGCTGGCGGTGATCCGGGCGATCAAGACTCCTTGCATCCCAGACCACCGTGATAAAGGGAAAAATGGGAAAAGTTTTCCCCTCCCCTTCTGCTTAAAACACAACGTAATTACCGCTGAAAAGTGAAAGTGCACTTAGTTCATTTCATCTTCTCCATCGAGCTCACTCGAGCTTCCTTATTGCAGTCCTTAGAGCAGAAGCTTGTCGGGAATACGGTTCTGAAGGACTATTTGTCATCTGTTACCTAGACACGGCCCTGAACCAAACCTCCAACTTGGAACAGCATCAGACTCTGGCTCAGTTTGCATCCAGATGCAGTTCTGGCGTTCGGTACCCATCTCTGTCCCAGGCCAGATCAAACCCTGGGAACTGAACCAGCCCAGACTGGGAGCAGAGTTTAGATCTGTGCCATCTGTGCAAAGCTGCCGCCTTTCTCCTATTGCAATATTGGTTCTGTGACTCCCTTCCCGTGCATGTTTCAAACTGCTGTACTTATTAGGGTCACCCATTTACAGTAACATCTAACTTGCTCTAGGGTAATCAGGGCTTCGCTTGGAGCGATGGGTTCTTAGGCCTGCATCTCTACTCATCCATGCCGGGCTTCCTAGCAGTATAAATCAACCATATTTAAGTTACGCCTGGCATATGTTGCTCTGAGTGACTGGTCAATCAGGCACAGAGTCAAGGTGTGGTTCTCTCTTACCTCCTTTGTCTCCTTCCTCCTCTTACCTTCATCTTGGGCTTCCATGATGAGAAATAGACCACTATTTTTATTTTCACCCTCGAGAAACGAGGATTTTATAGAGCTCTTCAGACTCTTTCCATGGACTGCAGGGACAGCTGCAGCTAGACTATGGGCAAGCTTGTGACTACCAACTTGCCTAGGGAAGAAATACCACTCATTCCTCCTTCCCCTATCTGCTTATTCTCTGAAACAAGAACAAATGAGCAGGCAGAGTTCAGGAGAGGCAAGGAGCAGAGCCTAACCCCAGCAAAACAAAGTCGAGTCGGAGCGGTGCCTCAGAGGGGATGCATTTGAGTCACGGCATCCCCTGGGACAACTCTTAGGTTGGAGCAGCTCAGGACTGTGCCTCAGAGTTAAATGATGGAGCCAGTTCTCTCCAGGTGATGCTAGGGTGACTTCTGCTTAGGCAAGGAGAGAGAGAGCAAAAGAAAAAAAAAATTGAATAGAGAATGAAGCTGTT
>NW_017729004.1:5286282-5287317 GCF_001723915.1 Gavialis gangeticus
TGGAGCGGTGCCTCAGAGGGGATGCATTTGAGTCACGGCATCCCCTGGGACAACTCTTAGGTTGGAGCAGCTCAGGACTGTGCCTCAGAGTTAAATGATGGAGCCAGTTCTCTCCAGGTGATGCTAGGGTGACTTCTGCTTAGGCAAGGAGAGAGAGAGCAAAAGAAAAAAAAAATTGAATAGAGAATGAAGCTGTTGCTGAGAGAAATAGCTGAGGTTACAGCTATTCAAGTGCTTGCTTTAAAAAAGGAAGATAACACCCAAGTATTTTAGAAATCCATGTGTCAGGTTTCTTAAGCTGGAAAAGGGCGGGTATGGAGAAATGAAGGCAATTGTTGAAGATCACGATTCAGTGGAAGGACTCACATGGAGAAGATGTTAGTCACGTACCTGAATGCTCTTCTAGAAAGAGCTCGACCGCTGCACTCCGGAGAACTGTATGAGACCCTAAGTAGCGCAGGACACGGGTGTATATAGTTAACGAACGTAGCTAATGATAGCTCAAATTTGCTGCTAAGTCTATTTCCATTGACTTCTGTGGGGTGATACCAGCAGAGAATTTAGCCATTATATTTTACAGAGAGGCATCTGGTCCTGCTCAGGGGACTTGCAAAACTAGTGTTCAAGATGCTGGGCGTACCCTGGAAGAGCTTGAAGGCCTGATTATGGTCTCACATCACTACCCCAGCACACTTGTGACTTCAGCAATCTTTTTCCTAACTTGCAGTGGTTTAGGGCAGATCAGAATCAAACCCAAATGAGTAGTTGCTTTAAGCTTAGGAAGTGCAGAGAAAAGCCTAGGACATGGCAGGTAGGTCAAGGAAAGTAGCAGTCTGCCATGGAGATGAACCTCAAGCTACGTCAACCAGTCCTGTGTTCAAGCATCCCAGCGCTTGGGCCCATCCATGCAGATCAACGGATCTGAATCTAGGCCCATATGTTATTTCTCAACATCTTCATTTTTATGATGGACTCATTCATCTCCCATTCTAGCATTGCTAAAAAGGGGAGCGGGGCCAATTATCTCCCATGAAA
>NW_017729004.1:5292317-5304709 GCF_001723915.1 Gavialis gangeticus
ATCTAGGCCCATGTGTTATTTCTCAACATCTTCATTTTTATGATGGACTCATTCATCTCCCGTTCTAGCATTGCTAAAAAGGGGAGCGGGGCCAATTATCTCCCATGAAATTCAATGAAAAAACACCCACATCTTCTTTTAATGGACCCAAATGCATTTGGAGGGTCTAGCCCCGGCTCTGAGTCTCCATGCCTATGGGGAGGGGGAAGAGAGAGAGGCCATGTAAGCATAGGCCTGGGAACGAGGTATTCTCAAGGTCTAATGCTAGCCCTAAAATTGATCCAACTTATGACCTTAGCCAAGTCATTTGGGGCTTCATTTTCCAAAGCAGCCATTGACTTGAGGAATCCAGCTTCAGGCACCTTTTTTGTTGGGTTTCCAAATGCCGAAGTACCGCGTATCAGAGGTTGCTTTTTGGAAAATGTAATCTATGGCCTCTATCTGCCCCAAGGAGAGAAACTGTCTGGAGAGCAGTTGGAGTGCTAAGAAGATGCATCCCCTTAAACAGTATTCCCATTTATGTCGCCTTTCCTTTCCACCTTTATTTATTCGGTAAGGAGCACATGCCAAAGACAGAAGACCCGGCATCGTTCCCCTGCCGCCAGTGACAAATGTGAACTGTCCAGCACAACCTTAATAAAACACAATACGGTCCCATTGTCTTGTGCATGTAACCAAATGTGTCCTGGATGCAAAAGATTGGTGCCACAAAGGTCTGTGTGCCAATAACAGGGGAAAAGTAGATCAGTCCAAGAAACACCGATGTGACAAAAACACCCATGAGAAAGGAAAAAAAATACAGAATCCTTTTTTTTCTCTATAATGCTGCTATCAATCCAAGATTTACTGGAGCTATACAGACAGACACAGTGAGTCCTGTTCAACCCTGGCCCGGCTCCATCGCAGCCCCTGGAGTTATACCAGGGATGAATTTGACCTGATGGAGTTTCTTTCTATGAAAGACACAGAGGGATTTTTTTTTTAAGAATTTTTTTTTTTTTAATGAAAATAGAATTGAAAGAAAATAGGGGAAAAAAAGGGGGTGATTGTGTGATGTTTTCTACTCATTGATGTCCAAGGTACCTGAGCAGGAGGTGAAGGCTTTTAATAGGGCCGTGCCTTGCTGGGCTCAGTGGGTCTGCTCCAAAGCTTATTAAAGTCAATGGGAACTTGCCTGCTTACTTCAATGGGCTTTGTGAGAAGCAGAAGTACTTGTGATATTTTTTACCAGCCCAGCGGTATGACTGGTAAAGACAGAGGCAAGCTTTCGGGTACCACAGTACCCTTCCACAATGGGCTTTGCATCTCGACTTTGACAGTCAGGACCCAACCCCAAGGAAAGACTGACTATTATAGGCTTCTCAGTTGGGTGTAGATGTTTGCAGTGTCCCTTTCCAGTGGCTAATCCATCTACAGGAAAGTAGTCTTCTAGGGCTGCCCATTACTGACCTGACATGGTCGAGTTGGGTGGCAAAGCTCAGTGGAGAGCCATGGGATAAACCTCCTGGGAGTCGCGGGCACTCACCTGCCTCGAGGATCCAGTCTTCTGTGCAACCGTAGGTTTCTCTGGATGCCTTAACTACATGTCTGAGAAGAAAGACGGCTAGTAAACCCAGCATGTAAAAAGCCATATAGTGAAACTATACCAGGGACAAGGACACCAACCATTGCAGCACAGCATAATCTTTGGTGGCAAATGATAAGAAAAGGACATCCCGTCCTCTTCTGCCATGAGCCTTTCCTTCTCAAGAGCAGACGCGACCAAGCAGAAGTTGCTCCTCAGATAGTGATGTCTGCAGGGAAATGGGGGGTGGGATCTGCCTTGTAGTGTATATAGCTGGACATCTACCCCCTGGGAGAAATTTGGTGAGAGGGAGGAATAAGATGTTGTGAGAAGAGGAGGGAGGTTGCGTGGGGTGGTAGAAAGGCTGTACTTCACATTTCCTCCATCTGCCAGATCTCTCCAGACCAGCTGCAAAATGCTAGCTCAGATGACAGTGCTGGAGCCCATCTCTCTGAGGTCTTCCTTCTCCTCCTGGGCACCAGGGCCATTTGGTTTGCTTTCCCCAGGCTCTGATTGCATCTCCTTCCACAACTCAGGAGGGCCCTATGGCCGCACCCGGTCCCATGGCCTTCCTCTCTCTCCTACCCTCCAGCTAGAGCTACTGATTTTTTTGCACCCTGGGCAAGAGTCTGAGCTGGACCTCATTTGTCCATCACAGGGCACAAGACACTGCATCTGGCTGAGGGCCCACGCCTTCCAGTGGTCTTACCTTCTGACGCTGCCGCCAGCTCATGGTGGGACCTTAGATAAGTCCATACCCATTTCCTTTTGCCTCAGTTTCCTCATGCATATGGCAGGGGATAATGGCCGTTCTCATTGTAAGACTTGACTGAGGGGGTTTGCAAAGGCACATGGGAGGCAGGTGGACTAGACCCATACCACCTCAGCAGGAACTACGTTCCTAACTCTTTTTTGTATCTTTGGGAATCAGCCAATGGGCTCTTACCATGGGACCCTGTCTGTGGGCTGTAACACTCGACCAACTCCATTGACATCAGCTCCATGACTCCAAATTTCTACTGATACAAGAGGCAACACAGTGTGGGCCTAGTCCTTGCAAACACTTCTTTGGGTCTACATGAGGGATGGGCTAGCGCACCTACGATGTGTTGTCTGTGCGCATGATACACATCTCTGCTATTCTTGCCCTGACCACATGACGATAATGGAGAAGACCCAACCTACTTTTGAGCAAAATCCTGATGCTTTATGAATCTAATCCAGGCAGGGAGATCTCCCTGGTTGCAAGGGTCACAAGAATCTTTTTCCACTTGGCTTTTGCTCCCTCTTTCTAGGCCGGCCCCTCCTCCCGGTGTGGCTCATGGAGGCCCCCGGATCGGAGGGAAGCCTTTCTTAGCCATACATGGGTGCGGAGACGGGCTAGGAAGCTTTCCCAGATCTCCTTTATCATTTTCCAGGTTGCTTCTCTTTTATTTATTAGTATTTATTTATTTCTCATCGCTCAGCCCTCTTCACCAAAACGGACCCGGGGCATGCTACAGGCAAAGGCTAGAACGGGGTCCTACAATGCTCTGGGCTTCACAGGGGGCCAAGATCCCTTCCCAGGATGGACCTGATGCCGCCAGCACCAGCAAAGCATAAGAGGCCCGATTCTTTCCAACGTAGGCTCCCAAACCCTCCCATTGTGAGGACGCCCTTCCCAAAACCGTGACCCTACACCCCATTGCCAAGCTCGTCGAAGTCATAAGCCACCCCTATACTCCCGGCTGCTGAGCTCTCTCACCCCCACAATGGGCTTGGAGCCCGATCAACCCTTCCTGCCCTGCTCACATCCCATCAGCGTCCGTAGCTCCTCGAGGGAGCCCTCTCTTTGCTTTGGAGGATCCGGCAAGCCTGCCAGCTGTGCCGAAGGCCCGAGACACCACCCCACAACCGGCACAGCCCCGCAGTCCAGAGCAAGCATGTCGATCAGTCATTTCAATGCCTTCACCGGTGGCGGGGGGCTCATGCACCCAGCACCCTCTCCCCTTCAAACACCTCCTGCCCTGCCTCTACCACCCCGACCCGTGCTACATCACCCCGTAGTCCTTCATCCCTTCCACCCCTCTGTTCCCTTGTACAGGATGCACATATTATAAAACCTGAAATTCCAAAGCTATTGTACAAAGTAGGAGTGTCACCTTCTTTTTTTCTTTTTTTTTTTTGTTAAGTCTGATTTTTTTTATGATTATTTATTTTATGAATAAATGTATATATTAGCAAGAGTATATATTTGCAGAAATAACTCCTCGGGACAGTGTTGTGGCTGAGCGGTGGTGCTTGTGACCTCATTGTCTTCTCCCTTATTTTCTACTGACCACACACTAGCGACATCTAGTCACTGTTTTGTTTCGTTTTGTTTTTTTTGTTACCTGTTAAGTTTGATAGCTGTGTTAACTTTATAAAGAAAATTAAAAAAAAAAATGCATTCATTTTAACTCGTCTGCTTTGGAGTTTTATTTCTTCTTCTTCGTCTTGTGGGCAGTCAGGGTATGAGTTTCCATTTGCATTTGCAGCAGGAAGGAAGAAACACATACCTGTCTCACACCTGGCCTGCTTCATAGCCTGCTCACAAGGAAATGGATGCTTTCACGGAGCCAGAAAAAAAAGTCATGTCTGGAGGTTATAAGAAACTCGTGACCTGCTGAGGTTAGTAAGGGGCTAATTCAAAAAAAGCTATTTCAAGCATATTTAATGACCATTAAAGCAACAAGAGTTGGAGACCCTTCTTCAACCTTTTGTCTCCAGTGGGTTCAGAGAGCCCAGGATGGCTCCCCCACTTTTTTTCCCTCCCCAAAATGCTTATCGCACTGGATCAAGGGGGTATATTGGCTGCTCAGTTCCTCTGAAAACCTGACCCTCCCACCCCGAAAGAGACACAAGTGTGAACACAGACTTTGGCTTTCTTCTGCACATTTTAAGTGTAAGTGGTTCCCATGAAATGTTGTGCTCTCCTCTGAACAGAGGCTGCGGCGCTTTTCTGGAGCCATTTCACCACCGACTAGAAGAAGAATGTAGTAGACAGACCATCCCTGCCTCTAAGGGCATCTTCCTCCCTTTCCCTGTTTTATCCTCCCTCCTTCTCAGGGACAAGAGTCTTCTAGTTTGGGATGTCATTGCTGTGTCTGCCACAGCCACCCCTTGTGACCTTGGGCAAGTCACCCCTTCTCCTTGGGGGGACAATGCAAACCTCCATAACTCAGAGTTAGTTGGACAGTCACAAAAGTGTGTCCTAGAAATACCCAGAAGTGAGAAAAGCCTTTAAGACAAACTAAGTAGGAGGTATTTTCAAAATATATATCAGCAATGTGATGCTCTGAGAAAAATATTCACGGCCATTGTTTCGAATTACGCAGGTCAAGCACTGCAAAGTGCTATCCGCATACCATCCTCAGCATATTTTCCAAGAATAAATGATCAGCATTCTCCCCAAAGGGCCCTTAAGATAAGTTTATTTGCTGAGCTCCGTTGCCTGCTTTCTTGATACGGAGAAAGCATTCTTCTGCTTACATAGAAAAAAAAAAACAGCAGAGGCATAGACTCCCCAGCTCCTATTTCCGGCTCTGTGAAGGCCGAGATACTCCAGGGGCATGGGGCTTATCCCACCTGAAGGGCAAAACTTGGGGATGGGATGTAGGGATAGGAAATTTGAGGATAGTCTGTAGGGCTAGCAGGAATGTAGGGATGTAAGGATAGCTAATTTGGGCATGGGATATAGGGATAGCAAGGATGCAGGGATGTAGGGATAGCAAATTTGGGGGTGGGGATGTAGGGATGTAGCAGGGATGTAAGGATGCAGGAATAGAAAATCTGGGGGTGGGATGTAGGGAGAACAGGGATGTAGGGACATAGGGAAAGCAAATTTGGGGATGGGATGTAGGGAGAACAGGGATGTAGGGACATAGGGAAAGCAAATTTGGGGATGGGATGTAGGGATGGCAGGGATGCAGGGGTGTAGGGATAGCAAATTTGGGGATGGGATGTAGGGATAGCAGGGATGCAGGGATAGCAAATTTGGGGATGGGATGTAGGGATAGCATGGGTGGAGGGACATAGGGATAGCAAATTTGAGGATGGGACGTAGGGATAGCAAGTAATTTGATCTGTGAGCAGGAGCAGCTACTCCCAAAGGCCATGGGAAACACACAACGGCTTCTCCATGGATCACACACAACACTCCCTTCCCTCAGTTTCAATTAACAGACTGATCCTAAGGGTGGTGGAGGGGTCTGCAAGAAATTCTGAGGGCTGGAAGTGCCGCCTGGATCCTAAAAATGATTGGGAACCCCTGACCCTGATAGATAAAACACAGCAGATCTGTGGTGAAGTCCTACCTCTCTCTGATGAAGGGGAAATTACCAGTCACTTCCAGCTGTGACAACAGGCTTGTGGTCATCTACCTGCTTGGGGTGGGTAGGAGCCAACCCATCGGCAGCAGCGGCACTGAAGTTTGGGCCAGATCTAATCTGGTGGCACAACGGGTCCAGCCCTGCGAGGTGCCGTGTGCCCTCCGCTCCCACTGAAGCTTTGGGGTATTGGGACACATAGGGCAGATTGCTAAGACACGTGAGTACCAGTTATGTGGATTTTAGCCTCTGAGTAGCCAACAGGGAAAGCATCCTGGAAAGAGAATGGGCGGCAGGGATCCCAATTCTGTGGCTCAGGAGGTGGCTGCTGCTCCAGCCCTTTGCTTCTGATGTTGGTGGTATGCATTGCATGACCACTGGGGAAATGGGACGTACAAGCTGGGGGCAGAGAGCAGGGTTCTTCCCATCATTGCTTCACCTACTTGAAGTTTCCACCCGGGAAGACTGCAGGGTTTGGAAAGCCTTGAGCAACCTGCTCTGTACACTGCTGCTTCAGGCAAGAGAGGCCTTATGGAAGACATGGCCCAGAGTCTCTAAGAGGAAGGAGCGCATGTGCAAAGCTCAAGGTCTCCAAATAAAGCCCACCCAGGTACAAAACTCACTCAGCCTTCTGTCACCACCCCAACCTGCCCTGTGGGGCACATGGTGCCTCTCGCCAGGGTCCAGTCCCTCCCAAAATCCCACCTCTTGCCACACACCATGACACTGGAGGGTGGAGTGGGCCCACTAAGGGAGGGTGGTCCATTTGCTTTGCAACCACTCGGTCCCCTCCTGCTTGCATTGATGCAGTTCCCCTGGGTCAGATCTTGCAACCAAAACTGGGGTGCCAAACTCACCGACCCCCCCCCCTGCCCTGCCAGGCTGGATCCAAACCAGGGGACTCCCTGCAGGCTGGATCCAGACCCATTTTTTGTGGCGGTTGGTGGCAGGGGGGCGAGGAGCATCAAGAAGCGCCAGGGGTTATCGCTTACCCATCACCACTGAAGCACGTCTACAGCAGGCATCTCTGCCCCAATGGCTGTGGTGGACCTCACCCCCACTCAATGCACCCCGAATTTCCTTCCCCTCTGGGAGTCTATGGGTCAGACGACACGGCCAGACCCAGCCCAGAGGCCATATGTTTGACACCCCTGATGCACATGGGTGCAGTGGCAGGACCCCAGCCATACAGGGCTTGCACTGTGTTTGGCCTTGAAGAGTAACTGGGTAAAAAGTATCAGCATCCTTGAGAGCAGGAGGAAGAGCCCCAAATACTCCACTGTCTTCCAGGGCTACAGAGCGAGGCTCCTTCTTGCTTGTTCTCCATCCGGCCCCATGACCCTTTTTCTGCGTTTGCCCGGTGAGTTAACCTTAACAAGAGGTTAAGGTTACGTACGTACATGCTTACAGCCATGTCTCCCCAATGCTTGGGGGTTAGAGGGGGCATGGAAGGGGTTTGACGCCCTGAGAAGATCCAGAAGTTAGGTGTCCTATATCTGGGGCATGTGCTGTAATGGCTGGGGGCATATCCTAAGTAGATGTCTCACTGCCAGGACAGAAATGGCCCTGCTAAGACTCATTGGCCTGATACAGCTAGAGGGCAATAGGATCCCAAGGATCTGGCTGCATCTTAGTACAAGCTAAAATCCCCTGTGGGAGTGAATGGAGAGCCACAGGCCTCTTGCATAACTGAGCATCCTGCTTTGGAGGCGTCCAAGAGATGCCTACTGAAATGGGTGCTCCTGCAGGGGAAGGGCAGATTCACCTTTGGGGGAGCAGGATCTGTGCACTTGCAAAGGGCAAGAGAAGCACACATCTATGCATCCCTGTTTCTGCCTATCTACATCATGACTTTGCCAGGAGTTGCACACTAGATGTCTAAGTGGATGAGATGGGACTTAGCCCTTAGCCTCTGGGAGAAAAAAATGGGCCCTGTGTACAGGGCTGGCCTGATGATGCTTCCCTGTTCTAAGCAAGTCTGGATCCAGACCTGGGGCAAACCAGGAGCCGTGCCATCTCCGTTCTACATGCCCGGCCCCCGGGATCTGCTTATCGACCCATTGTATTTGCAGGTGGGGCTTGTTTTGCTCCATGGTCTAGTCATGGGGAGGCACCTTGCCAGATCTGCATTCCTCACGGCTGCAGTCTAGCCTGGGGTTTACCTGCAAGCATCAACAGGTGAGAAGTGTTAACAAATGGTTTTGGTGTTAGAACTAAGGAGAGGTGAACTCGACCTGTCTGTCAGGTAGCCTACAGCAAGGAGAGCAAGATTAAATCATTGTCTTGCTCCCTTTGGTGCAACGGGCCAAAGATACAGCCCAGCCAACTCAAGCCTGTTCTGGCCACCTTTAGTTTGGGCACAGCATTTTATTTCCAGGTGGCTTAACCACTTCAGTGGAAGTCCAGCAGGAAGGATGGCAAGCAACCTTCACGTTCCAGCCAGGCCAGAGAAAAACCGCCCCTAAGCTACCTGGTTATCATCTGAGATGTAGGGAAGGTAAGCTCAGTCCATCCTTGACCATTTGCCCATATACTGGGCGAGCTTGTGTGCCTACAAGCAACCTGCCTGGCACTCAAGAGCCTTTGGAGGGGACAGACTCTTCTCGACTTCTGCCCCGTTCCAGCCTCAATTTCCCAGCAACAGTTGCCAAAAAGGGTCCTGGCCTGTGTGAACAGAGCCAGGTGGATGGCTCCACATTGAACTCAGATGGCAAATTCCACCTAAGTCACTAAACGTCTATCTTTTATATTGCTTGCAGGCTTTTAGACTCCTTGAGGTTTTAGACGTCTTCCAGGCTTTATCTTTGAAATCACAGAGGGCTGACCTGCAGCATGCATGCCCCAAGTGGCACGGGCAGCCTCTGGGCATACGGCAGATCAGGGAAGGGGCAAGCAGCTGAGTGGCAGATGGAGCAGGGAGGAGAAAGCAGAGCAACTGATTGGGCTGGGAGCCTGGGACAGGGTGCAGTAAGCAGAGCAGCAAATCGGGCAAGGGAAGGAAACTGAAGTGGTACTCAAGGAAGACTTGAGACTAACTTGTACGCATGCCGAAAAGGGTCTAGGCCACAGAGCTGAACCATATTTGCAGACCCCCAAATTATGTGTCAGGCATGGCAGACAAAAACCTTTGTTCCCATTGCATTGTTATGGATAAAGCCTTTTAGAGGGCAGGATAAGTATATAGAGTTGAGGTGTATGGAGAGAGGACTGGGGCCACTGCTAATACCTAACGCAGTAAGTATACTTCCCACCTGCCTAATTGTAGATTAACCACCAGCTTTTCATGCACAGAAGTCAACAGCTAGATGAGGGGTTTTGAAGATCGAGCCTTATGAAACGATAACTGAATTGCACTTCAGTACTCTGAATTACCTCCGCCGCTGGTCCTTTGCTTCTTGAAACACCCCACCCTTTGAGTAGATGTTGATTCTGCTGGGGTAAAAAAGAGGTTATATAGCACAGAGATCATATCCTCCAAATTCTTACGTAATAAAACAAGAGCAAATAGTCCAACAGAATCGTTGTGCAACACTCCTCCAGCATCTTTTTCCTTAACGGGGAAGCTTTGGTCTCGAAAATGCACACACACAGAAATGAGAGATGGATTTTTATGATGCTGATTTATTAAATTTCAAGAACACCTCCAGACCAGGGCCGTATAATGCTTGTACAAAAACAGGACAGAGGTGGACCTCCCACTAGGAACTTACACAATTTTCCCTTGTTTTGGGAATAACGGGTGTTGCTGTTTGCGAGTAGAGCTTGGCTTCAACCCCAGTGATAGACTTTATTATAGCAAGTTTGCACATAGGCACTGGAAATGTAACTTGAAAAGCCTGAATGGCAGATGTCTAGGTCTTCTGAATTAAAGTTAGTTATGGACACCATGTGTAGATTACTCCATAGCAAGAGGAAAGAGAGAATGCTTTTTTCCAGCATAACTTATAAAGCTTATCCCATAAAGAAGACCACATTTTTTTCATGTTTATGGTTTGGATATTAAATAATATAAAGCTTCTGGCGGGGGAAAATAGCAGTTTCTCAATCTTGCTAACTCTCTGAGGCAGGGGTATCTGTCAGGTGTACAGAAGGTAGAAGAGAAAAGACTTATGATAAGGGCTGAGTGGACCTGCAGTAGGGACATTAGGAGCCACCAAGCTTGAGAGAAGATGGGTCCTGAAGTTGGTCATCTCCTTGTTCAGATCTTTGTTAATAAAACCAAGCTCCAGGAAGGGTCCAGAGCTTTGACCCCATGCAACATGTGGGAACACCACCTGCAATCAGCATCTAAATGATCGCTGGAAATGAGCTCCCTGTCTCAGTCCGCAGACTCCTACTCTTCACCTGGAAAGTGTTGAGTTGATTTGGAAGCCAGCTGGCAGTCAGACAAGACTTCTGAACTTGTATTTTATATTCACTGGGCTCGTGCCTGATGATTTCAGAGTAGCTTTCCAATGTCCGTAGCACAACCCAATGCATCCCGAGTTTCCTTCTGTATCTTAAGGGTCAATAACTTAACAAATACGATGATCTCTTTCTTCAACCTGACAACACGCATCAGAGTCTAAAGAGCAAACTTTGGCTGCAGTTTCTAGATGTCGTGGAGATGGAACAGAATAAAAAATGTTAGCACGATTGCTGTAATCAGGGAAATGCAGTAAGGTTTTACACTCATTTGTTCCAGTGTTGATTTGGGCAGCTCTTCTCAATTTCAGCACCAGAGATTTCCCCTGATCCCTCACCCAGCATGCCACTTAGTAGCCAAAAATCATTTTCAGAAGGATTGCAATTATTTTTCCCTCCAGTAAGAAAGAGGGGTATTCCAACCAGCAAGTGCAAAGAGACGTAGAGAAGTCTCTTTCTGCCCTGACTTGCAGCCACCACCAGCATAGAAAGCAGTTTCCAATCTCATAATAGAAAATGGAAGGAAACTGGAGCCAGAGACACCAAAGCAAGCTCCCGTTCTGACAAAAGATGCCTTTGGGGAAGTCTGCACAGAACATCACCCAAAATGCCCCGACGACAATAAACTGCACAGATTTCCACTGAGCTGCAGAAGCAGCACAAAAGGCAGCACCTACTGGGGTTTTAATCTGTCATTGCATTGGTTTTCAAACCTAGGGCTTAGGCTACTATGCCATAGTCTCCTATGGAGTATTTAGGAGATTGCCAGCAGTGGGATCCCCTCTCAGGTCCAAAGTCGGAAGAGCCCTGTTGCCTTTTCACCCGCACAAGAGCAGGGGTTCTAGTCAGATCTAGATGCTGCTTGGTTCAGGGGCAATTCTGAAGCGTAAATTGACGGGGTTGCAAATGTGCGGGTGCCCCAAACTCCGCTCCAGTGAGAGTTGTAAAGAAAACCAGTAATGCACCGTGGCAAGAGAGAGAAAATGCTTGGGGACATTCCATTCCAAACTGACTACTAAACAGAGGAGCACAATGTATTCCCTTGGGAACCAAAGTCATTCACAATCTGGGAGGATGCCGGAAATTACGCTTATTTATTCCAGGTCCGCGATCGCTCCGTGTTGGAAATGTACAATGGCCCCCTCCATTCAGAATGTTCTGACATGTCGTGCTGGCACGACGCGCTTTTCCACTGTAAGCTCCCCAAAAATAAATAAGAAGGGGGAAGTGGCTTCATAGTCCGCATCATTCGGAGAGACAGGCCGTGCAGGATTCAAAGCCTTGCAAACCAGCAGGCTTGAAAACGAAATGCTGTGAAAGTTAGTCTTGTCGTGGCTGGCTTGCTGAGACCTACATTCGAGGTTGGATGCTCCTTGGCAAATCATCTACCCAAGTGCAAACACTCCAATAGCACTAATGCTTTGCACTCCCTTTCAAAACCATTCCCAGACATCGCTGAATGCTGCCTCTGCTTGTCCTCTCCAAAATCCTCCACAAAGGGCCCTCTTTCTCCTAATGCTTGGCTCCAACTGATATCTTCCAAGATAACTTCAGATCTTACTCTCATGCCTCCATGGGTATCATACACTGGGAGGTACCCATGGAAGGAAGGAAACCTAAAGATTGCACAAAGCCCCTAAACAGCTAGTCATATAAATCCAGTTCACCGGAGGGGTACTTACGGACCACTGGACATGTCTACATCTGCATTTACACTGGCTTAAATTTACTGTGCAGTAAATTACTGTGCAGTAAGTGGGAATAAGCCGGCAACTCAGTGTCCAGGACGAGTGGTCGTTCCTTAAGGAAACGATACTCACGGCCCAAGGGGTGTCCATCCCGACAAGAAGCAAGGGGGGCAGGAGTGTCCGGAAGCCCCCCTGGCTCACCAAGGGCGTCCGGGACTGCCTGCTTGCCAAAAAGGCGGCGTACGCCCGGTGGAAGGGGGGTGAAATCTCCAAAGAGGAGTATACCTACTCAGCTCGGGCCTGTAGGCGAGCTGTTAGGAAGGCCAAGGCGGACATGGAGCTCGGACTAGCGTCCGAGATTAAGGATAACAAAAAGTCCTTTTTCAAATA
>NW_017729004.1:5305207-5307400 GCF_001723915.1 Gavialis gangeticus
AACTACTTCACAGTTAGGGCGGCTAGGAGCTGGAACCAACTTCCAAGGGAAGTGGTGCTGGCCCCTACCCTGGGGGTCTTTAAGAAGAGGCTGGATGCCTACCTGGCTGGACTCGTTTGAGTCCCATTTCTCTTTTTGGGGTTTTTTGTTGTTCTCCCGCCCTGGCGGGGGGTCGGGCTAGAAGATCTACTAGGTTCCTTCCGACCCTTAATCTATGAATCTATGAAACTACACAAAACACATTAACGCTGTGTGTGGACTGACTTGAGACTAAAGTTAGTCCTAAATCAGTCCACACACAGTGTTACTGCACAGTAAAGTGTCTATACATGCATTACTGCACAGTAACTAATTGCGCATAAATTTGATACCTGAATGATGCAAGTATCAAAGTTACACTCAAGTCAACATAAGTCACCGTATTTACTGCACAGTACAGGTGTAGACATGCACCCATATTGTGCCGTAATTTTGGTTACTGCACAGCAAATGTGCAGTGTAGACACGCCCGCTGAGGAACATCAGTACATAAACTTAAATAGCAGATCTCCCATCACAGTATATGGGATTGTAGTCCACTTTACAGACAGCTGTCCAATAAAAAAAGACAGCAGTAACTTATCCATACCAGTGAACATCGTTCTGCATACCTTGAGGTCCAGTTTTGTCTCCCTTGTTTGCCAAGGACCACCCTCTGATTCTGGCCCCATCTAGCGCACAAAGCCATCCGGTGGCTGAATAAATATTCTGCCAGGAGACATCATCACAGTCATGTCATTAGTTACTCCAGGAAAAACACAAAACCAAGAAGATGTGTTGTGTTGGATACCTGCCTCTTGGTTTGGTCTGAAGAATTCCCATACATTGACAAATTCTGGTCTCTGTGAAGCAGAAGGTAACACAGCCATTGGACGCAATGGGACCCAGATTTACCAAAAACAGTTGCCAATCAGATAAGGGCTCTCCAGTTCTTTGTGGCTCAAACCACGGCCTTACGATGAAATTGCTAATAGACTACCTTGTCCACCGCTGGAAGCAATCAGACTTAGTGCTCGCTGCCACCTCCCATCAAAGTCCCTGGCAAATCTCTCACTGGTTTCAGGAGGAGGGTGCAAGCTTTTAATAGTTGCAAAATGGTGATTTGCACATGTTGTTTTCAAATCCTTTTGCTCCAAAACACAACATTTGCCTTACAGGAACAATACCTGTGGACTTACGACATACCTGAGCAGCTCTAATTGTATCCAGTAAGGGCAAAAGAACAGAAGCAGGTCTGCACACGTGCATGTCCATGCACACACACACACACACACAGACTGGCTCTACTGATTGTGAAGTCTTTATTCACCATAGCATTTATGTCAGCATCTAATCAACCAGATAGGGCCCCATGGTGTTTGGCCAGCACAATGTAAATAGTACTGGTCCTTTCCCCACAAGGACAGCCAAGAGTTTACTATATGACCAGTGCTAAGCATACTTATTACCATAGTGGACTTGTACAGTCTCCTATTATCTGTGTTAAAATAGTGCCTGGAAGCCTCAGTCGAAATCAGGACTTTGTTGCGCTGGGTGCCATACATACAAATAGCAAGAGGCGCTCTCTTCCCAAAATTGCTGACAATCAAAATAGACAAAGAAGCAGAGTGGCAATACAGGCTCATAGGAAAGTAGGGCTGGAAGGGACCTTAGGAGGTCATCGAGTCCACCCCGTGCTCAAGGCATGCTTGTATCTTGGTTTGTTAGGCAAGGGACTGAGGTAGACACGCAGAGAAAGCCCACAGTAGAGTAGAAAATCAAACCCACATCCTGAGACTCCCAAATGCTGTTTTAACCACGTGCCCATGGCTCCTCCCCGATCTCCACCCTCTGCAATTTCACAATCCGGGAAGCCCATAGCAATGGGGCCTCTCACAGCTTTGATTTCCTAAATGGACAATGAACAGGAAGCCTGTTTTCTCCAGTCGGGAGCCCTCCGAGGCCCCACACAAGCTGTACTGTGAACGTCAGAAGTGCGGGGAGGGAGAGAGGAGGGGGACTGATGAAAGTCGTACTCCTTCAGATGTATGACAGACGAAGGGGAAGACATGTAGCAATTATGCCAGATATGAAAATGACAAAGGCAGCGGTAATAATGCCTTCCTAATCCTGCACTTCATGATGAGTGTCTAAGCTTTCTGGAGGTCTCTAGAA
>NW_017729004.1:5312400-5316613 GCF_001723915.1 Gavialis gangeticus
CCTGAACTTCATGATGAGTGTCTAAGCTTTCTGGAGGTCTCTAGAAGCTAGGCCCTGGGGTTGCTGGAGTGCACACACCTCTTGCATTTGCTAATCCCTCCAGAGGCTGAAATAGGAAACCCAAAGGCGCAGGAATTTGGTTCAGAAAACTCCGTGGTGAGAAACACAAGGCAAAAGAGTACGGGAGAAAACACGCTTTGCTCACTCGCATAGAAATCTGAATGCCCATGGTCCTTTGCATTGAGGTATCCCCAAAAGCTGGACACATTCATCTGCTGGGGTCAAAGGAAATTAAATGATTGCTAAGACCCTAAAGTAGGTCCATGACGCACCTGGGACCAAATGCAGGTCCTTTATGTAGATCACCACACTGCAAGCAACTAACTCACGAAGACCCAACTTGTGCCCGGTCCATTGTGTTCAGCAGCACACACTCACTGAGCTCTGCCTATCAAGCTTTTAAGCTGCTCACTAGGATCAGTCATATTCAGTGAGATGGGTTCAAGAATACACACCATACTTTCTCATGCACAACATGCCCCCAAATAAAATACGCACCTTATTTTTGGAAGGCAGAACGAAGTAAAAAAGATCTTTCCTGATAGTAACTGAATAGCAGCAGTGATGTTCACTGGACACATCTACACAAGACACTTTAAGGTTCATTAGCCTGAATTTGAGGTGCCTGCCCTTAATGTGCTTTAAAAATGGTGATTTGGGGCTAATTGCACCTAAATTTGATACCTGCAAATGCAGGTATCAAATTTAGGCGCGAATGGTTAAAGTGCATTAACATACTGTAGATGCATTAAAGCACATTAATGCTGTGTGTGTGGACTGATGTGAGACTAACTTTAGTCCAAGTCAGTCCACACACACTGTTAATGTGCTTTAATGCCTGCACGTGTAGATGCCTGCCTAAACCTGCTTAATGCCCATTAAGGTAATACACATTAAATTCAGGTGCACTTAAAAGCACGCATAGTCATTAAATGCACATGTAGCCTACTGTTCTGCTTCCTGTGAGTTGGGTACAGATTTTATTTTTACTTTTGCCTGATAACCAACAGAAACTGCTATTACCGCATTCCTCGCATAAAATGCACATGCAAATTTCCAGCAGCTGTTTTTGTGTGGGAACAGTGTGTGCTGTACATGAGAAAATATGGTATTCAAAAGGCAGAGTCACTTTGCTTTGCCAGGGCTCTACAGCTGTTTTTACCAGTTTTGTATCAAGTTTCCCCTTGATCGGGCCCAGCTGGTGCTGCAGGCAGACGACCAGGAGCAGAGCTTTAAGGCCTGTCGCTTGGTTATTTGTACCCTGAAGTCAAGATCTGCGGCGATTCTCCAAGTAAAAATTGTTGGAGGAAAGTTACCACTAAACCAACCACAAGAGATATCATTGAAACTCCCTCCGGCCAGCGGTGCCCCCAGACGGTCCCTTCCAGCTCTATGATCTATGAATCTATGGTCATATTGCCAAGAACAGAAAGAGGTGTCTTAAACTTGATCTTAATGACTCCACCAGCAGAGATGGGGGTGGGGGGGAATTTGCTGAACCCACAAGTCTGCTGCAAATGGTTCACCCATCTTTGTGATTCACCAAACTAAAACCAAATGTTGGGGTCTGGTCTTGTTACCTCAAAAGCTGAGCACCTCTTGCTGAGCACAATGATGCCAGTGATGGAGTAAAGCAAAATTATCTTTGTTTTCCAGATGAGGAACAAAGAAGCTAAGCAAATGTCTCCACCGCTGCTTTGGGGTGAGCTGAAGGCCTATGCACTTGACCTTGTTGGGACACCAGGTGGGAGGCACAGGAGCACAGACAGGCAAAATGGGCAGACTAATTTCTAGGAGAAAGAGTTTCCTGTCTGAGCCAGGAGCTCTTCTAGGAATCCGGCTGCTATTTGTTGCTTTTTGTTTGGGGTCTAATTATGGGCAGTCGAAACAGGAAGGGCTGGGATACTGCTTTCAGGTGGGTTATGAGTCTGTTGGGGTGGGTGGGAGTGAGCAAGGGGCAGGTTTATCCTTGAGCTTTGATGCTCAGGAGAGCTTCTTGGGGCAGGCTGGACTGCTGCAAGTCTCATTCCCCTACTGAAATTAATAAGATCTTTCTCTAGCTCCGTGCAGGACAAAGCCACAGGTCTTGCTCTGTCCATGCTTGGCATGAGGAGATACGACTCTGACCACATTACTGGCCCAGGTAGCAGGCTGCAAATGATTGAACTCACCAAGCATGATCCACTGCATCCAGCTGTCCTTGCTGAATTCATTCCAGGCATGTATCGAGCACTGGACAACGTGCTGTCAAGGATCCTCAAGACAAAACACACCATCCCTGCCTACAAGAGCATTGCTCCCCTCCATCCTCCCCGCAAAAACCACTGGCCACCTCTGAGTTGTCATGAAAGCAGTGCAGCCAAGTCAGCATGGCACGGAAACTGAGCTAATTAGCGCATGGCTAATTAGCTTGCCCACGGCCCCATGCTAATGCAGGTCTGTTGCTTCCCGTAGCACGGAGAACCTGGCCCTGGAAATTTTCATAGTTTCTAGGGTCAGAAGGGACCTGAGAAGATCATCTAGTCCGACCCCCTGCCATGGCAGGAAAGAGTACCGGGGTCAAACGACCCCAGCAAGGTGTTTTGAATGAGGGAGGCAGGTTAACCTCTCCCTTATCTGCCCTTTCCTCCCACCCACAGCCCATCATCAGTAATCCGACAGTAGCACTTGCACCAGGAGTAGGGTAAGTCTCTCTTCCTTTCCCAGGTAGGTCATTAGTAAATAGCAGCATCCATCCAGCCCCTCAGCAGGAGCTGCTGGTCTGTTGACGTGTGATGGATTGAGTCCATCACAGAATATGCCAGCAGTAGGAGCTCAACCACGCAAAAGGCACCATTTGCCAAGAGGTAATGGCATAGGGAAATGCATGGCTGCGGGAATAGGTGGGAGAAGCAAGGCTGCAGCTTCAAATGCAGGTGGAATCACTTCTGGAGACAGGGACGTGTTGGCATTTTGCCCCTGTGTTTCAAGACTTTCCACTGCCTCTAGGATTGCCAACAACATTGTGATCCCTGCTGCCGTGTGATTGCTGTGCTCCAAGAACAGACTTGAGAGTGGACGTGGCTGCCTAGAGTGAGGGAGCTTGAAAGGGCTTTCGAATACCTCCGCCTTCTCCGACCCCTTTCACCTGCCCATCTTTGCAGCCAACAGGCAGGTCAGTGTTAGTATCTCTGTTTTGCAAGCAGGCTGGATCACAGCAAGATGGTGTGACTTGCCCAAGGTCAGAGAGTGAGTCAGTGGCAGGGTAGGATGCACCTGATTTCAGCTCCAAAGCCTCAGCTACAAAAGATTTGAAGACCCACAGTCAAACTCCTTCCTCTCCATGCACCCGAGTGGTTTGCATTTCAGTGACAGGAGTACTGAGGATCCCCTGTGTTTGGTAACAGCAGTATATGTCATGCAACACATTGCTCAGTGCTACGGCATCAGTGCATCAGTACCTTCCTATCCCATCTGCAGATGCTTGGTCCCTCACACGTTCTGCTTCAAACACTTTCACAGCACCTCTGCATCCACCCTCCGACCCACTAAACTGCCATAACTTTAATCCCCAGTGAAACAGGTTTAAAGTCGTAATGGTTTTGCTTCACTTGCCCCACCCATGCAGATGTAAGCGTTACATCAGAATGTCTCACTTTTACATCTATCCCTTCCCTTGTGGGTTTTTTTTTAAATTTAATCAAGAAAAAACAAAACACTGGAACATTGTATAGTCATTGTATAGCCCTGGAGCTGTGAGAGGAAGCACCAAACATTATAAGGTTTATAGTAAAATCAGGAGACTGGACAACATTATTTTATTGATCAAGAAGGCAAGAGGTGGATGGGACTATATTATATATCACAGAGCAAAGGGAATATTGTAACCTAAATATATCTGTGGCATGATGATGATGGCGATGATGATGAAATTAAACATCTGCCTCATGGCCCTTTGAGCTAAAGTGGCAAAGGTACACCAGTTTCTGTAGCCAGGGGCACAGAAGGAAGTGATAGGACCCCAGCTGGTTTCCTTTGACTCCCCAGTATAGCTGACCATGTAGCCACTTCCAGCTGGATGGATTAGAAGCTGCCTTGGGTGTAAGCCCAGTCAAGCTTAACCTCTGGAGACAGAGCAAGAGACCTCATCTACATCCTTAACCCCCCCCCCCCC
>NW_017729004.1:5316886-5319833 GCF_001723915.1 Gavialis gangeticus
CCCCCCCCCCCCCATATTATTCACAACTTGTATGACTGTTGCACAGATGCTAGTTCACAAGAATGCGTGTGCAGGCTCTCACCCTCCCACACTCATATGCATTTTCACCAGAAGACTTTGCCTGGCCATTGTGAAAGCTCATTCAACCGGGAAGTGGACGCAGTCTCCTGGGCCTCATGCAACCAGTCATGCAGCACAAGGAGCGACAGGTGGATGTGCATCCAAACCAAAGACACAAGCCATGTACTGTGTGAAGCAGGGGTACACGAACCTTTCCGTGAATAACATCACATGAAGAATAAATCCTTAAGGACCTGTGTGCAAATAACTGGTTAACAAAATAGAGGGGCTGAGATTTGGTGGATCACTCTCTGCAGAGAGCCATGCCTGGCTTTCTCAATGGGCTTTTATAGCCCGTTCCAGGAAATTTCCCCACCATACTTGTCCTCATGTATCATGTTCACCCAGGGGCAGTTCCTACAGTCCCCTTCACATGCTCAGCCCCAACAGGACAGGTTGCCTGAGTCAGGACGGCTCCCGTTAGTATTGCATTTGAAGAGGCTGATCAGATGGAGGACTGCAGACAGGGGCCTTTCCTGCCGGAAGTGCCACTTAAGGGACTTGCTCACCAGTGGCAACTGAGGCCAATGTGGTTAGCAAACACGACCGTGAAAATGGACCTTTCCCATTTACCTTGGCTTTGCGTTTCATCCGGTTCCCAAGCTTAGGTTGCCCCCTTCCCCTCCAGTATCTAATCCAGCTAAATAGCCATGCTTACAGCATACTGTCCTCAGTATCACAACGGCATCCATGCTGTAAGACTATCCTATGGCTATGCAGAGTCCCAAACAGCAAAAGGGAGGCAGGCTCGGGGGTGTCATCGAAAGCGGGAGAGGTCATGGAAGAGGACAAGCTCTGAAAGTTTCCTTCTCTCCATGACCCTCCTTTCATTCTTGCCAGGGTTCAGCTCTCCCTGAGGATGATCTCACATAGGCAGTGAGAGGATGCAGGGCGACCCGGCGTACGCTGCAGAGGGGTCCCACGGGGCGAGTATGGCTGGATGCACTTCCCTTCCCTATGAACAGGAACCATTCACCCCTGGGGCAACAAGGCTGATCCCTGTGCTTTGTCTTGAAACTTGGATGAGAAGGATCCAGGTTATAAGAAGGGGTGGATCCAAAGGGGATGTGTGGTTGGGGTCATGTGTAGATGATCCTGCACGGACACTGTCCTGTACGGAGTCCAAACTTGCTTCGTGTTTGGGGTCTTTGCATCATCAGAGGAGGCTTTGACTGCTTCTTTGGGGTCCAATGCAGTGATATTTTCATTGCCTCAGCATGGAAGTCAAATATTGAACCACGTGATGGAGACTGACATTTGGCCTGGGCCTTCACAGGGAATCCAGACCAAGGAGGCTTGGGGCACTGAGACTGGGGATGAAGCCTGGAAGAGGCTTGTCCGACCGCCTGCCCATGTTGCCCTTTTCCCTCCAGGAGAAAGAGTCGGTCACTTAGTCTATCAAAGAAGGCACAAAAGCTCAGCCAGCATTAAAAAAAAACACCTAAATCAGACATATTCCTCCTCCTAGCTGGCAATGCTGGCCTGCATACCCCCGTCCTGTGTCTCCGGTTCAAATCGTTCCAACCTTTCTGACTGAACTTGGCTGGGGCCTAAAAACACCAGTAAGCTTCCCCTGTACAAAAGCCAACTGGAAAAGCCAGCTTGGATGGGGGCCCTCCATTTGTGACAAGGAAAATGTCTGGTCCAGGTCTCTGCGTTAAGCAGCATGCCGCTGGCTGGGAAATAAAGGCAGGAGATCTGCTGGTAACCCCAGGCACACCATCCTTGCAGCCAAAAAGACCGGGGGGCTGACAGGGATCTACCCCACTCACTAACATGACCCAGTTGTGTTGACACGGGGTTTGAGCAAAGCAAATTTAAGGGGGGGATATCCTGATGAGGGGGGGTCTTGCAATGGTACGGTGAGTCTCCACGCACCCTTCTTTCTACCATAGTGGCTAACACTTTATTATACTGTAAGGCAGGTCTTCATCTCGTTCAACTCAACACGAGCTCCATTGAGGATTTACACTAGACACTGACCCAGCCTTGTGTCCTCCGACCTCTGGGGCTGGCGTGTAAAAAGGGTGCCAAAGACCGGTAGGTATGAAGAGCATTGGTGTTGAATGTTTTCTTCTCCGTCCACGCAAACGCCTTGGAAAGGTGGTAGCAGCAGCAGCTGCCGCCGTCACAAAAGAGCCGTGGTCGCGGGTCATTATCCTTCTGCAAGAAGCAGGGAAGCGGCCAAGACCTCCGTGCTGTGTTGCTTTCCAGCCTGGGGCTCTGCAGCCGGACCCCAAAAAAGGGCTTGTATTCTTGGGGCGCCGGGATCAAGGTACGCAGGATAGACAACGTGGATGCGCTCCAAGCATTAACCAACCGTTCATATCAGTGTAAGAATAGGCAGAGTTGGCCAACAAGATGCATCGCTCGTGACCTGAAAGTCTATGTTTCTAGGAAAGAAAGGGGGAAAGGGCTGAAACGGTTCCTTTCTTTCCTTTCCTCCCCCTTCGCTAGGTGTATCGCGGTACATAAACATAGAAACGTATGCTTTGCTGATAATACATCATTCCTCTTATGATACAAGTGCTGCACGTTACACGGACAGATCAGCTGGATTTCCAAAGAATTAGACACTTCTATCAAATGGTTATTAACCCTTTCTTAATGTAGAGACAACACCCCAGCGGCGAGCGGGGCTGTGCTTCTGCCCTGCTTTTCCGGCGGCCCTCGCTGGTAAGGGATTCAATCGCTCCCTTTGCATCCCAACTGAAAAGAAGGGTTTTACTGATAACAGATGCCCCTCCGGCCAACTGGCGAGAGAAAGGCGAATGTCTTGGGGTATATAAATCTGTTTGGGAGGATGGCCAAAAAAATGGGAGAGAGA
>NW_017729004.1:5324833-5331264 GCF_001723915.1 Gavialis gangeticus
TAGAAATTAAAAAGGAGGTATTTTGTGCTAAGCTAAATATTATTTTGTTTCTATTGAAAGGGTTAAGAAAACAAAGACCGGGTTGACAATTTCTCCCTACTGGAAGCTGGGAATGGCCCACAGTGGCACAATGCTATCATTCTTGCATGGGTCCATTCTCACTGGATTTTCCACAAAATCTTTAATAATTTGATTCTTTTCAGCCTCAGCAGCCAGCTGAGCTCTTTAAGAAATAGTAACAAAACCCAGAGAAAAACCCACTACTGAGAGGGGAGCTTTGGCTCAGAGTGGAGCTGAAGCAGATTAGGGTTGGCCTGAATAGGCTCTGCAAGGTCCTAGAGTTCTTGCTCAGCCTGAAGTCCTCTGTTTCATTCATCCCAGTACAATATCACCACCAGAGTCCAGGCCTAGACACTAAATTACACTATTATAGAACTAGATTGATACACAACTTTCCCTCCCAGGCGGAGTGGGGACTTTTAAACAATGTTTTTTGGCGCTCTGTCTCTATTCAGGCCATTTTGAAGTATCCCATTCATATTAAGCATATCAATTCTTAATTGTGCCACACACACAACTTACAAACATGGGGACACAATCAAGTGAATTCCTGGGGGGAGGGGGGGAAAGGGTTGTAACTGCTCATTAGAAACTTGTACGGTTTTGGGGAAGTTATTTCCCAGAAGCCTCAGCAGGGCGAAGCTCTTTCATAAACTCGCCGCGTCTCGGCTCGTCCCCCAATGATGCCTTTTGGAGCAACAGCGGGTCTCATGTATTAAGTGTGATACACGGACATTTGACCCTCCTCTGAGGTTCCTGCCAGGCACCCCACATTGTCTCATCTCTTAATAAGACCCCCCCCCCGCCATTTCTTTCTTCCGCAGGCAGCGCGGGCCACGTGAAAGGCGCAGACCAACTTGCAACCTTATTTTTCTGCGAAAGCGTTAAAAAAAACCCAACTAAAAGGTTGCCAAAGATTTCAATTGCTGAAGAAACTTGTCTTTAGCGCTTTGCTTCTTGAGGCTTTTTAAAAAAATTTTTTATGAATGATCATTCTCCTCGTTCCCCCCCCAAAAAGCCTAAGGATCTACTCCCTTTCCAAAGGATCGGCTCCTGAGATAAGCACTGCAAACTTGGTTGCAAACTATACTGGGGTGAGGGGGTCTGCGTCTTTTAAAACCCCCCCAAGATATCATAAAGAAACTAGTCCTGTTTGGTCATTCAGCACATACCCTTGCACAGACAGGATTATTTCCTGCTGCATAGGAAACAGCACGACACACGGGGGTGTATTTGTGCATGTGTGTACATGTGTATTTGACTTGTGTGGATGAGCATACGTGCAAGGTATGGGTTGTGTGTCTTTGTACGTGCTATAAACCTGAATATCTGTGTCGATGTCTGAACAGTCATCTGCTTTTTTTGTTGTGCCCAGTTTAACTCGTCTTCTTCAAGCAGGTTCGCGGATAAAAGAAGAGAGAAAGGCGATTCGCTCATTTTGCTGTGGGGAAATATAGTTAAAAAACAACCCCTTCCCTGACAGCGCTCACAATCATATCATTTGCATCTTCATCCACTTCATCCCCTTACAATAGGCAACATTCATCAGTAAAACAGCCTTTTCCCATTGCAGCCCAACCCCCAAACTCCTCCAAACCATCAGAAAATACCCAGCACCGCACAAAGCATCTAAATATACAATATGCCAATGCCAGAGTCAATCAGGCCCCCACGAAAGGGCAATTAAAAAGGCAGGGAAGTAGCTTGTCTCTAGCCGAAGAACATGAGAAAGCAAGAAAGGTTTCACACTTAATTAGAAACCTGAGCTGAGCTGCTTTCAGTATATTTTAGGAATGGATGTGAGTTTGCAAATTGCTGCACGGGTTAATGCTTTTGTTGGGAAATTTCTCCAGGGACTGAAAGTTCTTTATTAACCGGTTGATTTAATAGGGGTGCCACTGAGTAATTTCTGCTTAATATATTTTTAAATTTTCTGCTTGATTGTAAACCTCTTCCATAACCTAACAAGCCTAAAGCTGATCCTTACGGGCCAAATCCTATCCTTCCTTCCTCTCCATTTGCCCCAGTGCAACGCCTTTAATGACAATGGAGCGTCTCCTGATCGACACTAGCATCCCTGAGACCGAGCTCTGGCCTCAAGCGACTGTGAGCCCACCTTATATGAGTGTAGCATGGGGATATAGATGTCGGTGGGCTTTGCCAACCTGCGTGCACAACCTTTGGTGTGCGCGTGTACGTGGCATTTGTGCGCGTGCAGCCTGGATGCAGTATTGCATTAAGCAGAGCTGAAGAAATCGTTCGTGCTTCAGCACATGGAGAGGTGACCCCGAGACATCTGAAAGCCGGGATTGCTTGCAGAGAAAAACAAAAGCACTGGGAGGAGAAGAAAGCAGCAATTAGAAAGGAGAGAATGAGCTCCGCTTTTGAGTCACAGATCTGTGGGCATGCACAACTGGCTCTGATGCTGGTTTCCTTTAAGAGACAGCAATTCAAGGAAAAGCCAAATTAGGGTCCCATTATCTTTACTTATCGAGGGCCTGATCCTGATTCACATTGTTTCCCGTGTGGGTTCACCGAGGCCAATGGAGTGAACTCCTCATTGTCATCAGATATGAGCCCAATAGCTCATCAGCTATAGTTACACATAGCTTCAGATTTTTTAACACCTCACAGTGGCAGAATGCCTCTTTTAAAGCAAAATGAAAATGTCCTCAATGATAGTGGAATCAACTGTGGGTAAAAATGCATTCATAGAAAAACATATGATTGGAAAGCAGCTCCTTTGGGGTTTGGTGGAGTCAGCAGCAGCGTCCAGATGAGCAGGGGTGTGTGGTTTGTGGGGCCACGAACCACACGCATGGAACAAACAGAAGGTGGGGGCAAAAACTTCTACCAGGATAAAAAGCAGCAGCATGCACCAAAACAAACAGAGTCTTGGTCCTCCAGTAAGACACTCTGGGTGCTGGCCAGAGCATCTCTATGCTCCATTTGTGCCCCGGCTGCTCCAGGAGTCCAGGAGGAGATGGGCAAGGGCAGTTTGCCCACACTGGGACAATGTGTCCCCCAGCAAAGCGCACATGCCAGGGCACGTGCTGCAGCACCAAGTCGTGGCACAGATTTGTGCCGCTACTATTTGTACCCCTGCAAGCACATGTCCCTGCTCATCTGGACGTGGCCAGAAAGTAAAAAAGGAATGAGACAACCACGGAGCTTGATTAGTGCAAAAAGCAATGTCACTTGTGATATGGGAATGAACAGGGAGGTCAAAAGAAGTGCATGGGCTTTATGCTCCATTTGTGCCCCGGATGCTGCAGCATGCTGGGAGCCAGGAGGAGATGGGAAACATATAGTAACACAAATATTATTTCAAATGGACAATCTTTACTGAATATCTTACAGAGCAATAGCAGTCCTTGGATCCAAATAAAGATTTGCCATGATCTTCTGAGAGCTCCAAAATGGGATTTACATCTGGTGGGGGTTATGTTTCATGAGCATCCTGAATCTGAGGGCAGGAACGAGAGATGCCTCAGCACAGCAAGGAAACATGTTCTTTTTGGCATCCCCTAGCACACAAGAAAATGCGGGAAATCTCACCAAAAAAACAATCTTGTGTGATCTCCAGAGCAGAGAAGATCTTAGCAGCTTCCTAATTGGTACGGACACACATAACACTCAGACTGGTTTAAATGTGACGGTTGTGACCCTGTTCTCAATCAGCGACGTTTTGGAAGGGCTGAGTTGTCGTGTGTGCCCACACCCATCGTGAAAGCAGAGCAATCCTCCCCGCACCTGCACAGACAGTGGAAACAGATGTCACCTTTCATTGCTTTGTGCCTCCATCAACATTTTTATGGAAGCACAAGGGCCAAGCAAATCGACATCCGTGCCCCTTGTTGTGCCACTAACGCCCAACATGCGTGGCTGCGATGAAGGTGCCTGGTCCTATGTAAGTATTTCTGGAGTGTGCAGCATTTGTCCTCTCAAGCCCCCAAAAACACCTGCCTGGTGCAGCTGGAAAGCACAAGCAGCTCCAGGCTGGACTGCCTGCACTCTCCCACCATAAAGTAAGCAGACACCCACTATTATATAGCAGCTAAGTTGACACCACCTTTTATTAGACCAAGCAGCTTGTTGCAGATTCCCTAAATTCTTCATGGAAGGGGAAGGATGGCCCTTAGCGGCGAGGCTGTTTTTGAGGGAGGGAGACAGGTTCATTCCCCCACCTGGACATGGACTCCCTCTCTGACTTTTGGTAATGCACTGAGTCATCTCTGCCTCAGTTTCCAGTCTGGAAAACAAGGACAGTGACTTCTTTGGCATGTGCTATGAGGTTAATACATTCAAACTGCCTAGATGTTCAGGGATTAAAGCAATGGGGGACATTGGACTGCAGCGGATAGCTTTCTGACTGCAAAAAACAACCATAGGAGGATGAGCAAGGCTGGAATTTCCTCCCCGACTCCTGGCTAGGGATCACCTAATACTCTTCACCACGAGGATTCATTTCTGGTTTTGCTCTTCACATACCTGCAGATACTATTCATAGCCATATCAATGTCTAATCTTTTTTCAAGACCAGTTCAGCTATTCACCTCAATGAGACCCTGCAGCAACAAGTTCCACAGATTAATTGTATGTTGTAGTAAAATATACTGTGGGCATGCTATGCAGAGCCCTTGACTTTTAATGTTAGCATTCTTCTACTCTTGTATTTTGAAAAGGTTTATTATAAACCCAGCAGATTAATTATTACTCAGCACGCAGTATCAAACCCCTCTTTCCGGTGCAAAAAGAGGTTGTAACCTCTCCTTTTATGGTACTCCGACACAATTAGTGACTGAGTGATTTATGAACTGGATGATGGAATTGAGTGTACACGTGCTACTTTGGCAGTGATACCACGCTGGGTGGCATTGCATGTATGTTAGGGGACAGGGCTGGGATTCAGAATGACCTTAGCAATATTGGAAAACCAGTCTGAAGTAAAGATGGTGAGATTCGACCAGGATAAATGCAAGGTAGGACATTTAGTGAGATTCAACCAGGATAAATGCAAGGTAGGACTTTTAGTGATATTCAGCTAGGATAAATGCCAGGTAGGACATTTAGAAAGGAACAGTGGCATGCACAAATGCAAAATGGGGAACAAGTGGCTAGGAAGCAGCACTGCAGAAAAGGCCCTAAAATGACTGAAAGTCACAAATTCAACAGAAGACCAGTGTGATATGGCAAAAAAAAAAAAAAAAGCCAAAAGCATATTGAAAAGTATGAAGAAGAGTATTGTATACAAGTCATGTGGAGTGGTATTTCCCCTCTCTTCAGCACTGGTGAGGCCTCACCTTGGGTACGGCGTCCAGTTTTGGGTGCCCCACCTCAGGAAAGATATGAACAATTTGGAGAAAATCCAGAGAGCACCAGACAAGTCTAGAAAAGATGACATGTGCAGGAAAGTTGGAAGAACTGGGATTATTTAGCTCAGAGAGGGGAAGACTGAAAGGAGAGATTTGCTCATCATATGTTACTTTTAAGGATGCATTCGCTGCACTTAAAATGCGACCGTCCAAGCATTCAAGCAGTAAAAGCCATGCAAAGTGCCAGCGTAGCGTAGCGGAGTTAACACGTTTCTGGCAAGGACTATCTCCAGATCGTATAATCTGATATGTGCTGAGCTAACATCCGCCTGCTCCATGGAGGTAATACGAGCGGGAGACTCTGGTACGTGGGAGAGGCTGGGACCCACAAACAGCACACAGAAGCACACCAGCGTCTTTATCGGCTCTGGCTTTAGCACTGGGTTTATCTAGATTGATGGAAGCATTACTTTGTCACTACTCAGAAAACTTTCCAACTCACTCTCCAGATGAAACAGTCCCATGGACTGGATCAGTTTGGCACCCCTGATTTTGATCGTAGGCAGCATTACTATGAGTAATGGAAATGGTTGTGGGGCTGGGGGACAGGACTGGTGAGGAGAGGCTGAGGGAACTGGGCTCATTCAGTCTGGAGAAGAGAAGACCAAGGGGGTTTGATAGCAGCCTTCAGCTCCCTGCAGGGGGGCTGCAACAAGGATGGAGCTGGGCTGGTCTCAGTGGAGGCAGATGACAGGACAAGGAGCAATGGGCTCAAGCTGCAGCAAGGGAAGTCAAGGTTGGATATTAGGAAAAACTTTCTCACTAGGAGGGTGGTGAAGCCCTGGAACAGGTCACCCAGAGAGGTGGTGCAATCTCCATCCTTGGAGGTGTTTAAGACCCAGCTAGAAAAAGCCCTGGCTCAAATGATGTAGTTGGGGCTGGTCCTGCTTCGGGCAGGGGGTTGGACTAGATCTGACCTCCTGAGGTCCCTTCCCGTCCTCATTTTCTCTGAGTCTATGAAACCTGGGTTTGATGCCTGGCTCTGCCACTGTTCTG
>NW_017729004.1:5331346-5337153 GCF_001723915.1 Gavialis gangeticus
CCTTGGAGGTGTTTAAGACCTGGGTAGACAAAGTCTTGGCTGGGATGATGGAGTTGGGGCTGGTCCTGCTTTGAGCAGGGGGTTGGACTAGATGTGACCTCCTGAGCTCCCTTCAACCCGCATTGTCTGTGATTCTCAGCGTGACATGAGACAAGGCCCAGTGTCCAAACACAGAAAGGGCTGCTGTAAGAGGAAGGTGAGCAATTGGTCTCTGTGCCCACAGGAGACAGGAGAAAAAGGAACGGCTCAAAGTGCAACAAGGAAGGTCTGGGTCGATATCAGGAAGAACACGCTGACTCGGAGGGTACTTACGGACTGAGCCAGGCTATGTAGGGCGGCTGTGAAGTCTCCATTGGGCAAACATTTGTCTAAATAGGGATGAGGCAGGTGCTGGGCTAGGTGGCTTCTCAAGGTCCTTTCCAGCCCTATTTTTGGATGATTTTAACAGCAGGCCAAATCCTGCCTGGAGTTGCACCCAGAAGCAGAAATAAGCAGCTTTGCACCCTGGGTTGGTGGTGCCCAGGCTAGCGGCATGGTAGTTATTATGCTCACACACCCCCACAATCAGGAGCCAGGACAGATGCCCTGGTCACCCCCTTCGCCCCCGCTTAGTTATGGTACTGGTAATACCCCATGCAACTCTGCATGGCTCAGCGGGCTTGTGGGACTCTTACACAGGACAGAATTGGGCCCCGCATTGGCCACCCATCCAGCTGCAGCCCGGTTTAGAAACGCCTCCTGCATACTCCAAGCTGACTTGTCCCCATGCAGGTACCCAGACTGTCTCTGTCCTGTTGTTTTTTTTTTTTTAATTGCTTTTTCGCTGCATTTTTCTGACATTTCTTAACGTGTTTTTTCTTGCGTTACATTTCTGGAGGAAGGCTGCCTGATGAGCAGCAAATCATTATTAATTCCTCTGGCATTCGTTCTAATAGCATTAACCCCATGCGTGCCACACCCCGGACCCCTCCTCCTTAAAAACAAAGGCACGTCCCTTATCCCCCACCCTCCGATAATGACTGCAGTGAGGAGGCAGCGTGTTACCTCCAAAGAGCCGGTGGAGGCTGGAGGGAAATCCTGCTGTGATTTGTAAGGGCTGACTATTAGCATTTGTATTACTCCCATGTCTAGCAGGCCAAATGGAGATCAGGACCCCGCTACCTTAGGCTCTGCGCATGCCATCCTCTTACCTTTTAGGAGTTAGTTGCAAAAAGCACTGAGGAAAAGGACACACCGACTTTTCAGGTGGAAAAGGACCTAACTGAGGTGCTTAATTGCACTTAGGTGCCCAATAGGTGAAACGGGTCTAGGCTGTAGCCATGTTGGTCTAAGGACAGAAGCAGACAAGCTTCTTTGGGTAAACGTGATATCTTTTATTAGACCAAGAGATCAGATTTACCCAAATAACTGTCTGCCAAAAAGTGAAATAGCATCCGACCCTAAAGTGCCCAAAGTCACACAAGACATGCATATATGTCCTGAAGCCCATCCCGGTGCCTGGCTCAGTAGATTACTCTCCCTCTTATAGCAGAAAAGAAGTTAATTAGAAAGGGCTAAACCACCGTTTCATGTCATTAGATTCACTGTACAATATTGTTTCGGGAGACTTTTTGTTGTCTTCCCAGGTGAAGTGTCGCCCATCAGATCCAGGTTTGAATAATTATAAGATAGTTGCTAATTGATATAGATATGGAAAATTCACTGACCCTCAATTAATAGAAAACAATATTCACATTACAATATGAGAACCAGAAGAGCATATTAGCACTAGGGAGAAAATAGAGTTATTTTCTGTGGAAATTTTGATTTTTCCCCCCCAAATCCTGCTAGCTAATATTATACTTATTTCTCGTGAAAGAAAACTGCGTAAAAAAAAAATCTGGGCTTGTTCCTCTTTCAGACCAAAATCTCAGATTTTGCTTTTCCAAATAAAACCTGAACGTTTTTCAGGAAGCCTGATCCTTTCTGTAACAACGTCCACTCGTTCCATAACCTGATTTTCCATTAGACAAAAAAAAAGAAGATTTTAGATGGAAAACTGTCCACCAGCCCTGCAGAGACCACCACGCTCACAGCCCTTCAGATGCCGCAGTGATGATATCGCCCACCCAACCAAATGAACTTGAGTAAGAAGAAGAAAGGAAAACAGAATCACAATGTGACCCACTAGGAAAGAAAAGGAGCAGAGCTGAATAACCCCAGTCCAAGTTGTGGGGTCACAAGCAATGCAACGTAACAAAGACTTAAGGATAGATCGACTTTTATTAGTAAATGTTTAGGATTGGAAATCCAAGAAAAAGATGACAAAGCCAGTAGGGAAATATAGATCGCCCGAGTGAGGGACTAACAATAGAGGGATGGGGGCGAGGAGGGGAACACAACTAGGTTACAGGAGATACAGTGTTAGCCAAGTAAGCCCGGGGGTGGGGGGAAGCGGAGGGAGGGGGCTCACGCCGCTGAGAAAGAAAGGAGATAGATACACACAGACCCGTTACAATGGTCCACAACGGTGGAGGAAGTGGTTCGAAGGAAGTGTCTCAGCCCATATAGTCTCATCGCGGGGGTCCTCTTCAGGTGGAGCGGGGTCATCCGTTGTTGACGAATCGTCTCGAAAATGAAGGTCCGTCTGGTGCAGAGGGGGGCGGTTCAGGCGGTCCCCTCGGGGTCTGGTCTGGCAGTGGCTCGTCTGGTGGGATCGCAGTACTGGCGGTGGCCATGTAGATGTCGCAGGACCAACAGATGGTGTCGAACACCATGAGGCAGCGCATCAGCTTGGCATAGCGGTGGCAGACGTGGCAGGCGTGCAGGACGCTCTCGTTGCTGGGGGCCCAGGCTCCGAGCGTTCCCACGATGAGCGCGTCAACTGTCATGTCGTAGCCGCGGCCCCTCGGGGTGTTGGCCAGCGAGGCGTACTTCTCCCGCTTGGGAGCCCGGGTGTTGGTGAAGGCTTGGTGCCGATTCTCAAAGGGGATGGTGACATCCATGATCACGACCTCCTTGGCCTCTTCATCAGTGATGATGATGTCGGGTCGCAGCTGGCTCTCGCAACCCAGGACGGTGCGGTTCACGGAGATCTCCCCCGCCGCAGCCGGGATGGCCCTCACCAGGCGGTCCTGGACAGCGTTGTGGAGGAGCTGCCAGGCTCTGGCATGCGGCTTGCAGCTGCACAGCACGTGGGGAGGGTCTCTGCCGTGTAGCCGCACCGTCGGCACCTCTTGTCCCGGTGGCTATGCTTGATCCGAGCTTTCAAGGGGCCGAGAAGTGATTAATAAACACCAGGGCCTGGCTCTACATGAGAAGTAACTCTCCTGACATCCATATGTGCAAAAAAGGAACTTGACCCCACCCTTTACTGATTACCCTTAAATGCAGAGTTCGGTGCATTTTCACATGTGTGTGCTAGTCCCTCCAATTGGAATTAAATATTAGTGCCACTATTTTAGAGACAGGGAAACTGAGGCAGGGAGTGTTGCCCACAAGTACAGAGGGAACAGATCACGGTCCCCAGGGGCCCGATGGTCACCTCACGCTCTCGCAGAAGGCAGACACGGTTCTTTGGGTAGATGTGATAGCTTTTATTAGACCAGCTAAATCATTGGAAGAGATACTCCTTGCAAGCTTTCGGGCACAAACACCCTCCTTCCGGTATAGGAAGAGTCTCTTGGTGTGTTGTGTGCTCTCCTGGGTAGGATAGAAACCCAACATTGCTTCCAGCAAGCCCAGGATGGCATGTTTACATGCTGGTACCTTTTTGCTATGGCCAGATGCTTCATATTATAAACCAGGCTGTCCCCCATGTGCATTCCTCGGAGGCTGGAAATGGGAGCTGCCCACTGCAGGGCTTCTTGCTCTGAAGAGGCTAGCAGTTGTCCACGGTAGACAACACACGGGCCTGGTCCAGTGTGTCAGGTCCTACGTACTTTCCACCTAGTCACTATGCAAGTTTAAGGAATGTACTAAATATTATATCTGGCATGCTTCAGAGATTAAGGTTTGGCTGGTACCTTTCATTCTTCCAAAACATGTCAAACAAAAAATAACACTTTAGAAGAGCTGCTGAAAGACATCCCATGCAATGACTAATGGTCTGATATTTTGAAGTTCAGAGAGACTCGGGAGGGAGGGAAAAAAAAAGGCAGGTATCTCTTTTTCTTAAGCATTTTTTGGGGTCTCTTTTCCTCTGCAGGTCTCTGTTCCTCTGCAGTTTAAACAGGGTCATATTTTGTGCTGAAAACACCAGGTGTGTGTTTGCTTCTTTTAACTCCCACATAGCAAAGATCTCTGCAGGGATTGCCACAGCAAAAGCATAGTTCATTTAAACGTTGTAGAGGAAAAAAAAGGGGAGAGAAATGTTTGCCAAAGTGCAAGTGAGTCACTTCAAAGCTGCTGAGAAGGTTATTCCAGGCTGGTTTTGAACCTCATCAACAGCACTGTCAAACCTCATGATTTTTATCATGCGTTTCCCCACGAAGGCCAAACTCCGGGACTTTCATGCACAATAAAAAGGACATTTCTTGCACTTTTCAAGAATAAAGCGTGAAAATGCAAGGCCTAAGGAACGGAAAACTAGAAGGCAAATAAATAAAAGATCCTCTCCGGTATTCCTCTGACAGTCTCACGATTTTGAGAGGCCTTGACTCATGATATGGTGTCAGCAATTATAAATGGACGGTTTCGAAGTTGCAGCACCTTCTTCAGGCTCAGGAAGAGTTGCCTGCCAGACCTCCCCTTCCCACCACCCAGAGACACCAAGGAAAAGCACGGGAGCCTGTTATTTTGCTGCACACCTGTGTTGCACCACGTGGTAGCATGGCACTTCCACTTTGCACAAGTATAAACGAGCACGGGGAGGGCACAAAGCCAGTCCCAGCAGAGACTAAGCTATCACGTCCCCACCTCGCCCCCTTGGCTTCAGTGATGTTACCCTCAAAAGACCCTGGTGGGCATCAGAGACAAGTCAGGCTACGGAGTGGGTCTTGCCTTTGATTACTGGGCCGGCTCCTCTTCATCCCAGTGGCTTCAGTGGAGTGGCCTGAATGTACCTGGGGTGAGACGTCGAATCTATATGCCCAGTTTCTGCTTTCAACCCAGTCCTCTGCCCTTTGTGGGCTTACTCCTAACTTGCACCGGTGGAAGTGGGAGGAGAATGAGGGCCATCCAACACACTGGGCCAAATCCTAATCTAAACCACTGTTGAGATAGAGAATTTGCCTCCCCGCGTACTGTCAAGCACCCAACTCGCGATGCAGACTCAGCAAGTCCACGATTGAAATCGGAGCATGATAGGAACGTCCCTGCTCTGTCCGACCATGGGTCCATCTGACCCACTATTTCATCTCTCCCGGTGCCTGGAACAACCCCAAGTTTGCTGCAGGGCCCCTCCGTGTCACGTGGAGAAGGATTAGGCCCAGTTTCGAGGGGAGGACAAGACAGATAGCCTTGTAGCCTGGGCCTTCATAACACCTGGGGCGGGGGGGAGGGATGAATTTTACAGCCTGGGTAGAAAAGAGAATGAGAAAGAGAGAAATTCTCCACCCTTCTTCTCCCTATTAACCTAGGAAATGGTGCCCGACCACCAATTAGACCTGACACTGTGACCAAAGGGAAACCGGATTGTTAGCAGGTACTTGAGAGAGCCGGGGCTGCCTGGTGGATGGCTTGCAGGCGTGAGAATTGTTCTCAGCCTCCTCTATTCAGGTCAGCTAATGACCATATAAAAGAGCAGGGGCAGGTTTTAATTGCAATCGACCCCCCCAGCCACATAGGCACCCCCCCCCAAAAAAAACCCACCACAATAACTCCACTCT
>NW_017729004.1:5337748-5348822 GCF_001723915.1 Gavialis gangeticus
GCACCCCCCCCCAAAAAAAACCCACCACAATAACTCCACTCTATTTAACTTCTCCGCCACTCCCCCTGACAAGAGACCTAATCATCCAGGCGCTCCCCTTGCAAGGAGAAGGGCCTTAGGGCAAGACTTGCCTGCATATCTATAAGCCCCCACTGCTGTGGCCAGCACCGTTTGAACTGCGTTCCCAGGCTGGAGCCCTTTCTTGGGAAATGTCACACTACGGGTCGAATGAGGTGGCTGTTGTCTCCCGGTGGCCTTTCATGTCGACAATGATAGGTCCTGGGATCTGGGGACTTTGGAGAAGGGTACATATGGGCCACCGGGTGTTTATACTGTACCTGGTCTCCCCATCCCCAGAGGAAACAATTCAAGGTGTGCTGAAAAAGGCTCAGAGACCATATCCCCCACCCCTCCCCAACAGACAGCCTGTATTTAGTCACAGAAATTTAGAGACCAGAAAAGCCCTGCAGCTAGAACGGTGGGTTGGGTGAACTCTTGCCGCTGAAACCTTTTTCCACCCAGTCCCCTGCATAAAATGCAGATGCAGCAACACCAGAAGGTTTTCACAAAGTCATTCGTGTCAATTGGACCGAATTGCTTATCGTCACATAAAATCTAAAAAAAAAAAAAAAAAGTCAGGGAGGGGGGATGGGACATTAAAAGTTTCCTTTTGCCATTCTTAGAATCAAACATTCAGCTTCTTCCCTTTGAAAGGGACTTTTTATGTATTAAACAAAATAGAAACCCTTAAAATTGCTGAAAAATCAACTTGTCATTCTTTGTTTTATTTCGCCCGCCGCCAAAAAAGATCACTTTCAGATGAACTCAAAAGGATTGTTTTGAACCCGTCAATAAATTACAATTCTATTATTCCCCCCGCCCGAGCTCTTGCTAGAAAACAACTGATTCGCAGTGGGACTGCTCCCTCTAGCATGATTTCCGCAGCTCCCACAGCCAGAGCCCGGGGATGGCAGGGATTTGAGCGTTCACAGCAACTCGCTCGGGGAATCAGTGTCCTGCGATGCCATGTATTGCACATGCCAGATTAAAAAAAAAAGCAAGTTACCCCAAATAAGGTACAGAGCAAGCTCAGGGCTGTTCTACAGGCAAACCTATGGGGATTTTAAGCAAAATAGGGATTTTAAAACCTATGGGGATTTTAAAAAATGGGGATTTTAAGCGAAAGCAAAGAAAGAGACTTGTTAGCAGTTTATTCATTCTGGAAGAGCTTGCCCAGGGATGTGCTTGAGTCTCCATCCTTGGAAGTCCTCAGATCAAGACCAACTGTCTCACAACAGTAGGCTGTAGCTATCCGGTCTGGTGTGCATATTCCCGAACAAAATCCTATGGCCTGTCCGGTGCAAGTGGCCAGCCGAGCTGATATCCGTGTTTCCTTCTTGGATGAACTGTCATGGTCCTGCTCTTTGTGGGGGTGTATGGAAAGGAGGGCAACACCGAGGTAAGTTCTGAAATTCAGAAGCAATCAGGACTTGCGGTAAAGGTGATATCATTTATTGGACCAACTAGACTTTTGCAAAAAAAAAAAAATCTTTCATTGCAAGCTTTCAGCCACAAATACCCTTCTTCAGGCATAGGAGAAAAGACTGTAAAAGTTCTCCTGGGTAGAACTGAAAGTTCATATTTCTGAAATTCAGAAGGCAGTCCCAGCAGTGGTAGTAGAGAGACAGGAAACAATTTGTACACGTGTTCGTGCACACCCCTTCCCATTCACACATGCCTTTTCACGTACACACACGCACACATTCACACACTCCACAACTGTGCTACATACTCCAAAAGGACAAGTCTCCATCTCTTCTGGCAGGTGGAGTCCTGCATACGGCATCTCATGAGGTGAGCTCCAGCTCGTGAAAGCTTATGCTATGTACTGTGGTTCACCTATTAAATGCAAATCTACCCTGCCTTCATCCTGCATACCCTCAGCTTTCTGATCACCCCAAACATAGGTTAAATCCTGAAGCCTTGCTCTGAAACACAAGGTCCCTGCAAGCTGCAGACAGCCTTGGTAACAATACGGGCAATAGCTTACATTTGCACTGCTGTTTTCCTTGTTCAGTGGGAATTTTTTGCCCCAGCATGGCTACACTATAGTCACTGCCCACCAGCAAAACTCTAAGGTAGACAAGCGGCCTTGGTGCCAACATGATGTGAGCCAATGCAGCTGGTGCCAGCTTGAAAGTCACTTTGCACTGGCGCAACATCTCTGAAGCCCTCTGCCCCTCTGTTTGACCAGGGGAGCTTCAATGGGAATCTGCTGTTTTATTTCCCAGCTGAGCATCTAAGCAGAAGTGAGCACCACTGCAGTTACATCAGTGCCAAAGCCCAGTAAGGATAATCCCAATGAAAACATGGAAGCACAGGGGTTGAAGAGACCCCCCGCACCACATAGCTCGGGATGCACTCTTCCTAAACCTTGCCAGCCATCCTCTCCTTGAATGCATCCCCCGTGATCTCAGTGGGGTTCCCATGAACTCTGAAAGAGGACCTGTGTGCTCAGCTTTCTATTTCCCCATTGCAGTAAATCCCCACTGGGGCTCCAGTGAAGAGGTACGAGTAGAAAACGGGGCATTTTGGAGCCACCCAGAGGTGCTACATGAAGGTTTGGGTGTCACAAACCCCCTTAAAGAAAGCAACATCCTGGGCCCTCCATTTGGAGAGCAAGAAGCAAAATAAGCTGAGCTCTTCTCTACTGAAACCCACTGGCCTGATAATCATTTTGCAGGGTGGGGAAATAGAAAAGTGGAATTAAACTATTTCAAGAGGTTTCAAGTGAGGGGGGTGGGGAATGAGCACCTTGGATAATCCAACGACCCTCCTCTCTGTCTCCCAACCGGGAGCCAAGTGCGGCTGCTTTGTTTTCCTGGCATGAGTAAGAACAACTCCAGTTCACTAATAGCGAGAGTGGCATGTCCGCCGGCCCGTACCTCCTGAGCCCGTCTGACGGCGGTGGGGGAGCTGCAGCCGCCCACCACTGGCTCGTAGCAGGGCAGCCGGGGCATCAGACAAATGAGGACACCCGACGATCCAGAGACTAATGGCTCAGGTTTGAGGGGTCCTGCCAGGCAGCTGGGTCCCCGGACCTCCCACCCCACTTCCCACAGGAGGGCATCATCTCTCCTTCAAGGAGGCTGTGGGTATGCGCCTGAGTTGTGTCCAGACTGGCCTGAATGTTTCTGGGTGGATTTGTGGGTCAAATCACCGGTCTGTGATGTACGATATCTTTCCCCACTCTTTTAGAAAAGAACATGCTTATGCCAGGAACGGACAATGTCTCTTCATTCAAGGATCAGAAGTCGCCTGAATCAACCCCACCTCACCCCAGAGCTTGCAGAAGTTAGGAGCCACCACTGAGAAATCTGGACCAGGTTCTCAGCTGGGGCAAAACTCTCCCAGCTCCATCGCTTTCCACCAAAGGACCCAGTCCTCAGTCTTGAGCTGATCTTTCTGCCCCTGCTGTCACCAATCTTTTATTTTCTCAACTATTTCACTAACACAGGACATTTAGCCCCCATTCAATCACGCGCGGGTTTCATAGCCCCCCACACAGCAGAGCTCCATGCACTGGCTAGAACTGCTCAAATGCCTACATTGAAACATGGCCATTAAGGCTTGTTTGCATGGGGGAATTAATCAGAATAATTGACTTGATGAGACCCATTCTGGACACTCGAACTTGGGAGTGATTTGGCTTAATCCACTTTGGATTCCTGAATACCTGCTCTATCAAGACGACCTTTACATGTTGAAAGGATCAGTGCTTTGGGGGCATAAGCAAAATATTAAAGAAGCAGTAAACTTGCCAGACCTAAACCCTTATGAAAGACACCCAGGAATATTTAAGGGAATGTCTGCTAAGCAGCTAGACAAATCAGGCAGCAGTACGTTTATGGGGCAAAGCTTCGGCTGGCATTAGCTGATCCAGCTCTAAATGCAACTGAGGTATGTCAAAAGGTTGTCCGCTCCAAGGATGGTAGGCTGATTTGGATCTGACTTGTAATGTCTAACACCTAATTCTCAACCAGGGCGCTATACACGATTCACAAGATAAACCCAGAGATGTCACATAGCAATGTAGTGTGTCGAAGACATCCTGCCCCGCTGTGGTCTTGTTGAGGTCTTTGCAGCAGAAGAATTGCTCTGTTATTTTTTTTCCATAATCAAAAAACTAGTGAAAAGTAAGAGCTGGCATTTTTCCAAAGGGTGCCTTGAATCTGATGAGGGATACCTTGGAGTCTGAAAAAAATAAGCTATTGCCCTCAAAAGCTTATGCATTTCTGAATGAGTTAGCCACCAAAACATCACCTTGCCCTGCCTTCTGTGTAACACACCGTGTCTTGAGTCTAAAGAAATTGGGAACCATTGGTCTAACAATAACAGATATCAAAAACAAATTAATGTAATGAAAAATATCCATAAAAACAGCTTCAATTGTGGCATTGGTTAGAAATTCAGCATCACAGTCCCCATTTGCATTGTCGAATTGTCAGTAAGCAACATTTTGGCATCTTTGTATGAAAAAAAAAAGGTCTTATTTCATCTTATCACTTACAGCATACAGGAACCAAGGTTGAACCTGTAATTTCAGAAGACACCAGTTCAACTCTTCAGTCCTATTTTCAGCCAGGGTTGCTTTAGCAATGCCCGGGCAGGCTCAGGGCAGTTGGGTCAGGCTGGGTGCTGCCTCTGAACTAGGGCAGCAATCAACCCACTAGCAAGCCGCCTGAGCGTGTTTTGCTATCTTCCCTGGGCTAGTCTCAACCCCACCAGCCCAGAGGCACACAATATCACACCATGGAAATCCTGGCAGTGGGGAGAGAGGCGATGCATAGGCATTATGTTACGGTAGATGTCTACAGAGGGATGATGTGCAGAAGAGCATTAACACGGATGACTGCCTCAGCACTGACGCAGAGGCGGTTTAGGTCCAGTTTTAGGTACCGCGTTACAAGAAGGATGGAGAAAAGTTAGAGAGGAGATAAAGGAAGGCAATCAAGGTGATAAAGGGGTTAGAGTGCAAGACGTATGAGGAAAGGTTGAGAGAACTAGATAGGTTTAGTCTGGAGGGGAAAAAAAGATGAAGGGGTAGATGTGATACCAGTGTTCAGTATTCAAAAGGCTGCCAGAAAGAAGATGGAGAAAAATTGCCCTTCCTTCCCACAGAGGGCAAGACATAAGGCAATGGATTAAAATGCCCACACAGCAGATTTGCAGAAATCTCAGGAAAAAAACAACGACTTTAGAAATATGGGACTGTGGAATAAGTGGTCAGGGAAGTTGAGTAATCTCCTTTCCTGGTTTTCAATAAGAGGCACAACTGCAGTTTATATCAGTTGGATTTGAAGCACCCAAACAGGTGTTCGATGTCTTCAGCCCCCTTTTTGGATGTGGTCCTTAAAGCTGAAGAGAAATTAAAAGATGCCCAAAGGGGGGGGGCGGGGTGCGGGGGTTTAAATCTCATGATTTTTGAGGCTGATTCATGATTTGGACACCTTTGGATTTGGCAGTACGATTTTCAGACTCCAAATTTCTCAGCAGAGCAGCACCCTGCCTTACATCACGGCACCTGTAACGCTCTAGTCCAGATGCACCATGGCGTGGAGCGGACGTGCGCTCTTCCATGGAGCCTGCCCCATTCTCAGGCCATGCAAGTCACCTGCTGAAGTCAGTAGGAAAATACTTAGTCACTTCATTGGCTTCAGGACCATCTTCTATGGGAGGTGTATGGAGCATGTGAGCAGAGGAGCCACACGGGCCTGTAAGTTCACTGCATGGACACACGTTTGGCCTGACGGGGGGTGCAATTCTGACCTACCCTTATGAATCCACATCTAGTCCACGCTAAAACATTGGGTTTCATTATGAATGCATCCTGCCTGCCTCTGGTAAACCCACCTGTTGTATCTGGTTGTATAGGTCACAGCTCAGCAAAGCCCATGACTGCAAGCTGTACCTCAAGTGTGTGCTTATGTCCTGATGATTTCCACAGGGGTTGCTCATGCCCACGTGCTTTGCTGGATCAGGACCTTAGCTCAGAAGTGCTTTGAGGCACGGGCTTTCATTTACTTTGCAGTCCCAGAAATGCATAGCAATTGAAGCCAAGAGAGACCATTGGACACATCTACTCTGGCCTCACATATCCCTGACAATACGGGGGAAATGGTGCTTGTCTATTGTCTGGCATGTTAGAGCCCAGCTTGCTGTGGCTATCTAAGCACTTCCACAGGGCATAATAGTTTTAAAATAATAAACCTGAGCTGAATCCTGGCTTTCAGTGAAAATCTCCATAGGCATTTGCTAACGAGCGCCATCTATCATGGGGGGCTTGACGCTCACAAGGGGACCAGAGCAACTAAGATGCAAACCCCAGGACCCCCAGCTGCCCTGTTGACTGCAAGCAGCTCCTTCCCATGCTCCCCACAGCCAGCACCTTAAGCTGGCCCAACTCTTGCACATTCCCTGAGCATCTCTCAGCATTTTTACACACGCTCCAGGGAGGGCAGGGGGAGGCTGCTCTAATTAAAACACCTGGAGCAACTTGTGTATCAGCTTCCCTACACTTCAAAACGGTGGTGGAGGGGCTTTATCCAAGGCTTGTCAGACACAAGACATGGAGGCTGGGTGGAGAGCACTAATTACTGCACTCCAGCAGACTTGATTAATTGAGTCTTCTCTGGTGGAGCAGGGCATCTGAGCAGCCTCCTGGTTCATGTATAGGCATCCTCTGATTCCCACTGCTTGGAGGTACAGCTCTGCGTTGGTGCCTGGGGCTCCTGCTCCAGTCAACCACCCCCAATAATGCCACTGAATAGAAATACAACCACTTTCCATCCAATTGCACTTGGAACTTCTGCTTAAAACCAGGATGGTCTAAACCTAAGTCAGCACCAAGGGGAATGTCCTCAGAAAGTCTTGCATAAAGAGGCAGCCAACTTGCATGCACCTCTAGCATTTTCTTAGTTCTGGAAGACAACTAACAGGACAAAACACGCTCATTCAAAGTGCTCCATGCTCAGTTAAAGGGAGGTGGATGTCCAAAATCCCCAGACAGCCTTGACATATCCCACCCACTCGGTTTTCATCGTAATGTCTATTGTTAGAATGTATCAGACAGCGCAGTCGTTCTCAACATTTTTTTGTACCTGGACCCATTTGTAATATCAATGGCCAGTCCCAACCCAGTGCCCCTCACTCCCGATCCACCGTCCCCTGCCATCAGGCCCCAGACCCACAGTGTGTGGCGCAGGAGGTGGGGGTGTAGGGCATGGGGAGCCCCAAGCAGCTCCTTGCAGGCTGGAACTCTGCCAGCCTGCAAGGGAAAAGCCACGGTTTCCTACATTTTTCTCCTTTAAAGGATAATCCATTTTTAAAGTTGGTTTGTGACCCTTTCATATAGTTTTGCAACCCACTTTCAGGTTGCAACCCACAGGTTGAAAAATGGTGAAACAGGGGCTTTGACAAATGAAAACACAACAGCCCAGTTGCTCTTTCTCTTCCCAGGCTTCCTCTTCAATACATTTCTTATTTTCTCTCTACCAGATGACTTTACCCTCAGACTGACTCCCTTCCCCAGCCCCCAAACTCCTCTAACACTCATGAAAAAGAGCCGAGCTCTGCTCCACACAGGTACATAAACAACCTTTACTGCCATTGCTTTGATGTTGCTCTCTCTTGAAGAACAGCTGGGACTTCAAAGCATCTATCTAAATCCATGGCAGTTGCATTGCAAGGGAGATGTGTGTGTGTGTGTGTGTGTGTGTGTGTGTGTGCGCGCGCGCACGTACGTGTGCATAAATATGTACAGGCAGTCCTCGGACTTACGAAACAATTGGTTCCTGAAAAACACATCTTAAGTCAAAATATTGTAACTCGGAACCGATTTTCCCATAGGAAACAATGTTATAATGTTGTATTGGTTCCTGAACCAAGGCATGATATGCTATTTTCACCAAAAATAACTCAGAATTTTGTATTCAATCAATTATAGATGAGTAATATAGCTACATTAGTGTATTTATACTGTAAATGGCAATCATATTGATTTGGAAGGACTTCCTTGAGGTGACTTTGCTGGACTTTTTGAAGGGTTCTTGGCTGGAGTTTTCTCAGGAGTCTCGGCTGCAGGTTTTTCTGGAGTCTTGTCTGGTTTCTTCAAAGCCCCCAGCACAGAAAGTACCCAGCTAGTAACATGGCAAAGGAGGAACTTAGTAGACCCAGCTCTTTCTGTGGAAATCACTGCTACCTAAGAGTAGCAATGGGCCCACCTCTTTGTACCAGTGCAGCCATTCAGCAGACAGGTTGTGCAAATTCAACACCTCATGAATATTCCCTTGCATTTTTGTTTGGAAAGGTCTGCACTAGCCATCAGCCACATCCCTGCACAAAATATTACCATGGATTGCATGCTTATCCAAAGTTTGCCTTTAAATATGGTTGATTATCCACATCCCATTTATAAATATTCCAGCCATCCAATCAGGCGCAGCAACTAAACTACATGACACAGGTAGGTGACCAATCACAAAGGATGAAATTCATCCATTTGCAGAGGATGAGTACTGGACCTAAGAAACTTGGAAGACCTCCGAATGAAGCTTAAATGATGCAGGATTAGTGCACAGATCTTAAACTAGGCCCTTGTGCTTTTACCTCGAGTGGGAGTAGTGGATGCTTAAAGCAAGAGTGAAACAAAATAGTTTACAAGCTGCCCATAGACTGAAACATGTTACTCTGCTTATTTATTTCTACTATAGTAGCACCAAAAGTCCCCAGTCAGGATCTGGATGTGCTAGATCCAGTCCAAACCCACACAGAGACATGTTCCCAGATCCACAAAAGGATGTAGGCACCTCACTCTTACTGTAATCTAATCCCAGCAAAACTCATAGAACAGTAAAAGTTAGGGGCCTAAATACCTTTGTGGGCCTAGGCCACAGTTCCTACCCCAAAGACGTTGCAGTTAAAAGGAGTTTACAGGTAAGAAATGGGGGAGCGGAAAATAAAATGCAAGCAGACCACCGGAGGTGATTCGTGTTGTCTGATTTGTTAGCTCTAGCTCTCCTCAGTTTTGTATATTCATTTATCATGAGGCTAGAAGAGTTGGCGTGGAATTTGCAAATTCATTGATGGCCAGAAAGGACAATTGGATCATCTCTGCTGACCTCCTGCATAGCCCAGGCCAGAGAAGCTCATCCAGGAATTCTGTCTTGAACTCCATGGGCGCTTGTACATGTGACAAAATTGGCCTTTAAAGTGGCATTACTCATGTTTGACTAAATCCCCTTCCAGGAAGGCCTCCAGTCTTCATGTGAAGACATCAAGAGATGGAGAACCTACTCCTTCTGTTGGTGGCTTGCTCCCATGGTTAACTACCCTTGCTGTTAAAGATCTGTGCCAGATTCCTAGTTGAATCAATTCAGATTTGACTTTCCAGTCATTGGCTCCTGTCACTACAGGACCTTCCAGCCATTAGCCACAAAACTAAAGAGCTTTCCAATACCCTTATCTACTCCTCATGAAGGTAGCTGCTCACTGCCTTTGAGTCCCTTTATCTTCTTTTGGGTAAGACTGAACTCTTTAAACAGAGGTTCCCTGAAGGAGGAAAAGTAAGGTAGGCCACTGAGGATAAAAAAAGAAGAGGGGTCAGAGACATGTACAGTGAGGCTGGCAATGCAGGACCTGGAAAACCCCTCCGGCATTGACAGTAGAGATGTAAAGAGTGCTGACAACCCAATGATCCATGAACTGCAAGGGATGAGAGGCCTCTCCAAGTATTGCTACAAGGTAAAACCCTAGTGCTGCCTCAAGCTGTGTTCACCCAGGGCCTGTCAGAGAAATTTGGGCACCCCTTGGTATATCCTGGAAGAGGGGACACCTCCCATTTTGGAAACAGGAACTAGAAAATGATCTGACTGTGGGGGAGGCCTGAGCTCAGAGGACCACTACAACTAGATGGCCATGCTCCCACTTCACAGCCTTGGCTTTGCATCCCTGATGACACTTGAACACGTACAGGCCATCTGGGCCCAATGGGGTAGTTACGCTCAGTCCTCAGACCATGGGTTCAGAGAGGAGGTCAGGGACTCTAGCAGAGCCTCCTCTGCATTTTAGCACAGAGCTTGTTGGGTGTTTTTCAAATTCCGTTGCATTTTTTTGTCCAAACATCTCATTTCTGGCACCCCCACTCCAGATTTATAGGATAGTCACATCGCTTTTATTCGGGAGGGTGGGTAAAAAGGGGTGCAGCTGTAAGGATTTGCTCCTCAAACAAATTTGAACAAAGAGCAAATCTGCAGAAGTCAAAGCCAGTTCTTATATCATCTTGCAGATTAAAATAAGATAAAAGGCAATGTTTCTCCATAGACTTATTTGCACCTAAAATTTCAGTCACCTCTGCTGACCAGGTAGATGATTCAGAGTATTTCCAGCCCTTCAGACAAAAGACTGATGTGACCTGGACATGAGCTGCATTGTTTAGGTCACTGTTAAAGTGTAAGACCCTCCAGCAGCCCTCAGGGAATTTAAAAATGTGCAGTCTTCCAGGTGAATTCCCGTCACCGGGGTTCAGCACCTTTCAACCTTTCAAAATCTCTTACAGGAACAAAGCCCATTGTGGTGACTAGGAAATTCAGTTCATGACTCTGGGCAAGTCTAGAGATTGTGGTAAGTTTTTAAGGCTGCTCTTTGTACTGGTGGGAAGCAAAGGGCATGCTGTCTGATTGGCCAGCTTGTGGCGTTTTGCTTCTTCCCGCTGCCAATCACAGAATGGAAGTCTGCACCTGAAAGCCTTGTAAATGCAACTTTAATTCAACAGTAATCCCCATGTAATTAAAAGATAAAGTCAATAGTGATTGCAATGCCGTCACAGGATAATGGTGTCCCAATTTAAAAAACAAGAATAAAGGTGGTAAAAAGAAGCCATTCATCCAGTCATGATCTAGTCATATCCTTTTCTATCTGATTCATTCCTCCAGGCATGCCTAATTCAATTTAGTGTAGTCCAGCAATTATGGTGCTGGTTTACCAATGAGAAGCTGGCGGGGGGGTGAGGGGGAGG
>NW_017729004.1:5349038-5355571 GCF_001723915.1 Gavialis gangeticus
GGGGGCGGGGGCTATGCCTTTGCCACTGACCTGGTCTTTACTCTTGAACAAGTACTTGATTTTTTGAGAGAGAAAACCAGGTAAATCATGCAGGCTGACCAGAGAGACTGGCTTAGTGAGGGGCATGAAACTATAAGGCACCACAGCAGCATTTTCCAACTGAAATATTTTCTCGGTGTAACAAGTGGGCATCCTGGGGCCAATCAAGTCGTTGGCCCAACCACATGTTTCAGGACTAACCACCCACCTACTCATCTGCCATGCCTTTGATGAAATAATTGGAAGTCATTACCCAGGTGAGAGGCTGCCCCTTTACTTGCCCTGATGCTGAGGGCATGCCCATGGCTCTGAACCTTCCCTTATACCATGTCCCATGCCTCACAGATAGCATCCATGGTGTAACACCTGGCCCATAGCTTATTTGGCTAATACCAGGCCTATAGTATATTTGGCCTAACACCCAGCCTATAGCGTACCCCTTACACTGGGCTCACAATCACTCCCACTTGGGGCTCCTAGCCCTTCCCTTTGTCACAGGCCCCCTGCCTGGCTCAAGATCCTCTTGGTCCCCTAATGCCCCATACTGGGCTCTCATCCCCTGCCCAACACTGGACCTCAATCCCCTTGCCCAACACTGGGCTTGCAATTCCCTTGCCCTGGGAGCTTGGCACCCAGCTCCCTCTTGGGGGGCAGGATCCCACCCACCTTGGAGCATCTCACCCTGCTCCCTTTGTGAACCAGTGGGCCTGGACTCTGTCTCTGGCCCCTTCGCATGACCAGGACCTTGCCTCAGGCTCCACACCACAAATCTGAGCTCTTGCTTTGTCTTTGGGGTGCACTCCCCTAGCCTTTCCCCTCCATAGGGTCACCCACAAGGCAGCAGGGCCTGAGGCTTTGTGGTGCCCCATACTCACCCTTCATTAGGGAGGCACAGATGTGGCATTTCCTGGATGCTGCCCTGCCAGAAGCAGCCTCACCACACCATCCAAACCCAGCAGGGTGTAGTTTTAAGTCATACCACAGGACCAGGAGCCACCACCTTCTCCATAGCTCCTGTCCTGTACCTCCCAGATATTTCATGAGCCGCAGCTCCAGCTGTGTGATGCTGCCTCTCCAGCTGCTTGCAGCAAACTGCTGGCTCCACTGCTCAGGCCTGTTCTTATGACCAGCTACGGGGCCATGTTCCCAGTCAAGCAGTTGTGTCTGACTGGGGCTGCAGCCACTTGCAGGCTGCTCTGTTGCTTGCCCATGCCCCTGTGAGTAACAGAGCACAACCTGTGGTCTGTTACACTCGGCTGCAGTGTTCTGGATATTCAAATTCCTGACAAACCCACCACCCTCCTTCAAATGTACATACATTTTTTTTTGGTTGGTTGGTTTTTTTGACCCATTCTACTATCTAAATAACTCACTTGGAACAAGTGGTCCATTCTAGGCATATCATCACTAGAAAGTATTAACAAGCTGAAGAGTACTCAGAGATTAGCAACTAAACTGACCTCAGGATCTGTCTTTGTTGGTGGGGAGAGGCACAAAAGCAGTTACTGCCACAACAGCAGTTGACCATGCCATTGCTATCATCACAGCAGGTGCTGGTGCTGCCCCTGGTGCCGTGCAAAGCTGTGCTGCTGGGCCTCTGCTAATATTGAAGGGCCTGTTAGAGCAGAGAGACAGCGGCAGAGATGTGACTTGGAGCCAGAGGTGTGTAGCAGGAATAGAGTGTGTGAGCAAGTCATAAAATAGAAAAGTAAAAAAGGCAATAGTGAGACTAGAGCGTGAGAGAGCCAAGCAGTCATTTGGGGCAGTCTAGGAAATATAGTGACGTTCAGATGCCAGGAGGACAGGAGATCCTACATGGATGGATGGATGGATGGACACACTGCAACAACATTTTCAAATGACAGATTATAATAAAGAATGACAGGAACCGAGGTGTACAAGCACCAAAATCTCAAAGGCCATAAATGCCACTTGAGTAACCTCCTCTTTTATCATATACCTCTGGCCAATCCTTAATAATGAATGTAACCTACACTTCCTCCCAACCACATCTCCCTCACCAGTTTCTTTCCATCTCTACTCTTCTGCTTTCGTACTGTTTAAAGCAGAAAGATTTAAGTTGCAACTTCTGTCTCTCTTTTCCTTTGGCTACCTGAGGAGTCATAGGATCAGCTCTGAGAATGAAAAACAACTTGGCCAAAACAAATCAGGTCCCAGCTCATGCCCCAAAACTTGAGCCAAAAATAATCTTAACCATGCCTAAGATATTAAAAAGTTTGGTGTAACTTCTGCTTCCCCTACCACACTCATTTATTTTTCATTTCCATGCTGAGTTTCTATTCCTTCCTTCTGGCTAGGCTTGGAAAGACATCTCAACGATGAGATTTTTATCACTGTGGGATTTATAACCAAAAGAAAGAAATGTCAGATATTGCCAGATTCCCTCAGCTTCTCAAATCCCATACAACTTAAACTCTCAGTCCAAACTTTGGAAAGCTTATGTACACTGAACCGCCAAACTTTTTGAAGCTCTCCAGTCCTGCCTGGTGGATCATGCAGCAAACTGTCTCCAAGTTACACCTCTCGTCACTCAGATTTCACAAGGGTTAGCTCTTAACCAGAACTCTCCTGAGCCAGGTATCTTCCTTGCAAGAATTTTATTCATCCATCCTGTGCCTTTACCCCATTTGTCTCCTTCTTTTTCTGTAGTGCCTATCTGTTCTGCCTATCTCTCTGTCTGCTTTTGGTACCTCCCAAGCATCCATGACCATGGGAGATTAGCACCCATGACCATGGGACATTAGCACCCAAGACCATGAGACTTTAGCACCCATGACCATGGGACATTAGCACCCAAGACCATGGGACTTTAGCACCCAAGACCATGGGACTTTAGCACCCAAGACCATGAGACTTTAGCACCCATGACCATGGGACTTTAGCACTCAGGACCATGGGACATTAGCAGCCAAGAACGTGGGACTTTAGCACCCATGACCATGGGGCATTAACACTTAATCATCCCTGCTTCTATGCAGTTAGAAAGAGAAAAGGGCTGAGGTTCATGAATATAAAAGAAGCCCATGTGAAAACTAAGAACTTCACTAGAAACAAGTTTCACGTTGTATAAAATGGGCTAAGGTTCGTGAGTTGGGGGAAGAGTGGCTGCCTGAGGTTTCTTCACAGATCACTGCACCCATCCCTAATTAATCATATGGTGCCACGGAGACAGAAGTCCCATTTAGGTATCATCCATCCCACTTCCTATATCCCTGTGTCCATCCCCGTCGCTACCGACTTCTATTGCCAGAAGGCCGGTCCTACTCGCTTTGAAACCCAGGGGAATTCTCCCCTCCAAGTTGACTTTGGTGCGATCAGAGCTTTCCAGCCAACTGCAGTGAATGAAAAGGCCTCGGCTGACCTCAGCGGGCCTCAAATTGGGCCGTGTGTGCACAAAAGCAACCTAGGATGCCTTCAAAAATAGCAGCATTGAAGAAAAACAAGCAATTAAGGATTTCTCTCCCAGCCCCCGCCCCACCTCATCCCAACCTATCTGCCAAATATAAAAGAGCATTCGTAATCTAATTAATCTAACGATTGCCTGTCACGGCTGGAAGGCAATTTGAAAGACTATCTCCTTCTGTTTTACTTCGTCTCGAAAGTTAATCTCCTCAAAGCGAAGGGGCTTCCCACTCCCCCGAGCCCCAGCATCCTTAATCTTTCCTCTTAACTAGTTGTGGGTGAACGTGCCTCAGTCACTAGACAGAAGAATGTGGACGAGGGTGGCGTCCCCTCCTCCTTCCCTACAAAAGGAGATTTGTGAAAGGAAATGCCACTGTGCAGACGCTGCTGAACACACAGAAAGGCTCGGAGAGAACCGCAGCTATCCGGCCTCGCTTTGTGGTTAACCAATTACCCACTCTCTTCCATCATCCTGCTTTTTTTCCTCTCTCTCTCTTTAGATTACAAAAAAAAAATCGCATACTCCAGGAGAAGAAAGAGGACCCGGTCCATCACAATTATAAGCCGTGGTTGGGGAGGGAGCAGGGGGCAGTAAGGGACTCAAACTATTATTGACTTAAACAACACTTTGGAAAGGTCATCTTCGAGGTCTGGGCCTTCCCTTTTGCAGTCGCTAGCTCACCTGGGCCTATTAAGGAGGAATTTCGGAGGCCCCCTGTATTTCGCTATGGGCCCGCTGGCGCTTTTGAGGAGTAATAGGCAAGGTGGTGTTGGAGGGGGTGGGGGGGCACAGGGGAGAAAATGAAGAAGGGGGAAAGAAAAGTCATTAAGAGACTTCAAAGTAGAACAAAGGCCCATCCAGATGTGAATAATTGCTAGGTCAGCGCATTAATCACAGACACAAAGCCGGACCACAAACTATACCTGTTCGCTTCACAGGGGTAGAAAGGGGAAAAGGGACAGAAAAAAAAGAAGAGAAAGAGGGCAGTGAGGAGAAACAAGGCTTTGATACAGTGAAGGGCAAGCCTGAGAAATGTATTTTCCATATTATTATGTGTATAATGAGCCAATCTCTCTTTTATTAAGGGCACACAAGACCTATAATTGCAAATGAACTTCAATTTAGAGGGGCAGGGAGAGAGGCTTTGGTCTTCATGCGTGATAACATGGTCTACACACTCACACACGCACACAACACATGCAGACTTCAGTTCGTTCCTAAAGCCGCCACGAAGCTCTGTCAAATCCATTTAACCCTCTCTGACAAAGAGGTTTTTGCAGCAACCCCCACTGTCATATCCAAGCCCTCGGATCGCTCCCTCTGCACACTGAGAAGATGTGAATAGGGTTTTTTGCCTGTGCCTTTCAGGTGAATGATGTCTTGCTGGCCAAGTATCTTCAGCTAAGGATCGAGAAGATGCTAGCTTGTCCCCTTTTTTTTTTTAAATCTCTGTAAGCATGTGGCTCACCATCAGCTGCGCTGGCTTTGGTAACACCATTCCTCACATCACTCCAGAAATTACAAACAGAAAACCTTCCCACGCGGGTTTATGCTGTGCCAACAGGCAGAGTCTAACAAGCCATGGACAATGATGTTTTGCTGACGTTGCCATATAGGTTTATATGGAGGAAATGCCTATTTGCAGTCCTGAGAGCTACAACGTCATTGCAGGGCCAAGGCCAGTGCCTGTTCCACCCATTCCCAAAACTTTTGGATAAATGGGGAACACTGTGAACCCCCAAGATTTCTCATAGACCCCTACACACCCTTGTCATAAAAAAGTTAACTATAAAAGGGATGATGAGGTTCAGTCTCGTTGTGAAATTTTATGCAGTCTCGTTGTGAAATTTTATCCATGGTGCTGGAAGAGCAAAGGTATCCGTGACTGTTTTAATTGTGGAAATTTAGGTGGCCTTACAGATCCTCTATGTCTAGGCCAGCCCATTAAGCACCTGGAGGACAAAAATTGAGACTTCTTGACCTTGACCCAACATCATTTTCCACTCGAAGAGAAGGATCCTTAATAAGTAATTATGAGCTTCCATGTTCAAACATCTGAAGTACTTAAGATATGGGAAAGACCATTCCTCAGTAAGTAATAATGGGCATTTCCATAGCATGTTTAGTTTAAGTATCTCAAGTATTTAAGATATGGCAGAAGCAGTTCCTTGCTATGAGGAGGCTAGTCTTCCGGTACATAGGGGCATCATTGTCGAATCCAGAGATGGCTGAGGAGGCCGCTCCAAAATCCACATCTTTGACTGCAACCATGGCAAATATTTCCAAGAGGAAGGAGACGGTGCTGATAATGTCAGGTCACGGCTCTTTCCCTTTGTGTCTTTCATCTCTCCACCTCCACAGTGAGGCAAGTTTGCTCAAAACAATCGATGCCTTGCTGTGCATCACAGTAAGATTGGGGGCGATTCAGAGTTTGAGTCTCCTAGGTATTGCTGTTAATACACATTTCTTCAGATTGGCCTTCAAGGTGTTCTTGAATCTCCTTTTGCCCCCCCCTAAATTGGTGACCACTGGTGAGCTGGGAGTATAGGACCTGTTTTGGAAGCCAGTCCAATGGAGCTGTATAAACACAGCTTCGATGCTGACAGGGTTTGCTTGAGCTACAGCACTGGCATTCATCTTCTGTCCATCCAATTGATGTGGAGGGTCTTCCAAAGACGTTACTGACAGTAAAGTTTCAAAGCTTTCTGTCATTTCTGATAGGGTGTCCAGGTTTTGCACCCATACAGCAGGGTAGGAATGACAGCCTTGTAGACAAGAAATGTAGTTTGAGACCTGATGTCGTGATCATCAAAGGCATGATTTCAGAGGTGTCCAAAGGCAGGACTGCCAGGCCACTTCCAGCTGAGCAAGCACATGCCTGTTGCAGCATCAAAAAGCAGTTTGAGATGTCGTGCAAGGCACACTGGGAATGAAAAAAATGGTCCCTGCGCTGCATATTTGCAAAACAGGCTCCAATTTTGATACCAGGAAATCCCAGTATTAAAAAAAAACACTCTGGGAAAAATTGGTTTCCCCCACCCCCTTCCCCCTTGAGGCAACCACTGTTTCT
>NW_017729004.1:5360571-5364669 GCF_001723915.1 Gavialis gangeticus
GGACTGCCAGGCCACTTCCAGCTGAGCAAGCACATGCCTGTTGCAGCATCAAAAAGCAGTTTGAGATGTCGTGCAAGGCACACTGGGAATGAAAAAAATGGTCCCTGCGCTGCATATTTGCAAAACAGGCTCCAATTTTGATACCAGGAAATCCCAGTATTAAAAAAAAACACTCTGGGAAAAATTGGTTTCCCCCACCCCCTTCCCCCTTGAGGCAACCAGAGGCAACCCAATCAGGCATCCAGAGGCTGGGTCCTCCAAAGAGGTCTAATAAAAGATATCCTCTCTGCTATGAGTCCTGATTGCCGAATATTCCCCAGTCTTTTCTGTTTCTCCCCATACATGAATTTTCCTATGCTTGTAATCAACCTTATTTTCTGAAGCAACTCTGTCTCTATATCTTTCCTGAGACGTGGTGACCAGAAGTGAATACGCTATTTTAGTTGAGGGCATCTCTCTGATTTCTGTAACATTATTGCCTTTTCAGAATTAGGCTCAATCCCATTTATTATCATATCTTTTGATTTGCTTTTTTGGGCCATAGCTTTAAAAGGGGTGGAAGTGTTCAGTGAGTTGTCGTAAATGATGTGCAGGTGTTTCTTTTGAGTGGTTGTAGCTAACAGGGAACAAGGAGGAGGAGGAAAAATTCAATTGCTTCTTCCTGTGTAGACACATTTGCATTTATCAGCACTAATTTTATCTGCTGTCATACCAGTCCGCGGTGGTCTCGGTGAGACCTCATGGCCGCCAGTGAAGGCCAGTGATCCAAGCCTACTGGCCCCTTGGCTAGCATGGCTAGTCCAAAACAGTTTCTGTAGTCAATCACACAGCAATACGGTGAGCATCACAGTTGGCCATCTGTGGCCTCTGCCCAAATGAGCAGATAGCCATTTACAGGGCTGTGTGAAACGGCACCGCTCCGTTTCGCCTTGAGTTTCGAAGTTTCATAGTTTCATAGTTTCATAGTTTCTAGGGTCGGAAGGGACCTGAGCAGATCATCTAGTCCGACCCCCTGCCATGGCAGGAAGAGCACTGGGGTCAAATGACCCCAATAAGGTGGTCATCCAACCTCCTCTTAAAAACCCCCAGGGTGGGAGCCTGCACCACCTCACTTGGAAGCTGGTTCCAGACCCTAGCCGCCCTGACCGTGAAGTAGCGCCTCCTGATGTCCAACTTAAACCTTCCCTCCGCCAGCTTGTGACCATTGTTCCTGGTCACTCCTTGCGGCGCTCGGGGGAACAGGGACTCCCCCAGCGCCTGCTGATCCCCCCTAACCAGTTTATAACAGGCCACAAGATCCCCCCTCAGCCTTCTCTTTTGAAGGCTGAACAGGTTCAGGTCCCGCAACCTTTCCTCATAGGACCTACCCTGCTGTCCCTTGATCATACGAGTGGCCCTCCTCTGGACCCTCTCGATGCTGTCCACATCCCTCTTAAAGTGCGGCGCCCAGAACTGGACGCAGTACTCCAGCTGCGGCCTGACCAGTGCCGCATAGAGGGGGAGGATCACCTCCTTGGACCTGCTCGAGATGCATCTGTGGATGCACGACAAGGTGCAGTTGGCCTTCCTAGCCGCCTCCCCACATTGCCGACTCATGTTCATCTTGGAGTCAATAATGACTCCCAGATCCTTTTCCACCTCCGTGCTGACAAGAGGGGAGTTCCCCAGCCTGTATGTATGGTGCCGATTGTTCCTCCCCAGGTGCATCACCTTACACTTGTCTGTGTTAAACCCCATCCTGTTCTCCTCCGCCCATCCTTGTAACCTATCTAGGTCCAACTGTAGCCTGTTGCTCCCCTCTATTGTGCCCACATCCCCCCACATCTTAGTGTCATCAGCAAACTTGAACAGGGTGCTTTGCACCCCCTCATCCAAATCACTGATGAAGATGTTGAACAGGGCGGGCCCAAGGACCGAGCCCTGTGGGACCCCACTTCCCACGTCCTTCCAGGTCGAGAAGGACCCATCCACTACCACCCTCTGGGTGCGACTCTCTAACCAGTTGGCGACCCATTGGACTGTATGGGTGTCTACGCCACAGTCCCCCAGCTTCCTAATGAGAATGGGGTGAGAGACAGTATCAAAAGCCTTCCTGAAGTCTAGGAAAACTATATCCACTGCCACCCCTGCATCCAATGATTTAGTGACCTGGTCGTAAAAGGCCACCAGGTTGGTCTGACAGGACCTGCCGCTGATGAACCCGTGCTGGTTGCCCCTGAGCATGCAGTTCCCTGCTGGCCCCTCCTGGATGTGTGCCAGAATAATTTTCTCGAACAGCTTGCCCAGGATCGAGGTAAGGCTGACTGGCCTGTAGTTCCCCGGGTCCTCTTTCCTTCCCTTTTTGAAGATGGGAACCACGTTGGCCCTCTTCCAGTCCTCCGGCACCTCTCCAGAGCACCACGAGTGTTCATAAAGCCGTGCCAGGGGACTTGCAATGACCCCAGCGAGTTCCTTCAGGACTCTAGGGTAAAGATCATCCGGGCCGCCTGACTTAAAAACGTCCAGCCCCTCCAGAAGCTCCCTAACTAAATCCTCACTCACTCTAGGCCCAGGTGAGCCTCCCCCGGGGCCCAAAGGGAGCCCAGCAGGGAGGTGGCAGTTCTGGTCCTTACTGAGGAAGACAGAGGCAAAGAAGTTATTAAATATGTTGGCTTTGTTGTCTGGCGGAACAGCGTTTCATATCGAATTTCATTTTGATTCAGCAACATTACAGCAAATATAAAAGCAGGCTTTTGGAAGGAATATGAGGCATCACATCATAGGCCTAAGACAACTTTTTGATTAACTGGCGTTTGAAGCAAAATATCTTCAGGATGCGTTATCCATACCTGTCCCTTGTAGAATTTCTTGCTCTTTCCTCTGAAGCAATAAAACTGCCCAGTATTGGAGATAAGGTGTAGTAATACATGAGAATAGAGGTTATGAAACAAAGGGGGAATTTCTCTGTAAACTTGAAATATAAGGGCACCCGAACTGCGGCAGGCTTCAGCAGTTAATTATGTTTCTTCATAATTTTATTTCTTCATATCTTCATCGATGACCTGGATTTGGGCATCAGATGCAGACTGACAAAGTTCACGGACAATACTAAACTATGGGGGCAGGAGGTCATGCTGGAGGACAGGCTGGAGACACAGACCAACCTGGACATGTTTGCAAAGTGGGCAGACCAAAACCTGATGGCATTCAATGTAGAGAAATGCAAGGTACTCCACCTTGAGAGAAAACACCAGCATCGTACTTATAGGCTTAGCAGTGCTATACTCGCTAGCACCATGACTGAAAGGGACTTGACGGCCTTGACTGACCACAAGATGAACATGAGCCCCCAGTGTGATACCGTGGCTGGCAGAGCAAACCAAACTGTGGTGTGCATCCATTGATGCATCTCAAACAAAACCAGGGACGTCATCCTCCAGCTTTACTTGGCCTTAGGGAGGACACAGGTTGTGTACTTAGTCCAGTTTTGGGCCCCCCCACTTCAGGAAGGATGTGGGTAAGCTTGAGAGAGTCCAGAGAAGGGCCACTCATATGATCAAAAGCCAAGAGAGCGAGCCTTATGAGGACAGGTTGAGAGACATGGGACTCTTCAGCCTGGAAAAGAGAAGGCTCAGGGGGGACTTGGTGGCTGCCTATAAGTACATCAGGGGGTGCATCAGGATCTGGGAGAACAGTTGCTCACCAGGGCTCCTCAAGGAACAACTAGGTCTAATGGCCACAAACTTCTAGAAGGTCGATTCAGACTCAATATAAGGAAAAGCTTTTTTATAGTCCGAGTGTCCAAGGTCTAGAACAGACTGCAAGCACCTACTCTGGACTCATTCAAAAGGCTTTTGGATGCTTCTCTTGCTGGGATCATCTGATCCCTGCAGACTGCCTACCCCTGGCAGCAGAGCTGGACTCGATGGTCCCTTCCAGCCCCTGATGTCTATGCAATCCATGAAATCTATGAAATTTGGTCTCTTCCATTTTGGCACAAGATTGGATGCTCTTTTAGGCAAGTTGCACATCTCTGGCCTTTTGTTGGTGGAACCTAAAGACGAATAGGTTGGCTATACTTTGATAGTTTCATAGTTAGTAGGGTTGGAAGGGACCTGA
>NW_017729004.1:5365501-5366180 GCF_001723915.1 Gavialis gangeticus
TGCGGCCCTCCAGCCAGTTGGCGACACATCTGACTGTGGATCCATCCTCCCACGCTTGTTGTTGCAAAGTGCTCTGCCAGTGTAATCAATACCAAGGTATTGGGCTGAGCCCAGCAGAGATGGTGCAGTGCCAGTCACTGCTTAGAGATGATCTTTGACTTCAGCATTACTGGCACTTTGTAAATAGCTATTTGTCTTTGAGCTGGTTTCCAAATTAATGTTTACAGCCACATGGAAAGCAAGCTGCTTGCATAAGTAATCCCTAAGCCAAACTTGCTTTCCCAGCAAAAAAAACAACAAAAAACTCAGGGAGTTACAGCTAATCATTTGCCAGCTATATACAAACACCACAGTTGCCAACTAAGTTACACACATGCATCTTTGGAGCATGCAGCACAAGAGGATCTTCTGCTCCCAGGAAACAGGCCTTTGACTGCTCAAGTTAAAGGATGTGGTTCATCAGTTTGGAGCAGGGTTCTTCTTCTATCCTCTATAGCCTCCAGCTACTAGAAGATGGAATGACTGGATCTGAGTATGCATGATATTCTGCCTAGTAGAGGGCACAGTTACATAGGTATTACTTCAATATCAGGCCCAGCAGCTACATTTTTCAAAGGCAGGAGCTTATGTTTAAATGCCAAAGTCAACATTTACAGGTCAAGATATGCAGCAAGGTTTC
>NW_017729004.1:5371180-5382811 GCF_001723915.1 Gavialis gangeticus
GGTATGACTGGATCTGAGTATGCATGATATTCTGCCTAGTAGAGGGCACAGTTACATAGGTATTACTTCAATATCAGGCCCAGCAGCTACATTTTTCAAAGGCAGGAGCTTATGTTTAAATGCCAAAGTCAACATTTACAGGTCAAGATATGCAGCAAGGTTTCCGAAGTCCAAGTTCCCTCACTGGGAACCAGGAAGAGTCAACACTTTTGAAGAAAGAATTTTTTGAAAATATGGGACGTAAGTTTAAGTTTTTCTACCAACTCTATATAATGTTTCTTTTAGAGCCTTTCAGTATCTTTCCTGCCTCAGTCTCAACATTTTTTACCCAAAGCCTAAGCCTTGTGTACTTTTAGTTTAGGCTTTATACTGCCACAATGCTTTGTACCTATGCTAAGGTCACCTCTGGAAATGAAATCAAACAACTGGGTTCCTTGCATTGCTTACTGTGATGTGTCCTGTGATTGCTGTGACAGCTGAACATATTCGAAAGGAGAGAAAGGGCACATCTACACGAGATGCTTAATGTGCAGAAGACTCATTCTACTACGCAGTAGCGCGGTGGGCAAGACCCATGCTAATGCGCTAATGCACAGTCAATTTAATACTATGTGCATTAATGTCACTAAAAAAACATTCATCTGCACTGAAGCACAGTAGCACTGATTATGGCACTTTAAATTAGTATCTCTCATTACAGGTATTGAACTTAATGCGCCATAATTACAGCGTGTTAATGAACATGTAGACACACCCACAGAGAGTACATAGGCATTAGTGAGATATGTCCAGAATAAGTTAAGGACTGTATTTTATCACATACAACTTATGCCTTTTGTTCCCAAAATTCAGCTGCTGGAAGTTTGGTGCATATTGTGATTGAGGAAGTATGGTAAAGCAGTTTTTGTGGCCTAAGCCTCCATCAGGGATACGGAAAGTAAAGTAACACATGCTGCACATAGAGCTCCCTAGCCGGGAGTTGTGCACATTTCCTCCCCTTCCTCCTCCCACCCCATCCCCATCCCTGTCCCAGTCCTCAGTCTCCTGACACGGGTTCCCATGGAAAGATTTTTTCCCCCTTCATTCTGCCTTTCAAAAACACGGAGCATATTGTATTCAGAGGTGTATTGTACATGAGAAAATACAGTAAATTGCGTGGGTCACCTCGGAGCCTGCCCGCCGCTTGGAATGAGGGACCAGAGATGGAAAAAATGCACAGAACCTAAGGAGGCTCCAACTGTAGTAAATCTTTGGGGTATGTTAAAGCACATGTTGAATGTACACCACTCTTTCATCTCCCTGCAGCCTTGTAACAGACTTCTCTTTGGCTTCATAAAGTATAACTGTATGTTTTGCTGATGGGCTAAAGTCTTTGAAGTCCTAATCCATAAACTAAATGAGTAAGGTGAGTTAGGTTCCCAAGCCTCCTTAAAAACAAGAAGTAATCTGTCCCACACTCTGGAGTCCAGTATGTTTAATCATAAAAAAGTAGCACCTGGACGACTGTCTGATGCATGTAATGACCTGCACTTCTCCTGGATACCCACAGCAATAATCTGAACTTCCTAGAATTGACTAATGATAATATTCTCAGTCTCTGAGAACATTCAAGCAATCATTGTATCAGCACGAAGAAACAGCCATGGAGACATTATCTGTCAAATAAGCCGTTGTCTGATGTACAAGATGGGCAATAGTTCTGGAGCAGGGACCATTTTGAACCTTGTTATAGACAGGGGTGGGCAAAATGTGGCCCGTGGGCCAGATGTGGCCCGCCAGGCCATTCTGTCTAACCCATGGGGCCCCTAAAAAAATTAGAAAATGAAGATTTATCTGCCCCTGGCTGCCTGTCATGTGGCCCTCAATGGCTTGCCAAAACTCAGTAAGTGGCCCTCCACCCAAAATAATTGCCCGCCCAGATATAGAATTACAGAAAGGTAGAGCTGGAAGGGACCTCCAGAGATCATCTAGCTCAATCCCCTGCCTGAGGCAGGATCATCCCTATCCAAACCATCCTATCCAAATCCATTGTCTAGCCTATTTGCAAAACTACATGGTCAACCCTAAAACAACCACAAAGCATAACACCCTAACTTGCCGCAGATAAAGGAGGGGGACCACAGTGGCCAACCACCAAACCACTTAGAGTTAAATACAGTCTGTTGGTAAAATGAAAAACATAGCATCTGCTTGAGGTCACGCAAGAGTAAGGAGTGTTTTTATAAACCCAAAGGTAGACAGATTGGGGCAAGGTACAAATAAGGTAGTCAGCAAGGTGTGATAAATTCCCGCAGCATAGAGAGGGGAAGATAAAATAGATAAATGTAGAAATGTACATGTGTATGTACACATATAGGGCTTGATCCAGAGCACCTGAAGTCAGTGGCAAGACTTCAAATGTCTATCAAATCATACCCACAAATGACAAAATGTGTGCAAATACAGGCTTTGGAGCAGAACAACAAACAGGGTTTGTTAAGGCTTAGACCACCTCTTACTGTTTATCGCTATTCAGATACCGGGTTTGCAAAACCCCAGTTCCCTTAAGGACATATAAATAGTGATTGTTTAGAGATGACCATAAAAGCAGAGTTCCTGCTCATTCTACACAAAGTGGAAAGCTCCCAGAGTGCTTTTTGTAGGCACTGGGAGGATAACTGATGTATGAATGCAAATAATTCATTGTTAATTATCATGTTCATTCTCTGCCTGGTCATTGTCCAAACATTTAGTATCTTCCTTCACCCTGGAATGGGCCATTGTGCTGCAACTAAATATTTTACCAGTGGGAAGCCCATGGGAGATGCACACTCTAGAAACAGGTATTGTTTGCCTTCATTGGCCTATGTCAAAGTTTCTAATCTCATGCAAGCCCATGAACACCAGGAGTAATAGTCAGAGTCAATGGAGAGACCCTAGAGTAAGATCAATGAGAAAATAATACAGCTCTGTATCCCAACCCTGGTGATGCCTGTCAATGAGTGAAAGTGAGCCTCTATGTTGCAGAACGCTCAAAAATGGAGGGGCCATTTGATGCAAAGGCTCTTTTAAACTGCATGATGCTCTTCGCCCTGTTTGCAAGTTGCAGCAGGTAGACAGGGACCCAAGGTAACTTCATTTGCAGGCATTACCCAAACAATGCATCATGCAGGCAAAAAACTTGTGTTTAACCAAGATGTATATAGAGTAGGGAGAAAAGTTTCCATTCCCTGAGGAGCATAGAATGGGGGGAAAAAAACATGAACTCATGAGCAAACCTTCCCAAAGGGGCTACTTGGTCTGCCCTGTAAGATAGACTGTGCAAAATCCAATTAATCCAGTTCACTGAAGGTACAAACCACATTTGCTGGAAAAAGGACCTGTTCCTCTCCCTCAGCCATGGACTGGAGAAGCCAGAGGGGAGAAAAAGGCTTCTGCTGGCCATACGTTAGGGGAACAAAACTTTTACATAGACTTCCTTTATGACACCTACAGCATGCAGTATGGAAGGAAAATAGATGGGGAAGTAGAAGCAGGAAAAAATGGTGGTCCAGTGTATGGGCACTAACCATGGATTTGGGAGAGGTTTGTTCAATTCCTGGTTCAACCAAAGACCCCATGTGACTGTGCCTTACCTAATCACAAACTCATCACTACCTTAGGTGCTAAAATCCAAAATTTAGGACCTCAAAGGGCACCTGTGCTCACCATGGGGTTTAATCCTCATTAAATTAAATAGGTTTATAAAATTTACGCTTGTTTATTTTGGAGCATTGCATCAGTGTTTGCACGCACTAGGTTTTCAAACAAATGAACTCCAGTACCCTGGCCAGCACCACAGGAGAGCAGGATGGTCCCACACTGTCCCCACCCCAGCCCAGGGTCCCTCAGTCCCATGTCCTACCCTACAGCTGTAGAAGCAGGGAGCCAGAGCACTGCACAAAACAAAACAAAAAAAAACCTGGAAGAAATTTGAAAGTGAAAGTAACCCACAGGGGTGAACTACAAAAAAGTTGCAGTACTATCTGGGGGACAAAGAAGCTCATTACACATCTTTGACTACCTTTGTTTGCTCCTAACGAATCCATGGACACAGCTCTTTAATTTGTGGCAAGCCAAACTAAACTACATCCGAGGAGTTTTAATTGAATGTAGCAGGAAGACTTTTAAAGCGTCTGGAAAACCCGCTCGTGCAAACATTCACACTGTTGCAGCACAAGGAAGAGCAAAAAAAGTGGCGTGTACAAATGCCCAAAGATCCCATTCAACTGCTGCCTAATCTCCCTATTGAGTCCAGACCCATCACTGAGCAATAGATCCCACTCACATTTTATAGAGGTCCATCCTCTCCATTCATTCCAGTCTCCAGAAATCTGGTGTTCAAATATTCACCAAGGCATCTGTCTGTCAGGGAGTTTTCTCAATATTGTTTCTAATTTCTCCCTTTATTTGCTTCTTCCCAACATTTCTAGTTACATCCATGTATCACAGTAAGGAATTTCCCCATCATTACAAAATCCATATGTCAATATGCTGTTATCCGACTCACATTTTGTCAACATTCAGCCTAATCTCACTGTTTTTTTTATTAACACCCATGATACAGGGCCTACATTCTGTCACCTCTTTCTAATCTTCCCTCATAAATAAGCCTCAATACTTCTGGTTCATTTTCACTCATCTTCTCAAAGCTCCTTCTCTTTAGGCTGAGTCTCTTTGCTAAATTTTGCAAACCTGAGAGAAAGATTTTAACTTGGGAGGGGGCAGGGGCAGAATAAATCAGATGTCCCCACTTGGACATCCTAGCAGCCCCACCTAGTTGTGTGATGTCCACATTTGGCCCCAAGAAAACAACGTCTATCCTGGGCCTCCCAACACTTTCCATTTCCATAGTACCAAGAATCTCAAAGCACTTTCTAAACCATTATTGGAGCCTGTGAGGAACATAAGTATCATCATTCCTACCACATGAAAGTTATAGCAATGCTGAGGTCACACAGGGCACATCTACACTGATATTTATAGTGGACTCTGAGGGTTGTCCTCCACTAGTCCAAGCCACAGAAAATGCCCCTTCCCTTCTTCATTTTACGTTACAGCTGCTTCATACTGTGCTTCCTGTCCCTTGACTGAAGCCCTTCTAGGAATAAGTCTGCCCACTACTTGTCTCATTTTGGGTTTTTTTTGTCTAATTATAGGCAATAGAGATGGAAAATGGGGTGCAGAATGGCTGGGAGTCAGGAACAAGGAGCTATGGGGTGGCTGTTGCTGGATTCTCTGTGCTTACAGTGCCCAGGTGAGTTTTGAACACACTTTAGGGTGGGGTAGGCTAGGAGGAGGTTGTCTCCTACACTGAAGGTCAGCAGAGATCCTGGAGATGGACTGGACTGCTGCCCGGGGTTGTTTTAAGGGCTTGAGAGGGTCTATGTAGGTGGTCAACTGATATGGGATGGAGAACAGCCTCTGGTTTGAGTCTAAATAGCAGCACAGACATGGGATGCTTGTAAACCCATGAATGTGGCCCAGATCTTCTGATTAGCAGTGCTGGACTTTAACAAGACAACCTTTTGTCTGAGCTGCTATTAGACATGAAGACCAAAGTTGGATGGGCTTGATATGACTTGTTCTTGACAAATCCAACTTGGCTGGGTTTTTATCACCTGATTATCTTCTTCTTATCAAAAAGGACCACTCCCTAGATTACATTTCTTAAGAACTTGGTTCTACTCTTGCCTCTGCTACAGATTTGTTTTGAGACCATCTCCCTGTTCCCAAGTAAGTAATAATACCTCTTTGGCTATTGAGAGTAATAATATGTCCTTGGCTTCTTTGGGACACAAGATCTCTCTTCTCAAGAGGCCATACAGTGGTCAGAACAAACGGGGTCTCTCAGTAAAATGCTAACTGAAATACAGTAATGAGTAATAAAAAAGCACGTTGGATAACAGAGAGGGGAAATCTGCATTCATTTATACGTGAGCACAATACAGAGGGTCATGATATCCTCATAGCAGCAGACAAGGTTCTTTGGGTCAATCTGATATCTTTTATTAGACCAACTCAAATAGTTGGAAAAATTCTTCTTAGCAAGCTTTTGGGCAAAAATGCCGTTCATCAGGCTGATGATAATATCCTCCTGGTTCTTGATACATCTGAATCCTTCCATATTAAAGGGGCAGGCACACCTATGTTTGGTCTAAGAGGCAAATTCTAGTTTTTGAAGACATCAAACAGCTGCTTTCCTTTTTTTTCTTTTTCCCCTGGCAAGTGCACATGTTATAAGCACATCTGAAATTACCAGGTTCACAAGTTGAGTTTTCATGTAGAGAAATGTTTGCTTTGATGCTAGAGAACTTGGCTGCCTTCCACATACAGTAAATGGGAAAGAAAATTGATTCGCAGCAGCAGGAGGGGTGTTGTACTTTTATTTCTGTTCAGAACATGCAGGCACTGCTAACCAGGGGAGAAAATTAACCTTAATTAACCTTTTGCACTGGAGTGAGTCATCATGTAGGGGGGCAGAGCAGGTGGAGGGAAGAGGGCATAACGCAGAGTATGGGCTTAGATAGCTGTAAGGCCTTGAAGTTTCCAAAGCTTATGATGATGTGCGTAGGGAGCAACTAGAATATTTTTTTTTCCCAGGGAAAATTCCTAGGATGGATTTTTTCCCTCTTTAGAGGGGAGAAAAAAACAGTTTATGATCTTAATTAGGGCTGACTATTGCCAGGCATTACCCACCCCTACTCTGAATACCCCAAACTTGTATCTGAGGAGACAAGGACACTCTGGGAGCAGCCACTCCTTTCCAGAACTCAGTCTTTCAACATCTTGAAAGAGACGGTGGCAGGTACACCCAGAGCACTCCCAGTGCTGTATCTCTGGGCACAGAAAGGGTTCGGCAGAGGATTAGTCTTCTGTGGAAAATAGTGTGGAGCCAATGTAGACGTACCCTCAGTGCATCTAGACTGCAGTCACCACACCTGGCATAAGTACTGGTAGCGTAGAGTTCAGCAGCAGGTAATTTCCCCTGCTTCTCAGGTGGCCTACCCCTGGGAGACAATCCCAGCCTGTTCCCAGTACTCGAGCTAGCCCATGACTCAGACAAGTAGCATAGGGCCAGATTCAGCCACAGAGTGATCCCCATATGGGCTGGATCAGACCCTCCCTGCATGCTGGAGTGACCCCCATATGCTCAAGATCTGTCTCTGCAAGGCAGCGCAATACAGCATGTGGGACTGCATCATCCAACCCATGGGGTTACAGGTCCAGAAATGTAATAACTGGGGAACAGTAGCAGCATTAATTGCCATGGCTTCCAGAGCCATGGAAATTAATACTACCACCACTCCCCAGGCCAGATGACATGGTACCATGGGCTGGATTTGGCCAGCAGGCCAGAGGTTGAGCATGACTTTCTAGACCAGCAATCACTTACATTCAGATTTGATACACTCACTCATACTTTTCCCACCACACACACTGACCTATCTCTGGGTGCCCAGTTCTGCTAATTGGGGCAGCAGATGGAAAGGTCAAGGATTTCCAGAGGCTTCAACAATAATCTCTCACCTGCACATATTCAAACTATATATGACTAACTATATACAATGACAACTGACCTAACTATTGACAGGCTGGCTCAAAGCAAAACTCAAAACTCTCAGGCAACAGTACAATAGGGAAAATTCACTCCTCTCTCACAGCTGGGTTGGGAGGTTCGATACATGAAAGTGGATGAAGTGCTCAGACACATGGGGGTGAAGGCCATGGAAGCATTTAGCTATATACGCAAGCCACTACTCTTCCAGTAGAGTAGTTCCAGTAGAGCTGTGGAAACCCTTAGTTTCCACATCTCTAAACATTAATCTCTCTGTATGGCCTTTGACCTCACAAAAACCTTCAACTCTGCCAACCCAGAAGCCGGTGGAGGATCCCTCTGGAGCACAGATCCACACCAAAATTCATCACCATTCTTTGGTGATGATGGTATGCGAGTGGTGGCTCTCAGTAATGGATCTCTCACATATCCTTTTGACGTTAAGATGGGATTAAGCAAGGCTGCATCATCACTCCAACGCTCCTCTTGATCTTCCTTACCACCACGCTACATTTGGCCACCAACAAGCTTCCAGCTGGAGTGGAGCTAAGCTACCAGATGGATGATAGCTAACTCCAAGACTACCCCAACCTCAGTCATTGAACACCAGTATGCTGATGATGCTGTAGTAGCAGTTTAGAAGCAGACCTTCAGGCAATCATTGACATCTTTACTGAGGCATACAAGAAAATGAGGCTGACGTTTAACGTTCAGAAGACTAAGGTCTTGTGTCAACAAGCTCTTAATGAGCAGACCCCAGCTCCAGTAATTCAGGTGAGACCCTGGACAATGTTGAGTATTTCCCATACCTTGGAAGCCATCTTTGTACTGTTGCCTGAGAGTTTTCCTTTGAATCAACCTGTCAATAGTTTGGTCTGTTGTCATTGTATATAGTTAGTTGTATATAGTTTGAACATGGAAAAAGAAATCCAACATCACTTCAAATTAGCAAGTGCAGCCCTTGGACGCCTGAGGATATGGGTGTTTGAAGATTGCAACCTCATATCCAAAACCAAGCTCATGGTTTATCCAGCAGTTGAGATCCACACCTTACTGTATGGAACTGAGATGTGGACAATGTACAGGAGATACCTCAAGTCATTGGAGAAATAGCATGAACGCTGCCTGTGGAAGATCCTTTGAACCCAGTGAGAAAATAGGTGCACCAACATTAGTGTCCTCTTGCAAGCAAACACCATGAACATCAAGGAGAGAATCATCTGACATCAGCTTCTCTGGGTCAACCACATCATGTGGATGTCCAACTCCAGTCTCCCAAAGCAAGTCTTAATCTCCGAGCTCACTCAAGGAGTATGCTCTAAAGAAGGGCAGAGAAAGTGCTTCAAGGACATCCTCAAAGCCAATTTGAAAAAAATGCAAAATCTACATCAGCTCACGGGAGATTATTGCCCAGGGCCACCCTAAATGGAGAAAGAGTCTGCTGCAAGTATCTCAGTATTTTGAAACCTTATGATGACAATAGGAGACGGAAAAGTGGAAACAGCAGAAACAGCATGTTGTGGACCAAATCAGGAACCCAGAGCCAACCACACTACACGGAAACATGTGCCTGACTTGTCTGTTGATCCCAGATTAGCCTCATCCACCATATTCAGACCCACATTTAGAGCAATCATGGAAGACAACCAGTCTTGACTGTGAGGGATTGCTGAAGAAAATAGAGGATGTAAATACCAGTCACAAGTGGGTAAAGATTTATCAGGGTAGATTTGCACCTTAGAGACTAACCAGAGTATCTATCTATCTATCTATCTATCTATCTTAGAGCTTTCATGTGCTTCATTGTGCATATCCTTTCACAGCATCTGATGTAGTGAACTTCAGCCCACGAAAGCTTGTGCTACACACACACACACACACACACACACACACACACACACACACACACACACACACACACACACACACACACACACACACACACACACACACACACACACACTTTGATTAGTCTATAAAGTGAAAATCAACCCTGTCTTCTACTTGACTTCAGACTAATGCTGCTAAATATATCTAAAAAATTTGCTTCTAGAAAAGGCTGCTTCAAGAAACAAACCAAACTATTTTGCCAATTTGCATTCTTTTGGAGAAATTTCAGAAGCCCACGTGCCAAAAATCCGCTCAGCTATTTCCTGGACCATTGTGGCTGTGACACTCCAAACCTGCTTCAAAAGCGCTTTGAGACAGATAGATGAAAGGCTTGATTTAAGAGCGAGGGGCTTGTCTCATGTGTGTGACAGGCCTTTCAAGCCCCTTTGGGACCAGGGTCTGTGGGAGGGAGGAAGGGTGCAGAATGAGAGGCTCCTTGCTCCTTTAGTCCAGTCTTTACTGGATAGCAAAGGCAGAGCCGGTTGATGAACTGGTATATCCAGGACTCCTTAACCAAAATACCTCTGCAGCCAACACCAGCCCCACACCCCTAATGGGATTCCTTTTGAAGTCTTCATGACTTTTCCCAGGACAATAAAGTCCAGCAATTTCCCAGTGAGAAGGTAACAGTGGTAAAGGACCTACCAGGCACCTCCCTGTGAACTGCAATTAGCAGCGGGGTGTGAGGACAGGATAATGAGATAAAAGTGGAGTAACCTGGAGAGAGAGGGGGCCTGATGGGACTGCTATTAACCTCGTGAGGGAAGAGAAACAGCCAGGAGCCCTAATGGCAGGTCTGAGGGATTCCCTACCATGCCTTGCATGAGCCTCTATTAAGAGGAGGCCATTCAGCCGGGGCTGAATGCTGAGCACACCTATTCTCTGCAGCCCTGTGAACTCCACTTTAGAGCTGTCTTTCCAAACTGCTAGGCTGTCTCCAAGCAGATGTGGGGTTTATTCCAGGTCTGACTGCCCCACGTTTGGACTTGCATCAAAACAGGCACAAGACCTGCATTTACACACACATATTGACTGGTAAGTGACCAGAATTAGCCCTGATTGCCACACGAAAAAGTGATGAAGAAGGATGTAGTTTGCCATGGTGGTCCAAAGTCACAAAGAAGGCAGGGTAGATCTGCATCTTATCATCATATCATAAAAACGAGGATTGGAAGGGGCCTCAGGGGTCACATCTGATCCAATCCCCTGCTCAAAGCAGGACTAACCCCAGCTAGATCATCCCAGCCAGGACTTTGTCTACCTGGGCCTTAAAAACCTTAATCTGGGTAACCTGTTCCAGTGCTTTACTACCCTCCTCATGAGAGTTTTGCCTAATATCCAAACTCAACCTCCCTTGCTGCAACTGGAGTCCATTGCTCCTTGTTCGGTCATCTGCCCCCACTGAGAACAGTCCAGCTCCATCCTCTTTGAACCCCCTTGCAGGGAGTTGAAGGCTGCTATTAAATCACCTCTCAGTCTTCTCTTCTCTAGTCTAAATCAGCCCAGTTCCCTCAGCCTCTCCTTACAAATCACATCCTGTTGCCCTCCACTGGACTCTCTCCAACTTGTCCACATCCTTTCTGTAGTGGAGGCCCCAAAACTGGACACAGCTCTCCAGATGTGGCCTCATATTTATATAGTCTATGTAGGCTTATAGATTAACCAAAGCAGATAGATATAGATATACAGATACATACAGACCAACCTGGTGGCCTTCTATGACCAGGTCACCAAATCCTTAGATGCAGGGCTAGCAGTGGACATTGTCTTCCTGGACTTCTGGAAGGCCTTCAACACTGTCTCTCACCCCGTTCTCATTAAGAAACTGGGGGGCTGTGGTGTCGACACCCACACAGTCAGATGTGTCGCCAACTGGCTGGAGGGCCGCACCCAGAGAGTGGTGGTGGACAGGTCATTTTCACCCTGGAGGGATGTGGGCAGTGGGGTCCCCCAGGGCTCGGTCCTGGGGCCCGCACTATTCAACATCTTCATCAGTGACTTGGACGAGGGGATGAAAAGCACCCTGTTTAAATTTCCTGATGACACTTAGATGTGGGGGGATGTGGGGATGCTAGAAGGGGGGAATAGTCTACAATCAGACCTAGACAGCTTACAGGGGTGGGCGGATGAGAATAGGATGGGATTCAACACTGACAAGTACAAGG
>NW_017729004.1:5383023-5383603 GCF_001723915.1 Gavialis gangeticus
AATAATGGTCACAAGCTGGCAGAGGGGAGATTCAGACTAGACATCAGGAGGCACGACTTCACGGTCAGGGCGGCTAGGATCTGGAACCAACTTCCAAGCGAAGTGGTGCTGGCTCCTACCCTGGGGGTCTTTAAGACAAAGCTAGACAATCACCTTGCTGGGGTCATTTGACCCCAGTACTCTTTCCTGCCATGGCACGGGGTCGGACTTGATGATCTGCTCAGGTCCCTTCCGACCCTACCAACTATGAAACTATGAAACAGGAGCATATCCATATAGCCTAACCTTCTGCGTAAATAAGTGTTATCTTGATACATCATACTTCACAGACACTTAAAGTGGGACAATAGGTTTATACCTCTGTAGGATCCCAGAATAAAATGCTTCCTCCTTGGGGGAAATTCTACATCTTTCTTTAGCCCAAAAATGTAGGGTTTGTCCACACAGGCATAGCTGTTGTGCTCACTTATTCTATTCCAGAATACCAGGTCTATAGACAGGAGCTATTCCAGCCTAGCCATAGTGACAAGGCAATTCTTCTATAGAATCATAGAATCATAGAAGTCGGGTCGAAGGGACC
>NW_017729004.1:5385373-5393428 GCF_001723915.1 Gavialis gangeticus
GGGGGGGGGGGGGGGCTCTGCCACAAGGCCCCAGAGCCCCCAGAGCTCCCACTCCAGTGGTGAGTAGAGGATTTTTTATTTTTTTAAGTGCCTTTGGGAGGCTGGGGGTGCAAGCAAGGGATGGGGCTGGGCAGGGCAGCCATTGGGGGTCTGTTATGGTACATGTGGCTTCCTCTAGCCAGCACTGGCAGCATGCTAGTGAATCTCAGAATCCCAAAAAGTAGGACTGGAAGGGACCTCCAGAGGTCATCTGGGCCAGCTCCTGCCTGAGGCAGGATCATCTCTATCTAAACCATCCCACAGAAATGCATTGTCTAACCTCTTGGCAAAACCACACAGTCAAGCCTGACACAATACAAGACATAACACCCTATCCTGCCACAGGTAAACCAGGGGGACCATGGTGGCCAATGTCCTACTGCACAGGAAGATACAGCAGCCTGGGTTTTGCAGCTGTTAACAACCACTGTGCTCCCTGGATGGGCCCATGCAGCTTTCTAGTACGAGATAAACCTGGTGTGTGTCTTCACCCCTGTCCCTGTTAATTGGACTGAGCTAGAACTAGACTGCAGGTACCCCACTTTGATTTTTCTGTGTAGACAAACCCTTCAGTGCCCCAACCTAGTGACTGCAGAACATTTCTGTGGCAGACTAGTAGGGGGTGCTCCTGCACTAAGCCACCCCCCTCACTGCACCCATCCACCTACCAGGCTCCGAGTTCCTCCCTAGGGTGCCTCACGTCCATCTGACCTCTTCCTGAAGCACACCCGTGAGCCTAGGGACAGTTCTGCCACCACCCAGGGTCTGGACGGTTCTTGGTCCCATGCCCCCTTGGAAGCACATGCCTTGAAGTCAAGTGAATCAATGGGTGAAATCCTGGCTCCATTGATGTCCACTAATATTTTCCTATTAATGTCATTAGAGTCAGGATTTCACCACATGAATTGCATTTACTATCTCTAGACTCTTAAATCCATGAAGCTGAGCCTGCTTTGTGCTTTATGTGTTTCTACAGTGTGTGGCACAATGCAGCTGTGGCCCTGACTGTGCTTTTTTGCTAAATAAACTAATAATATTCAATTAGTTTTTTCCAATGAGGATCTGGAAAAGCCAACCAAAGCCCAGGCAGTGGAGAGAGTGTGGGACTCTTCGCTTAGTAAACTGTAGGCAAAGAAGGAGTTAATATGGAAAAAACCCAGCTTCACCTATTTTCTTCGGCACCTTCAGGCCTTCCATTTTGGGTAGGTCTTCCAGAAGCAATTATTAATACAAGTCATGGTAACGGTTGGTGGGTCCTGCATGATGGGTTAAACGCAATCAGTCTTCAAGGTAGTCTTATCTTTCACGTAACCCTTTCTGCACCTGACAAAATGAGATCCAGCCCTAAACAGGACCTATTCTCAAGGAAGCAGCTGTCATTTTCAGGGCTTACATGGATCAAACTTGCAACATTTTTGTGCATTGACTTCTAGCTACAGAAATTAGATTCCGTAGATGCATAAGAGATCATGGCAACGTGAATGATCCTCAGTGTTGAGTCACTGAAATCAAGAGAAATAGGTGGAGGACTAGCTGCCAGCCAATAAGGTTTGTAAAACAGAGGGACCTAGTACAAATAACTGATATATTTGCAGGCAACTGTTTTCGTTTATAGAAGCAGCACCTGCAATGGTTAGCAAAAACATTCCCAGGTGGTAAAAGTGATGAGCATGTCATTGCTGCTAATATTATTTTCTCAGAGGGGTAAATTAGGTGTCTTAATTGCAAGGGAATCACCAGAGTTATTCCAGTAATGGAATGACTGATAAAAAAAAAATAGTTCTTCAGATCCCCTCTAGTCTGCTAACCTTTGAAGCCAAAGCTTATGTGTACTAAAAATTGAACATCAAGGTGAAACATGTCTTCTGCAGCCAGGTACCATGTATCAAGGAAAACTTACCTGCTGCAGCCTGTTGTTGTCTTGACAGAATATGGGGTAACTCATCTAAAACCCCTACAGCCAGATCCTCAGTGGGTGTAACCAGCAAGCCTCCAACTGACTTCAATGGAAAAATGTTATTTTATGCCAGCTCAGCCTATGGTCCTTGGATGCTGGTTAGGACTCTAATTCATTACTTCTTCACTTCTGGCTGAATCCCAGGTCCTGAGGTGCAGCATTAAAGCATGACAAGCAAAGAGTAAAGCATCCTACAGAGAGGGTGGGTGCAAAGCGTGGCAGATGTGCTTCTCTGATGGGAAGCATCAAATGGAGACTGGCTGGAAATGAGGCCCCAGGTTCTGGGCTGTCACTATACAGGCCTGTTTTGCCTTTTTTTTAATCAGAGATGTAAACAAGAACTCTCTGTCAAATTTGGCAAAATATGGCAGATTACCTAGCGATAAGCGCTCAGTGGAAAGATTCCCAGTGCCTGCAGTGGGGTTTGGAACAAGCATTAACAAATCACCTCCACAAACAACATGGCATGGGAAACATGGGAGCTAATCCTGCCTCACGCATGCAGTTTGCTGAAGGCAGAGAGTAGATCCACTGAACTGAAGATGAAGATTTCCAGTTTTGTGGCACTGGGGTAGTGCAATACTCCAGGCAGCGGCCAGGTGGCAGCTGCGGCAGATAGATCTGCTTGTCCTGCGCATCTAAAGGTAGGGTACTTTGATCCTGGAGAAACATTTTGTGCCCTCTGTGATGTGGTTTCTCTTTAAAAGCTGAGCCCAACCCCAGCCAAAGCTAACTCGGAGGTGCAAGGGCTACTTCTGGTTACACCCATGCATGTGAACCAGATAAGACACTGTGCTGAAAACCAGCTGGAAGGGGTTTGGGCACATGCTTCCTTGAGCTCCAGGAGGAGCCATGGCCTGGCTTCCACCTCGGCCTTTTCAGCTGCTTTGGAGCAACTCCCCACACCTCTGACCGAATGAAGGGAGCAGTCCCTGGTAGTCCTCGAGCCTCTATAGGATGAGCATGGTGCAAAAGGCTTATGCTCAGTGACCAGCCCAGCGCAAGGACACTAATCCCATTGAAGAGATGTCTCCCATTGAGTCTAGAGGGCATGGATCAGACCCCTGCCCTTGCTTCCTCTTACACAAATTGAGCCGTTTTCCCCCCAGGAAGATGGAGTGATGCTGCTGGCTGCCTTTTATAGCACAATTTGCTCGCTTGCCAAATGTTACTGGCAATAAAACCATTTACCAGGAAGATGAAGAAGGGAATAGGCTTGGTGCAAACTGGCACCCAAGACTTGGAAGGCTAATTCTGAACTTCTCACCTCAGCTAAGCTGGCCTGGGATGCATGGGAAACACGAGCTGGGGAAAGACCTGAGATACTTCCCGCTTTGCAGTCAACACTTTGGAAACTGCTTCTCCTGCAGTGTATGGGCAAGCCTGCCCCAAATCAGGATCACCAAGAGCAATAATCCATGGGGCTGGAGAGGGAACTACCTGAACTTTTCTGAACATCCCCCTCACCATGAAAAAGATTTGGATTCAGTTTCCAATGGAAGTTCAATTCAGGGTCTGGTTTGTGTTTTGTTCTCTGTTCGTATAGCAAACCCTCACCTAACAATGCTCTCGATGATTTAGTTATCATTATGTCACCGGGACAACTACAGGTCCCCCATCACAATCACTGTAGTAGGGAAGTCACCTGGGAAGACACTGAAGACTGTAGGCCCAGATTCTAAATGGTGCACAAGCACCCAGCCCACACTGGTTGCATTAGGAGTGAAGCATCTCAGCACCTTCAAGTTGCAGCGAGGGAAGTTTAGGGTAGATATTCAGAAAAACTTTCTCACTAGGAGGGTAGTAAAGCACCACAATATGTTACCCAAAGAGGTGGTGGAGTCTCCATCCTTGGAGGTTTTGAAGACCCGGCTCAACAAAGCCTTGGCTGGGATGATGTAGTTGGGGCTGGTCCTGCTTGGAGCAGGGGTTGGACTAGATGTGACCCCCTGAGCTCCCTTCCAACCCTCACTGTCTATGATTGTATATTGTGAAGTCTCCATCCTTGGAGGTTACCCAGAGAGGTGGTGATCTCTCCATCCTTGGAGGTGTTAAAGACCCAGCTAGACAAAGCCTTAGCTGGGATGATGTAGTTGGGGCTGGTCCTGCTTTGAGCAAGGGGTTGGACTAGATGTGACCTCTTGCCGTCCCTTCAACCCTCATTTTCTACGATTCTACATAGGAGAAGCAGGAATTGCTATTTAAGTATCACTGGGCTTAAATCTGGGCACTCTCCATGCTGGAAGAAGCTGGACCACGGTGTAGCCAAGACTGCAGGATTCATGGGGCCAGATGAGGAGCAGGACTACATGCAGTCATGGGAAAGGGAAGGGTGGGACTGGGACCTGGTCCATGCAACCAAGGGTTTCTTAACCAATGATTGCCTAATGGAAAATGCTTAAATGATCCTGGCAGCAGGGAAAACAACTGCCAAGACACCTCCCTCTCTGGGCCACAGTCAGACTCTTGCTTCATTCCTTTCCTCATCCCATGGCTCCCCAACCCTTGGTTGTCTTGTGGGGCCAGGGTCTATAAGAGGAGGATGTCCCAAGCCAGCCTACTCTATAGCTTGGTGATTAAGACACTGTCTCTAACCAGAAAGCTGGACACCATCAAACCACAAAGCTGGGTGATTAAGACATTGTGCTCGAACCACAAAACTGGGCACCATCACTACCCTTGCCATGTTTTCAAGGGATGGTGGCTATGGGTGCTGCACTTTGTGTAGGACTTGATGTTGTTGGTGTGAGTTCGGTGCAACTAAAACCTACCTAAAGACTTGGGCTCTGTGGGGATCCAGAGAGTCTCCCAGCTCTGAACTGATAAGGCACAAGGATCTCTGGATAAAAACAGACAAACTCTGTGCCGAATCCATCCAGCCCTTACAGACAAGTAAAGCTCAATGCCTCACATTAAGTACCTATGAATGATTCAAATTAACACTGTGCCTCAGAACCATTGCGGCTAATTCGACTTAGTTGCCATTTAAGCCTAGTGCGTATGACTTGGCTACGTCTGTTTTGGTGCTAGTCAAATCCAGCCTAATCAGGGTCACATTAATCTGGTTGTCTGTTTTTTAGCTGTTGCTAGCAGGGGGCTTTTTGCCCCAGCACATGAAAGTGAGTATAGCAAGATCCAGTGGTGGGCATGCACATCCAGATTCGAAATAAAGCACTGATTGTTTAATGGCAGGGAGGGGTTGGAATTGGATATTAGAGCCATGTAGCTAGGAGTGATTTGGATTCTCCTGTCTTTGAATCCACACTAGCTGTCTTCTTAAAACAGACATGTTAGCTCCACTATAAAGTATGGACTTGATATGGGAAACTCTAGGTGAGGTCCCCTGGCCTGTCCAAGGCTGGAGACTGGATCAAAGAATCATGATGTTACCTTCTGGCCATAAAAATCAGCGATGTTGTTATTTCTTTGGCTCATTCTCTAATTGGGCATGGCTTGGAGGCTACAGGAAATGATAACTCAGATTGTTAGAGGTTTGCAAAGGCCTCTTTGCAAGAATCACCTTAATGTTTCTAGTAGGCTTGAATCAAAGCTTAGGCCAACAGGTCCTCAACCTCACAGAGAGAAGATGCGAGGGGCTGGTTTGCAGGCAGTCTGGTAATGGTTAGGCCACTGAGAGGTAGCTGGGGGCCAGGGACTGGAGCTAAAGTACCAGGTCTAGAGGAAGATCCAGGGGCAGGGTGCACAAGACAGGACAGGCACCAGATCCTGAAATCAGATGCTGAATTACTAAATAAGTGGGACAATCATCAGGGCAAAGTGTGAGGGCAGAGCCAAGCCAGGCTCAGAAACCGGGAAATAGATCCACAGGGGTTAAATCCAAAGCCAAAGTCCAGAAACAAGCCAAAAGCAGGATCAGGAACCAAGAAAATGGAGAGTGCAAGAACCAGGAGGCTTTCCATAGCAGACTGGCTGGCCTGGAGGCTGCTGCCACAAGAGGGAATAAATAGGGAGACTGATGTAAAGCCAATTACAGCCCAAGACACAGCCCAGGAAGGTCTTTGCCACCTCTCCTCTGAACCTGAGTGCCACGCTGAAGCACTCGCCCAGTCACTCCAGCTCCACATACACCAGATCCTGGAAATGGGTACCTTGGAGCAGCCCCAAACAGCGACACAACTGAGGGGGGGCAACATGGGGGCAGAGTCTAAGGTTGGCACAAAGGTAGCATAGACAAGCTCGCTGACTTCCAGCCCATTGGATCAGGCATAAAGATCTCTTCAAAATGAGCCCAATGCGCTTTCAAAACCAGAAGTCCCCATTCACCTCTGTCAGTGGCAACGTCTTGCTTGGCACCTGGGCAAATGACCACAGAAAGGGATGGAGAATAGGGCCCTTCAAGGTGGGTGTGCATAAGTGACCCAAGCCTCGGGCATGCTGAAGATAGATTATTAGCCTGTACTGAAAAATGGCTGGGCAGTCACCCGCTGCTGCTAGAGTTTAATTAGTACTACCTGAGTCAGGCAGGCAAAGCTATGAAACTGATACACCGATGCAAAGCTTCGAGGTAGCTGGATGCCAAAGTCCCTAATTAAACATGGCCTCCTATGGCCTGAGGACATGGCTTTGTGGAGTGAGGCATTCAGAAAGGACCCGCTACAGGATTTGGGGCTGTGGAACGAACCGCTCCCCTACCCAGGCTGTTACTTCTCAAACTTGAGCTGGAAGCTGGGCACACAATGCCATCTTTCAGGGCAGCCTGACACAAAAGTAGGTCTAAGTCCCAGTAAAATGAGTTGTACAGTCAAATAAGAGCCAGGAGGGTTTTCAATTATGCCTGCTGTCATTACTAACTTCATTAGACTCAAATCATGGCACAGACTTGGAGAGTTCATCACCTGCTTATATTCCATTCCCATCACCTGTCCCTGATGACCTTGGAAAGCTGGCGTATACCGGCCAAAGTTGACTAAGGGAGACTGGAGGACTACTGTGGGACGTGACAAAATATCAGAGAGATGGGCTTATTGGGAAGACCCAGAGATTTGTGCGTGTTTGTGTAAGCGCACACAAACACATGCAAGGCTGCATGCTATAGCACTGTGCTACAGGGCTGGGTTGGCATTCAAGAGAGCAAAGCACTTCTTATTGCAACAAGAAAAAGCATATAAAAATGGAGGAAAAGAGATATAGTATTAGTGACTACTAATCAAAAGCTAGAAACTGTAGCAATTAAGGGAAGGACAAGGGCAGAAGGAGAAATCTATCTTTTGCTAAGTGAAGGACAATGAGGAGGTGTATAATAAAGCCTTACAAGACAAAAGGGAATCCGCCTTGTGAAAGACCCAGAGAGCAAAATCCATTTAATTTAATGAAAAGAAGGTCAAGAAGTAGATCACAATTTGTCAGTACCTACACAGAGAAGAGAAATTTGGTAACAGAGGCCACCCCAGTCCAGCAGCCACAGTATAACAAGGTCCAATGACTGGAAGCCAAAGCTGAACTAACTAAGACTATCAGTTTACCAAGGGTTGCGATGGATTCCCTTTGAGATCAAGGTTAGACCTTTTTCTAATTGATAGGCTCTAGTTCAACCAAGAATTAATCCCAGGTAGTCCTATGGATTGAATATAAATGAGTTCAAACAAGACATTCACAGCAGTCTCCTTTAGCCTTATCATATTTAAAACTATGAATGGGAGTTACGCACAGGAAAAGACATGCTGAATGAAAGAGGTAAATTCCCAACAACCAGGAACATTAAAAGACTGTGGGTGTGTCTACACGTTCATTAAGGCACTGTAGTTACTGTACATTAAGTTGAGTACTTGTATAACCCCGTAATAAATCAATGAGCAGTAACTTGCGCTACTGTGCAGTAGTGCTGGCGCACGGGTTTTTGGATGCTAACTGCACAGTAGCCTAATACTACTGTGCAGTAGCGTATTAGCATGGGTTTTGCCTGGCACAGTGTTATTAAGCTACTACACAGTTACTATCTCGTGTAGACGCATCCTGTGGGATTGTCCCTTGAAGGAACCAATTGAAGCCTCATTGCTGCAATTCAGTCAAACCAGACGGGACATAGCAATGCCACATAT
>NW_017729004.1:5398428-5410922 GCF_001723915.1 Gavialis gangeticus
AACCAATTGAAGCCTCATTGCTGCAATTCAGTCAAACCAGATGGGACATAGCAATGCCACTTATGATAAAGAAAACAATCATGCAGGGACAAGATGACTGAAGGAGTCATTTCTACCTCTTTAACAACTGTCATTTTGTCTCACAAGCACCTCAAAATATGTCAACTGTCTCCAGACAATGGTAGACGACAACTTTCTTTACGAGGAATGGAGGGCCTCGCTCACAGTCATTCCCATCTTCTGCCTCTCTTGCTCTCTCTGGGTGACTGCGTGAGGGCTACATTTACATGACTTATTTTAAGCCATGTAAACATAGACAAGAAATGATGTGTACAGGTATTTGCTGGTCCCAGGGGCTGTGCAGGGAAACTGGAGCAAGCAACTCACCCCGTCAGGGTCAGTGGAGGAGGAGGAGCACAGCCCTGGTGCAAGGAGCTGGGCTTTCTCAGCCCCAAGGATGCACTCTGAAGGCATACACGGGTTTGACAGATTGGGTGAACCTGTTCCCAATCTAAGTTAGTTCACCTCCTTGGGTGAACTACCTTAGATTATTGAGTCCTGCATTTTTTGCCCAATGTAATTCTGCTGAATGCCCTCAGAGATGGGCATTTTGATCACCCTAACACTAGTGATGGAGATGCCCCCTCTCAACTACACCTTCAGCGCTCCCATACAAGATGAATTTTCATTTCTACCTAAAAGGACTTTTACAATCTCTGCTCTCTCCTCTGCCTGATGAAGGGCGAGCATGCCAGAAAGCTTGCAAAAGAATAACATCATTTGTTTGCAAATATCTAGTTGGTCTAATAAAAGATATCACGTCTTCCACGAGTTTTGAGTCCTTTTGCCTCTAGACCAATACAGCTACCACCTGGATGCCTCTTTCAATCACACACACTTCAATTCATATCACTTCATGAAGCTTAAAGAGCTTAATCGCATAAAGAGCTGACTTTTTTAGGTACTGTCAGTACAGCGCAGGTATAATCAGACATTGTGTTAGGAGTGGGATCAGCTGTGCCAGGATGTGACCTGCTTCACTGGTATCTACAGATGTTGCCAGGGCTGTTGTCTCACGGGGTCTGGCCCCTGCAAGTCCTGGGGCTTCGGGGACCAATCCTGCATGACAACGGCTACAGGTGCTGTGAACTTCCTGAGGCACATAGGATCGGTCCCTTGAAGCCCTGGGAGCACCAGCCCCAGGCTGCCTATGCTCTCCTGCCATAAGTGAACAGAAGTGCATCACAAAAAGGCAGCACAAACTATGACTAGGGATCATCATGCTCCCAAATGTGGGCATTTGCAGCCCAACAAATGGCTAACATGTCTGTTCACTCAGGTTTTGTCCCACCATAAACATTTTTATGGAGGAAGAAAGGCAACATCTGTTTGCAGCCTATGAAGATGGATCTCTCCAGTCTTTAGGAAGGGCAGATGCTGTCAGACATACCTTCGATGACAGGGCTTCACCCTTCACACTATAGTCCCTTATGAGGCCTTTGATCATTCCCAACTTGTTGGCCTCCTGGTATGTAGCATGATGCCAGCTTCTCAGATCCTTTCCTTGCTGCCAGGGTTATGCCCAGTTTTAATTTCCCTTCTGATCATTTGAACCCTTCTTCCCCCTATTCCCTCCTATTTAGCACACCGCAATAGAAAATGTCTCTCCTTTTCCGTCTCCACACTGTCTCAGGCGACTACTTTTTTGTGGTTAGCAATTCCTGCATATATTTGGATTAAACATGAATGCAAACTTAACCCAGACCTTTATTTAAGCCTGAGTTCAGCCATATTTGGGAAAGAGGGCATTTCTGTGGGTTTGAAGGGTTGCCCTCTGTCTGTGTAGCACATGTCATTTGTGCGGTTTTTTTCTATCCAACGTACCTGACTGTTCAGATGCAAAGAGAATTAAATCCCATTGACTAAATTAATCACAGGTACAAATCCACCAGCATCAGGGAATGAACCTAGATGGGAGAAAACACCACAGGGTTAGGAGCAACCTCCAGGGTCACCCCCTGTACAACTACAAGCAGCCACTTCCTATTCATCTATTTTGACCCCATATTGCATATTCTCTTTGTTGCCTGTCTTCTTTGCAAGCTGTCCATACAGCACCAGCACAATAAGACCCTGATCCTCAGGTGGCACCCTTGCTATCAGCAAATAAATGCAATGATCTTTTCCAGTGCAATGATGTTGCATTTGTTCTCTGAAAATCAGCCTTATCCCTGTTTACAGCCCTTCTGAGAACCTACTGCTCCACTGCCTGCGAAGCTAATGTTTCCTCCTCCAAAAGAGACTCCAATAATATCCAAGGGTAACGCTAGTTCTGGCCGAGGAGTTACTCCTAATAGTGAGGAAGCTGCAGCAATGCGTTTTCCTTCGTCTCTCTTGCAGTCTTGCAAGGAGCAAAGGATGCTTCCAAGTCCTGCGAAGCCGAGCGGGGACTTTCACCTCTCCCAGACAGCATGCTCATCTTCCTTGCTCCTGCCTCCCTCTTCATTATCTTCTGTCTACGTGGCAGACCTCTCTCCAAATCAATGGCCTCATTGTCAACGTGTCTCTTTCTTAGCTTATCCATTTTAACCTGGCAGGATGGATCCGAAGCTGTAGCTTGCCTGCTCCGTTCTGTCTAACAGCTTTTCAGCCTGTGTGCAACCTGCCTGAGAGAGCTCCTTGTACTAAATCATGCAGGCTATTAAAGCTGGCAGCTCATAAGCTGCCGCCATTATCTCTTCACATGTCTGTACAGTACACGGACCATTCCAGAGAGAGGTCACAGGACAGATGACTCGAGACAAACCCTGCTGCCAGACAGGGCAGCACAAAGCCACGGTGGCCAGTTACTCTGCAGAAGTGCCGATAAATCAAGCCAAAATAAAAAAAAGCAGACATCAACCCTTGCAGATTGAGGTTTCTACCACCCACAGCTGAGAGAGACAGAAGCCTTCATGGATTTAGTCCCAAAGATGTAGACAGCTGGTATAACTATTACTATTGACTTGTAGTAGTTTCTACAGAGTCAGAGCCCACACATCATTATGCTGTGGGTCATACCTCCATTTTGCATGCATTTAGTAAATATTTCATGCATGGAGCCTGGGATTAGTGATGATGTATGGGAACTGAGCAACGGTACTAGTGTTTGTGCATGGGAGATGTCAAACCAATTCTTGATCCACAAGCTCAGCTGCATAGATCACTCCCCCCGCAAAAAAAAAATAACAACCTATGCAGGGGTATAGCTATTATGGCATGTTTGCTTTGCATTTCTCCTTCTTTCCTCATCTCAAATTCAATTCAAATTCCTGCTCACTGAGGGTCAGATTCCATTCCACCTCTTAGGCATTTAAGTCCACTTATATGTCTAATAAGTGGAAGAGAGTCTGGCACATAGGTTACATCTGGTACTACAGGTGTAAGTGGTACATAATGTATATCTATAGACATATACACATGCTGGGTGATCCATTCAGAGTTGGTCCAGAATCCACAGCGGGGTCCAGTAGGTGCAACAGTGGTCAGGAAAACCCCACAGATCTTGCCAGCTGTGGCCAATAGGGAGATCTCTGTAGTTCGTGCAGCTGGATTTCTGCCCTTTGCCCTTAGAGATGTTTTAGGTCTTTTAAGTCCTGCTGTCATCCATGACTGTGACAGACCTGTAATGATTATGATAGCAAAGCCCAGGCATATATATAATACACATTGCCATCGACTGGCTTTCTTGCATGCATACCAGACCCTGGCTTCTTAACTATTCAATCCATCCAGGAAGAGCGCACACATGAAGTGGAGATGCTTTCTCAGCCTGAGGCAGGGTACTTGTGCCCGAAAGTTTGCAAAGAAGAATATTTCCAACTGTTTGAGTTGGTCTAATAAAAGATATCAGATTCACCCAAAGAACTTTGTCTGCCTATAATATCCATATGCATTACACATACATACATATATGAATTCACATGCCCACTTTCTACCTTTTGTGTCACTGCTTCTGGTTCCTACTTGGCTGATCTGGTAGAGCGGTTTCATAGATTTTCATAGGCCAGCTGCAGATGCTGGGTTGCTATGGTATTTCATGAGCATGAAGGGAAAAACACATCTGGTGCAAAAAAAATTCCCCTTTCAACTGGTATGTAGGAAGCAATCACCTCAGTCAATGAGATAACACCTTGTTCAGTTGGGGGCTCAAAATTAAACACACATCTTAGGTCTCAGGAGAAGCGGAGGACTTGCATACGCTGATTATGATGGGGGAAGTTACCCGATTGCAGAAATGCAAGGAATAATTATAGAGTAACTTGAACCTACCAGCGATATGGAAAGAACTACAACCTACTAAGGCTGGGACATTGTCATCGGTGTATGGAATTAGCCAAAGAGCACCGTTCTCTTAAGGGTATTGTCAGGAACCTGAATACCATAATCAACTGTGATTTAGGGCTCTACTTTGCCCATATGCTACTGAAATTTTCACCAAAAAGCAAGGGGAAAAAAAGTGTTTAACACGAAAATAGCTCTGGGTTCCAAAAATTCTTCAAGCATCACAAAAGCATCCCTTTCTCAGCCATGAGCAGCATACATATTTCTGATCCTCAGCGATAAAGTGGAATCTAATGCAATGCTTCAGGTTAAGGCTGTTATGTTTGAGGTCATGCCCTCTGCAATGCGGTTGACAATAGCGTTAGTGCCAAGTCCCTCCAGCTCTTTCATGTCCCCCTAGCAGAAGGGCAGTCCCAGCACTCTAGTGCCAGGTTGCAGCTACACTTGCATTAATGCACTTTAACTAATCACACTCAAATTTGACACCTGCACTTGCAGGTGTCAAATTTAGGTGCAATTAGCCTAATTTCACCATTTTTAATGTGCGTTAAATTGGAATAATACACATTAACTCATCTCATGTAGATGTACCCAATGTGTATGAACACTAATGCTATATTTGAATGTATATGAGAGAGGGTTTGTCTGTATGTGTGTGCATGTGTTTTGGAGCAGGAGTGTGTTTTAGTGCTAACATATGCCACCGGGTACGTCTACACATTCATTAATGCACTTTTGGTAAAGCACAGTAAGTACCTCCATTGTGAGGTACTAGAAAAAAGGCACGTTAGCCTATTTTAATGTGTATTAGCACAAGAGCACAGGTTTTTTGGGATGCTTTAATGCACTTTAAAATAGGCTAATGCACATTAAAGCACATGTGGAGACGTACCCAATGTATACCAGAAAGGATGTATGTTTTATGACCACAGTGCACGTATGGCGGTGTAGGCAAGGGTTAGCATGGGGCAGTTCACGTGTGAGGTTGGGGTGAACAAGGGTGGCAAGGCCTTCAAGGTGTGCAGGCCTTCAAGGATCTCAAGGTGTGCAGGCCTAAATCTCAAGGTGTGCAGGCCTTCAAGCATCTTTGGCCATATGATATCATGAGAAGGGTTTGTGGATAGATGTCAAATGGGTATGTCCTTTCTTAGCGTGCAACATCACTTTAGCCAGGAACCTAAAGAGGTAGTTTGGTCCTTGAAAGTCACTTGCAATCCTGCCGTAAAAACATGTTGTACCTGAAAGCAGCCTTCTTTAGAGAAGGGACATGGGAAAGAGGTACTTTCTCATGCTGATGCTAATGTAGTCTTTTGTTGCCATCACAGAGGTGGATCTTGTAGTCCTTGATGATCCATCCCCATCACACAGCTTTTTGGGGACCTTTGAAAATGGGTGACAGGCTCTAAATCAAGTCATTTGATCAGCGAGGCCACATATGCATGCTAACGTCCTGCATCTCCCCCACCTGTATAAAATCCTGGAGGGCTCCATGCTGCTTTTACAAGGGGGGTTTGCTTAGAATATGGGATCTCTCTGTGACAGGAAAAGTTCCTGTCTGCAAAGCTGTGGGAGCATTTGGTTGCTTTTCTGGCTGTGAAATGTGCCGTCTCGAAGCAGAAAATAAAACCATCCCATCCAGGGGGAAGCATCCTGCCAAGGATGTCAGCTCTGCAGCTGCTCATCTCAGTGAGATTTTTGCCTTTCTCAGGAGCAGCTTAATCCTTGTCCTGTCTTTGATTTTTACTCTGTCTTGCACCAGTCACTTAACCTCAGTGTATCACTTTTGTACCTCATATATGGGACATCTCGGGTGCTGGAAGTGATGCCAGCTGCATTGGTCCTTTGGGTGCAGTTCAGTATCAAAACCAAAGGGTGAGGACATTCAGATGTGGGTTTGGGTGTGGGCCGTTCGTGACCAAGATGTCTAGTAAGACTCTGACCTAGATGTGTTTTTTAAAGACTTTCCTCACATCCCCTGTCCCTCCAAAGACCAGGGATGACCGTAGCTGCATTTCCATTGGGTTCATCTTGAAAGAAGGAAATGGAAAAATGTACCTTGTTAGCTGGGTATCAGGGTTTGCATAGAGACACATTTAGAGGAACACATGCAATAGGCCTAAGAACCAAATATAATTAACACCTGTGAGCAACTGGAGAAGATTTGTAGGGGAAGAAAAAATATTCATATTTTAAATTACAGGACAGTGTGGCCTCAGGATTATTAACAATAACCTTTCACCTGCTGCTAATTACTTTCCCAGTCACAATAGCCAGTTTTTTCAACATGAGGGATGCAGGAGCTGTCAGATGCTGCCTACACATGGTAGAAGTTCCTGCAGAGAAGAGAGCTGCTGCAAAGTCTGTGCCTCAACTTACATGCAGAAGTTGAGAGGTCTAAGCTATACTCCAATCACTTATACAGGGGGATGGTTCACTCACAGTGAAAACAAGTGCCTATAGAGGAGGGATCGTGTATACCAGCTCCACAGTGCTTTCAATCAGCACTGTTCTAGGTGGTTACCCACATACTGCCTTCCACACCAGAGGCAGCTGCATTTCACATGGTGGTTGAAGCAATTTGCATGTCCCTGTGTGCAAGCAAGTTTGCACATGTGCGCACACAGGCAGAGAAGACTGGAAGCCTTCGGGCTGGCAGGGCACCGTGAGACACTAATTATTTTTGCAGCAAAACAACAATGTGAAACTCACACTGTAAAGTAAAAGCCTCCAAAGCCAAGTGCCCTTTTCAACCCATCGGCAGCTCCAGAGAAGGAGCTGGTCCCCTTTTAAACATGACTGCCAGGCAACTTTTCAGTATGGTTCAATATAGCAAGCTGACATTTCTTTGGAGATCTTTACATACAGTAGCTCAAGCCAGCCAAGAACCATACCTCTGGCAGCTATGTGAGTATTTCATTTTGCCCAAAGCTAGACAGGTGTGATCAAGAACAGGGGAAAAATATATATTAGCAAAAGCCTTTCAGTGGCAATACAGGTGTTTGCTGGAGTGAAGTCTTAAAAAAAAAAAGGGAAAAAAAAGGCTTCGAAGGGCAGAATTAAAGACACAGCACATTTATTTTCTGGTAAGATGAGAGGCAAGGAAGCTATTCACCAAGCAAGCTACAGGTCCTAGCCAGGAGATCTCTAATGCTGAATTTCTAACCTGCTGGAACAGCAGCCCTCAGCATTTCACAATCAAACAGCTCTCTTGTCAACAAAGGATCCCAAGAGCCAGCAAAGAGTTAAGCTGGTTTAGAATAGGCAGAACAAGCAAATGCACTTGTTCAAATAGTTACCTGGAGGTCACCCAGGCAAAGCTGCCTGAAGTGAGCATCACAGAGCTTCAAACACAAAAAAACTGCTAGAGAAACTGCAAGTTCAGGGCAATTTTCATTGGGAGGAGGAAGCCGGGATGGATCCAGGATTTAGCAAAGGGGGTAAGGGAGGTGGCCGTACCCCACTCTTGCAGCCTCTTCCTCCCCTACTGGCGCAGGCAGACTGCACTGTGGGGGCTGCTGGGGACTTTTTTTAAGTCCCCAAAGCAGGTAAGAGCCTCCCTTCCCTTCTGTGCTCAGACACACGTCCCATCCTCTTCCCTCCCCATTGCTGCTACTTTTCCCACTGCCCCAGGACAGGAAAGCTTCAGAGCTGCCCCAGCTGGGCTGTGCAAGAGCTGGGCTCAGCTGGGAGAGCAACAGCAGCAGCAGCAATGGGTGAAGGGTGAGTTCCCCCACCTGCTTTGTCCCTCCAGGAGAAGAGAGGGGAGAGGAGCTCTCCATGGCTGCTGTCACTATTGCTGTCCCAGATGAGCCCAGGCCCCCAGGCAGGGGAGGTGAGGGCCTGGGCTTATCTGGGACAGCAACCTTTGGCAGGTTAGGTTACAATGCCTTTTGGTTGTGTGACAGGGTTTACTGTATAGTTTTGATAATAAGTTAGACAAGGATTTGTATAGGGCTGTTTGGATGGGGATGATCCTGCCTCAGACAGAGGGTTGGACTAGATGCCCTCCAGTCCTAGGGACAGACATTACACAGAAACCCACCTAAGTGATCAGAAGCTGGTTCAAACTGGTAACAGAACAGATGTTCAATGCACATAAACCAGGTTGAAAATGGCTGAAACCAGTTTGAGATAAACCTGGTTGAATGTAGGATGAGATTTAAGTGATTTGGGTCAAACTAGTTTATGGAATGTCTGTCCCAGATCCCTTGCTGGTTTAAGATAAACCAGATAACCCAGCATCCCAGCATGATCTCTGGGCTGGGTGGGGCTCTCTGCTCTACAGCAGGACTGGCCCCTCCCCTCTGCTCCCTGGCCAGAACTCTGGCAGAGATTTGCAGGCACAGAGCATCTGCCTATAAAACAGGGATTATCCCCCACTCCGCTCTGCCTTACACAGACACCTCAGCATTAGCTAGCAGACCACATGCTGGCTTCAGTTCGTGCTGTGGGAGACAACAGGCTTTTTGGAGCTAATCAACAGGTAGCTTAATATCCTTCCTTGGAAGAACTGTTTAAGAAGGACTCCATTAGTTGATGGAGAGAGGCTTTGTTTTCCAAATGGGTTAGTAACCACTGAGTTAGAGGTGATAAACATTTTCTGCTGGGCAGTTCAGGAGGGGGTGGGAATAATTAGAGCATCCTGCCAGGGCCTGGCCACAACCCCCTCAGCTCAGCTCTGTGGAAGTGAAGGGAGGGCTGCTCTAGTGCCCCCGGCTTCTAGCCTGAGCCAGTGTGATGTCTGTCCAGTTACAAAACTGATTTAGCCTAGCTAGGTTAGACTAACCTGCAAAGGTTGAATCAATTCAGGCTCAGGCTCTTTGAATGTCTATCCCTAGCCCAGAGGTCCCTCCCTGCCCTACTTTTCAACCAGTCTATGCTTCTAAGAAGGAGAAGAAAAGCTAGGTAATAAAGTTCTGATCATCACTTTTTTATAATTACCTGCACATCTCTCTTAAGATGCACTGCTTGGGAACAATGCAGCTGTCCAGTATTAGACTGAGGAAACTTGAAAAGTGTAACCATCAATCATGCACTCCATGCATAATCTATGCAAATAATATATGAACAATAGTGAAACACTGTCATTAAAGAATCTGGCATGCAAAATGAGGAAATGCAGAGTTGAGCTTGAAAATTCAGCCTTACCTCTGACCCTTGTACTGAACATATTTCAGATGTGGCCTGTTTCATGGTTCTATTTTTTTCAAAGAGTGTGATCTATCATATAATAAACTAGAGTTTTATATGCAGCTATGCATATATGGTTAAATGCAATAAGAGTGCATATATAACCATATGGTTAAGTGCAATAAGAATTGTCTGGCTTGACTCAACTTCTGAGTCCCATGAGATCTACAAAAATCAATTTAGGGGAGGTGTTTTAAAGCATTGAATGGACAAGAGTTTGGGAAAGCCTAAGCACACCACTGGCCTAGAGAGAAGGGAATATTGCACCAAAGAGTTTGTTACAGGGAAAGCCTTCTACTTCTGGAGTCCCTTTAGCTCTTTAATGTCCTCCAACATTTTTGCAAAAAGGATCCAGTCTACCCTCAGGACACGTTTGTAAGAAGCTGGGGGATTGGGATGAGCAAATTTTCCATTAAGGGACTTTTTTTTTTCTTCTAAGAAAATTCAGCTTCAGGTTTACCAAATCTATTTTAGGTCAAATGTACCGGCAGTTTCAGCCAAGAATAAAATTAAAGTTATAAAATTTTGTTTCACCATTTTCAAACTGGAAGAATTCACCTCTTCCTTTTGCAAGCACAGTCTTTGGAAACTTCACACAATTTAGGGTAATGCCAGCCAGCACGGTGCAGAGACACTTGTGTCCTGTCAGCAGTAGTATTACCACATGTGGGCAACCAGGGTACCAGACCTGGGCAGCTACTGAAAAGAGATACAAGAAGAATGATAGGCACCACCTCTACCAGCTCAGCCACCGCTGCCTTTCAGGGGATAGAACTGGTTGCTACACCTCTATCTGTCAAGTTAAATTAGCCCGGGAACAGTGCCATGCTAATGTACTTATACTGCCACAGGTACCTGAGCTAGCCATTTAGAAGTACTGCAGGTATCTGTATGCAGAATTGCACTGTGACATATAGACACGCCCTTCATTTATTAAAAGAAAGTTTAAAAAATAAACAAAATGCAAAAAAATAAAAAATAAATAAAAATAAAAAAAGGCAAAGAAAATGTCTTTCTGGGGTTGACTTGAAAAGTTTTGAGCCGTAGAACCAAAAAAACCCATTTATTCACATTGTGCTGCTTCAGTATTTTACAGATGGGAAAAGCTACACACAGGGAAATGCAGTGTGCCAATGAGCAGTCTTTCTGCAGCAATTGCGTGTGCTCACAAGGCTCCAAGTAGCTGCCTGTTCCCTACAGCTCATTGTAATCCAGGTTTGATGTGATGAGGCCATGGATCATTGTGATCCATGAGAATTAAACCTAGATCAATAGATTTGACTATGGAGCACCACCAATGGAAGTTGTGGAAAGATGCATCTACACAAGATGCATTAATGTGTATTAGCCTAAGATACTGCGGATTACAGGCACACATCTACACGTGCATGCCCTTAACGCACATTAACTTAAGCTAATCATGCCTAAATTTGATACCTGCAAATGTAGGTATCAAATTTAGACACAATTAGTTAAAGCATAATAATGCACATGTAGACACAACCCAGCACTAACTTTAGTGTCAGGTCTGCCTGGCTGCTAGGAGGCTGGCCCGAACTCAGCCCCAGGGCTCCTGGCTGACCACCTCTCCTGCCTTCAGTTTGGGAATAAAGATAGTCCCAAGTACTGGCAGCCATGTGGCTGGAAGCTGGAGCACCCCCCAGTGGCCACAGGGGCACATGGCAGGACTGAAGGGACTTGGGAGTAATTCACATCCCAAGTCACTGCACGTGTAGCCACCTGCCAGAAATATCTTAGTGTGCATTAGCTTAATGCACATTAAATTTAGTCACACTTATTCGCATGTGTAGAAGTGCCCTAAGTCTCGTCACTTGGAAACATAAAACCAGACCCAGCAAAACACTGGAGACAAAACCAGATAGGGATTCCTGCACTGGCAACAGAAGACTAGAAAGGGAATGCTGCCTACAAGGATTTTCCACCCTTAGTTTTGCTGTTCATAATTTCTAGTGCATGTTTTTCTCATATACATGCTGTTTTGATTTGATTTTTCCAGCCAGCTTTCAGAAAGTCCCATTGATATTCATACTAAAACAATTAAAAGATAACAAAATACAATCCCCATGGTGTTACTTTTCATGACAGACCATGGAACTCCTTGCTACAAGAAACCATTGAAGCCAACTGTTCGGCAAGGATTTTTGTATGGATAACACTATTACAATACTTAATGCACACAAAAACTTTGCAAGGGAAATAAAGCTGCATGCTTTAGGATTTAAGTCAATGTCTAGCTACAAGAGAATAACATGGGACCCTCACTTAGGGCTGATTACCCAAGATGTGCTTCTTCAAAGTTGGTAATTCTAATATAATAAAAGCTGTAGCACTTCCGGCTGTGTGTCTGTCTGTCTGTAACTCTCTGGGCCAACTGCGCATGTGCCACCCAGAACCTTACTGACAGACACACAGGCGGAGGTGGGGGCCAGGATGTGCTCTGCCACGTGGGGAGGAGGGCAGGTGATGGAAGGGGGGCATGGTGTGAGGGCATGGCATGTGGCACGGGGGAGGGCACAGCATGTGGCTGCAGGTGTGCACCCCCTGCAACCGCTCCCCACATGACACCCTGCGGCTGTGTCCCCCCCATAGGAAGCGACTGCCAGCTGTGGCCGTGGGGCACACTGGGCATGGGAGGGTGTGGAGGGAGGGGGCGTGGCATGCAGCCACAGGCTGCTGTGCAGAGAGCTGGTGTGGGAGTGCCCACCGGCTGCAGCATGCTGCCATGGGGCAGGGTGCACCCCCTGTTCCCGCTTCCCATGTGGCACCCTGCGGCCACATGCCAGGCCTCCCATGCACACATTTTGCCACACACCAGTGCCATGCCCCATTCCACACAGCCAGCGGGTGCTCCCCCCACCATGGCTGCTCTCCATGCCGCTCCGCTCGGCCGCATGCCACCCCCCCAAGCCATGCACCATGTACCCCCATGTGCCTCATGCCACACCCAGAGTCGCCCCCCT
>NW_017729004.1:5415922-5420241 GCF_001723915.1 Gavialis gangeticus
ACACATTTTGCCACACACCAGTGCCATGCCCCATTCCACACAGCCAGCGGGTGCTCCCCCCACCATGGCTGCTCTCCATGCCGCTCCGCTCGGCCGCATGCCACCCCCCCAAGCCATGCACCATGTACCCCCATGTGCCTCATGCCACACCCAGAGTCGCCCCCATGCCATATAGCTGCAGCCAGCAGGCACACCCTGCACCGTGGTTGCTGCCCGCGCCACGCACCACCCCGTCCGCACATCCATGTGGCATGCCCCCCCATGCACCACACCTCCCCGCACACCCTGCACCAAACCCTGGGGCCACTCCCTGTGCCACGCGGGCACAGACTGTGAGCACTACCCATGCCGTGGCCACGCCCCGTGCCATGCCCTGTGGCCCCATCCCCACTTCCCCTCACCATCATTCATGATGGGCATTTTGCTAGTAATATCACAGAAAGGACACTCAGCTGAAGGACCGGAGACTAGGTCTAACCCAGGAATTCTTATGTTCAGTGCCAAAAAGGATTGAGCTGCTTAATCCATGAAGAGTCAAGTCTCCACATGGTTCCACCTGAAGCGGTTAACAACAGGAGCCTACTGTATATTCCTTTCAGTCCTTTGGGGTTTTGAAGAGTATAATTTTTCTGTCTTTTTCCCATAAGGAGAAGCAACCACAGTGCTGGCAGAGGGTGTCTTTTAATCCCTCAAAGCATCTGTTAATCTACTCTACGTTTCTTGAAGAAGGTGGTCATTTTGATCTAAATCTGAAAGGTAAGTGAGCACCATTTCTTTCCTTGTTGACTAGAAGAGAAAGTTAGGACCAAAGCCAACGCAAACCATGACACCTAATTCAGACTCTGGTTTCTAGCATAATCAACAGTGCCTTTTGTATTTGGATTTCTTAACATTTGCTCATGACATGCTGGTTTTTACAGATGCTTTACCCTCCCAGGCTACTGGGAGGAAAATGGTGAAAATATTCATTAGGATCAGATAGTCTGATCTCTTGCCAACCACAGACCAAAGGACCTCACTCATTAACCCTAAAGCTAACTCGCCCTCCATTTGGGAAAGACACAGGCAATGCAGATGGGAAGAGGAAGATGCTTTGAAGGCTCAGGCTCTCCTTTCCTGGACCCTATGCAAGAAGGTAAGCACTGTAATAAACACATCTGGGGTTGTTTTTTTTAACGGGGTGCCACTCAATTCACAAAATTTATAGACGGGTGCCTTCAGTCTGACCAAGAATGCCTTGAGTCTAAAAAGTTTGAAAACCACATTCAGTTTTGGGCAACCGAAACTTTTTAGAGGCCTCCCCCCCTCACCCCACCCCCATGCTTCCCCTACTGGCCATGAGATTCCCAGGACCAGAGATATTTCCATTGAAACTACTTCTATCAAGTGGTTTATAGATGTACTTCAGTAACTTGTGGATACCAAATGAGTATCTATGCATCCTATTATGTTGCCCTTGCAGTCATAACTAGAAATCAGCTTTCCACTGGTCTCTTCCTAAAATATAAACAGCGCTGCTATTAGTTGTATGTATTACCATAAACCCCAGAAGCCTCACCCAATTACTCGACCTCGACTCTATAGCCAAGACCCCATTATATTAAGCCATGCACGCATCATGTAAGCGGCAGGTCCTGGTTAGGAGCTTCTGTAAGAAATAAATAGCCAAGACACATGCAAAAGGAAGAGGGAAAAGGAAAGAGATGACCCCCATTTTACTAAGGGGGAGCTGAGCCACAGAGTGGTTAAGTGACTTTCCCAGGGTCACGCAAGAGGCCAGCAACAACCCCCCCACCCCCCCCAAAAAAATCTTGAACCCCAGGATGCTATCACAAGGCCATTCCTCCAGTAGAAATGAGCGGTCCTTCTCGTTGCATGATCAACACGTCACGGTTGGGTCTTGTTCCAGATGAGGATGGGAACACAGCATTTGTCATTGCCTTCAGCACAGTCCATTAAGGATCAGAGTGCTCCTGTCTCCCAAGGGCTGCGGGATTGCAGGCGCTTCTCAAAAGCTTTTTAATTACATCTGAAATGGGACAGACTTCGCTCTTCAGGGGTAACATTCTGCAGCCTGAGATCAGAAAAAGTTAAAGGACCCCCTACCCACCACTCTCCAGATCCCAGCCAAACAGGTTTGGTTAGCTCTAATTATGGTAATTAATATCCCTCAACCTGTCATTAAGCTCCGGCGAGGAGCAGTAAAATAGAGTCTCTCTTTATCTGGAGGTATCGACAAAGAGGTCTCCAAACAGCTCAATTGAATAATTAGCATGTTGTCAACCAGCCACCATGGCCCCTTGGCTTTGGGCTTTACATGGAGCAGTCTGGAGTCTGCCTTTGCAGCCTGGAGCAAGGATGAAGCACTTTCTTTTTTATCTTGTTCAGGAAGAGATAAAGCTGAAGTCCACCACCATGTCAAGGGCTGGACAATGAGCAGGACACACAAAGCATGGGGTCAGATGTCAGGCATATATGCTGGCTGGCAATCTTGGGTCCTGAATTTGGCCTTCGGTTGGGGGTGGGATTGCAACATGGGGGAAATTAAGCTGGACACTAGGAAGAAGTGGGCCCCTGTGATGGAGGTTCAAGCACTAGAGCAGATACCTAGCGAGAGAGGCTGTGAGTTTTCAAGAGCAAGAGAGACAGACACTTGGCTGGAATGGTTTAGAGAAAGATGATCCTGCTTTGAATCCGGGATTGGACTAGATGACCTCCTAAGGACCTGTGCAGACCCTTTTTCCTATGATTCCACCAAAATCTCCAGCAGGAAGTGGTAGACAATACTGAAGACATGAGTTTTTGGGCAAATCCTGGTGCTTTCACACCAGGCAACATATAACCAGACCCCACAGCTGGTTTCCTTTAATCTCAAAAGGTTTCATTGAATTGCTCTACCTACTACAAACCAGGCATGCAGCCCAGGTCATGAAAACAAGATGCTAAGCATCTCTCCCTACAGTGGCTGAAGGCTTTTTAGGGCAGCAAAATGGGCTGTTACTAAACTAATGTTTCACATCCCTTACCACACACACACACATCTGCTTGTGTGATGAAAGCAGCTGCTTTTTGAACCCAAGGCCTGTTGATTCAAGTCCCACAGAAGGGGGGGAAAAAAAAAAAGCCTGCCAAAGGAAAACATTATTAAAATTAATGTTGGTCCTTCTTCAAGTGCATGAGTTTGAACTATGGTATTTTTCCACTGGAAATTCCTCTCTGGTGCTTTCACTCATTGAGATGTGCCTGCAGGGGAAAGTTTACCTTTCCCTTGGTGGACTGGAACAGCAAACTAGTTGCTGTGATGGTGTGTCCCTGTGTACTCGCTGGATTTTAAACAGGTGAGGAAGTGAGCTTTTAAGAGACAGATAGGTGACGAAGGTAGCAGGTTTTTCTCACTTTTGGAGAAACCCTGACTGGATCGAGCGTACAGGTATTTGGGTGAGGTCTGTATTGTAATGAAAAATAATTATTGCATCATTAATAGCAGTCTGGACTTCCAGGGCAGGTCTACATGAGATGCTATGTCGCCATCGTGATGTGCTCCAGTGACCTGGCATTGGCAGGCACTAACTGCGATGCCACCACTACTGCGTGGCAGCTCATTGGGGTCAAAAATGACCCGTGTGCTGCTGCGACCGCACAGTACTGGTGAGTACTTGCTAAACGAGTACTAAATGACTGCGCTCAGTCAGGGACCCATATAGACGCACCCACAGAGCCCTTTACATATTCACCGTGCCATGCAAACAGAAACCAACCTTTGCAATGCCCCTCCACAGCAGATGAGTATCACTGGTTGTGTTTTGCAAAGTAAAGAACTGAGACATGGAGAGCTGATAACATGAGGGGGAGTTAGATGAGCTGGGATGTTATAAAGGGGATGGTAATTATTCACTGTTCTCTGGTGCACGGGGACCAAGACAAGACACTATGGGGCTTAAATTAGAAAGAGATTTAGGGTACCTATACACATGCAGGGAGGCTGCTCCAATGCACTGTCATTACAGCACGGCGGAGCAGACAGGATTAATCGAGTCTGCTGGAACGGACCCTAAGGGTGGCTCAGCACAAGAACAGGTACTTAGGGCGGTCGTGGCATCTCTGACCCTGAAAATTTGTAGGTGCAGGTTGGGCAAACACTTGGTTGAGATATTTTAGACTGGTATGATCCTGTCCTGAGTGGGTAGCTAGATCCTGTCCTGAGATTAGGTAGATAGCCTCGTGACATGGACAGAAGTCAGGAGCAGTGACTACGGGGAAGTCCTGCTTTGTCCTGGTATGGAGCAGGCTGGATTGCTCTGTGAGCGTGGTGCAGGTGC
>NW_017729004.1:5425241-5434270 GCF_001723915.1 Gavialis gangeticus
CTATACACATGCAGGGAGGCTGCTCCAATGCACTGTCATTACAGCACGGCGGAGCAGACAGGATTAATCGAGTCTGCTGGAGCGGACCCTAAGGGTGGCTCAGCACAAGAACAGGTACTTAGGGCGGTCGTGGCATCTCTGACCCTGAAAATTTGTAGGTGCAGGTTGGGCAAACACTTGGTTGAGATATTTTAGACTGGTATGATCCTGTCCTGAGTGGGTAGCTAGATCCTGTCCTGAGATTAGGTAGATAGCCTCGTGACATGGACAGAAGTCAGGAGCAGTGACTACGGGGAAGTCCTGCTTTGTCCTGGTATGGAGCAGGCTGGATTGCTCTGTGAGCATGGTGCAGGTGCTGTCCAAGCTATGAAGCATGGGCAATGGAGGCTGGCTCTCTGGGGAATTTAGTGTTCAAGTTTGTAGTGAGCATAGGCAAACTCTGAGGGGGGGTTTCCCCCAAAGACTTGGCCACTTTGGCGGGGTCCTTTCATGAGAACTATAAAAAGCCCATCCCTGAAGAGCGGGTTACCCACACCAAATTTCAAGTCATTGCCTCAAAGCACAGGGGAGGGAGGGAGGGGTATCTACACCTTCTCAGCAACATAGGTTGGGAGAGTCCTTTGTCATAGCAGTGAAAATCATGTACGCTTCCCTAACCTCCCATTTGCAAAAACATCATTCACTTCCCACTGAGCCTCATTTCCCGGAAAGAGAAAACCCAAGGAGCGCGCGGGATCTAGGAAATGTCGCGCTGAAGCGATACAGGGACATATGGTCTCACTGGAGGAAATTTGAAGCGACCTTATCTACACCACCCTGGAAAGCAGAGCCTGCAAGAAGCTGCAGTTTGCTGCCTGGTCTCTCCTTGTGGTCCAGAGCCCCGGCCTCGGGACAGCTCGTCCTTTGCTCCCCCCGGCGGTCTGCACGCCTCGGGTGGGCCCGCGGCTGCACGGCCATCGCTGCAAAGCCCCAGCGCCTGGTCAGGCCTCATCTCAGAGGCCGGGGCTCACCTCCATGGGGGAGGTGTGTGTTGAGGGGCAAAAACTGAGCTGCATCTTGACAGCCAGCTGCACAAGCCCCGAGGCAGGTGCTGAAGGAGGCCCCGGTGAGCCCGGCTCTCGGCTGCATTAACTCCCTTGGTGGTCGGAGGGGCTTCGCTCGGCTCGGCAGCAGTAATTGCCACATGTTGACATGCGTTGTGTTGCCAACATACTGCCCTTTGATTCCGGTGATTTGTAACACGCAAAACTACTTACGGCTCCTCTCGCACCTGCCTGCTGGGACCGGAGCCCCATGCCTGCCTTCCCAGCCAGCTCCCTTCCCCGGGCGGTAAACACCTTCCCGCTCCTCCTTAATGCCCTCCTGGCAAACTGATCCGTAGGCCACGGCATGTCTACACCGCCACCATACGGAAAGGTGCTCAGATATTTTGGTGGCAAAGGCTGGGTCAGAACAGAATAGGAGCGAGCACACGCAGATGACAAACCCACTCGGCTCGACACGAAACACACCTACGCACACAGGAGACAGTCCATACCCCGCCACACACACACGCACTCTCTTTCCTAGTGTTTTTTTGTTGAGAATAATCCATATAAACTTCATTGTGAGCTTACTCCTAAATTTGACAGGCTTTAGGATTGCTTCTTGCAGGCCCCCTTTATCTCTGCTGTTCATTCCTTCCACCTCCAGATATTCAAATGCTTTCACAGCCTTGGAAGGAAGTAATAGGACCCACCTAATCCAGGTGCATCAGCAGAAGAGCGGCCTTTTTCCTTGAAACAGGAACCCCGTTACAGCTGCAAAGGAGATGAGATGAAGCCAAGCACGCACGACAGGATATGCAGCTTCTCTCTCTTTCTCTACAGCAATCGATAAGATCCAGCTTATCTTGGTGGTTCCCTAAAGGTCATTGCTGTCCAATGTCTCTTTAGTGGCCTCACCGGGTGTTTGATGGTCTCCGCTGACACTACATGGCCCTTTTCAGGGCAGTCTTAGCAAAGAAAGTAAGAACTGAATAGACTTTGGACATTCACTATATGTCAGCACCGTGTCCACGGCACATCCAAGGAAGGACACTTCCACTCACCAGCTCCAAATCCAGAAATGCATCACTGAAGGCACTTCAGAACAATCCCCCCGTGGTCTATCTTGAGACCACTGTCTCTGGTAGTTTTGCCAGGGATGTCCCCAAAGTAGCCTCGCCATCTTAGTCCCATTTGGTATATGGAAGCAGGAGCAGGTGGGCATAATGCACTTGAGAGCATCTGTCCTTGGACACAACAGGGGAACGGTTCAGACAAACCCTGATGCATCCATGATGAAGCCCAGAAATGAGACAACGTAGGCAGCTTACAACAACCCTTATCTAGCTATCATCTACTCCCTGGAGCTGGTTGACACTGGCAGGGATAGTTGAGAAGGAAGCATCCATCTCCACTGCTCCGACTCCAAATGCTGTAGATGAAACAGGACTTCACTCCCTCGTACTGTCCTAAGTGCCAAATTTACACAGATGGGTAAAAATTAAAAACAAAATATATATCAGTAGGTTCAATGGCTCAATGGTTTGGACAAAACTCACAGAGCGGCATGCTGGTGAGCGGCATCCTAAAACAGAGGGACAAGCTACTATAAATCTGATAAAAAACATTTTAGTAAAGGTGTAAGTGAACTATGGAAATCATTGCTACAGTTTATCCTAGGGAGCCAGCTATTACCAGGATCCAGAAAAGGATTAGAAATTGAGAAGGAAAGCAGGATCATCCATGTTTATAAAAGGTAAGATTATTTTTAGAGAGGGATACGTGCCTTTGTTCTCCAGAAGTCAGACATTAATTGGTGAAAGGCAGGAAGATACTTTGATCAGGAAGTTATTTCCTAATTGCTCATTTGCGTGGAAGGATCTATCACCGGCTACCATCAGGGGGAAGAGACAAGTCTGGATGGACCATCAGTTGGACCAAGTAAGGTAGTTCCTGGGTGCGTCTACATGAGATGTTTGACTGCGTGGTAGACTAATCTACTGCACAGTAAAGCATCACTGTGTAACTGTTCGCAGCAGCTACTGCACAGTAAAAAGGTTAATGTGCAGTTTTCTACAACCTGTAATTACCGTCTCCGTTCAGCTGATAGGAGCCAAAGGTAGTACATTGTCCCCTCAAAGCCCAGGCCTGATCCCAGGGCCCCGTGTCAACCCAAGGCTGGCACCCACAGGAGCCTGCCCCGAACTGCTCCCATGGTGAGCAAATTTGCTCCTGACAGGCACACGTATACACATGCTCCCAGGGAAAACTTACTGCACAGTAAGCCTACAGCACATTAATTCCACGTATAGATGCCCCGTCTGTGGAATATGCCAGGGAACACCACCACACCCAAACCAGGGCTCGCACTGACTGGCTTTCCATACAGTGCCAGTTGGAAGGAGAAGGGCCAATGGCACTGCTCACTCCAAGATATCAACTGCCATATTTTTTTCCATTGCACAAAGCTTGATCCAAACCCCATTGCAATTGGCAGGAGCCTATTTCTGGAATTCAGAGGACTTTTAATTAAGCCTGGAGTGGCCTGCCATTCATCCAGCTTCCTAAGAGGGGCTCGCTCCCATACCGTGCCTTAAGTCAAACAAATACAGAGCACAGTGGCAGCTTTCAGGACAGGCCTCAGGTGCCGGCTGCTCAAGAGCATTTGACACGAGGAGGACGGAAGCTCTCCGGGGGACTACAGGTTTTCGTAGAGGGAGTGGGACGGAGGAAGTGCACTTGAAGAAAAAGGAGCTGAACTGCAAGCAAGTGCTGATAAGAGCTCGTCGCTGAAATGGAGCAGCAACGTGTGATCCTATGCTGGAAGTGCACCGCGCTTGTTCTTGGCCAGAATCCAGCCCCATTCCCCAGCCAAGTAACATCGGAGAAGTTGGCGCCAAATCATTCCTTTGCTGAGTAGCCCATTCTCTGCTGTCCTGCAGGTGCGACTGCTGGGGTTGGCCTAGCCCAAGTGAGAGTGGCCACTATATCAACTGCTCCAAACAGGAGACTTGACCACGTCTTCAACTCTTCTATGAAACATGAACTTTCATTTCTACCCAGGAGAACTTTTACATTCTTTCTCCTATGCCTGAAGAAGGGCGTTTGTGCCCCAGAGCTTGCATTTAAAGAAACTTTTTATTTTTCTTTCAAAAGACTAGTTGGTTTAATAAAAGATTTCATAGATTTTTAGGGATGGAAGGGACCTCTGTAGATCATCGAGTCCGACCCCCTGGACATCACCTCTACCACGAATTTTGATTCCAGTGACCGCTATAAGTGCCTGAGCCACCCACTCCACCAGCCCTAAACCCAGAAATGTGGCGGCAAAGCCATTCCAGGGGTGTTCCCCCTTAGCCATAGTCTCCAGCATACCGGAAGCAGCCCCGGGGACAGCCCCGAAGTGCACTCATTTCAGGGTTTGCAATAAGTGAGTGGGAGCGGGCAGGCAGACACCCTCCCTCCAAGAGACAGGATGACGCAGAAGCAGGCCACCACTGCATTGAGCAGGTATATTAAGGGCTTTCTGTATTTGGGGAGAATTCTTGCCCCTCGCGCCATTTGAGCTGATGACACAGGGCCCCTGCGTCATCTGCCGTGAGGCTCATTGACATCCTCAGCCACTTAGTGTCTGCCTCTGCTGTGAGTTTGCACTGTGTCAGCCTGCTCAGCACCTGAATTATCCAGTATGCTTCAACCGTGCAGGCCATGCCGCAACACCGTAATCCAGTTCCTACATTCAAGTATACATCGTATACAGAGCCAGCCACCCTCATCTTAGCTGCTTGATGGGTGATTTCATCCACAGCATACTGTAGGAGAAATGATCTGACCTAGCTGGCATGCTCCCATGGAGATAAAACATAAGATAATACTTCCTTCCTCCCGCCCTTTCCCTTTCATCTGTTTAGATGGGAGCAGAGATTGTTCCCCGCTACATTTGCACAGCACCTAGCACTGCAGCATGCTGGTGTTTGTGGGGGCTTCTAGTACAATACATGTCTGGGACAGACAACAGGACAAGGAGCAATGGGCTCAAGTTGCAATGAGGGAAGTTGAGGTTGGATATTAGGAAAAACTCTCATGAGCAGGGATCCTGGTTTTCTCTCATTAAAAAAAAAAAATCCCCAATTTTCAGATGAAAAAAAGTAACCCAAAATCCACATTTTTCTGTGCTTAAAATGAAAGGCCACTAGTATATAGATCTATATATAGTGGTGTTTCACTTTCATCATGGAAAAATGTGGATTTGGGGTTACTTTTTTTCAACCAAAAATTGGGTGTTTTTTTTTAATCAGAGAAAAACAGTATCCCTGCTCGTGAGGAGTGTAGTAAAGCACTGAAACAAGTTACCCAGAGAGGTGGTGGACTCTCCATGCTTGGAGGTTTTCAAGACCTGGGTAGACAAAGCCTTGGCTGGGATAATGCAGTTGAGGCTGGTCCTGCTTTGAGCAGGGGGTTGGACTAGATGTGACCTCCTGAGATCCCTTCAAATCCTTGTTTCTGTGATTCTAAGTCATAATGAACAGTAATTCATGGGCTTTCTATAGAAGTTGAATTGGGAACAAAAGCACCAAGATAAGGCATCAGCACAAAGTACCATGAACATATATATAGTGGCAGTACCATAACATACATACATACACACACACACACACATGCACACATATAGATAGATAGATAGATAGATAGATAGATAGATAGATAGATAGATAAGGTTCTTTGGGCAGACCTCCTGTCAACTTGTCCAATGCTGGTCTAGCATGATGGGACCCTGGTCTGTGAATGAGGCTTATAACAGGACCATAATGCAAATGCCAGCAGGAAAAGCTGATGTATGATGCAGTCAATAGTAAGACTGGCTTGGCACCGCAGCTGTGCAGATGATCTGGAGCCAGTGCATAGAGCTGGGGTGAAATTCTGATGGTGACATGACCCTTCTGCCATGAGACACACAAATTGTAAAAAGGCTGTAGGTCCCTGTGGAGGATTTGTGCTGTTTTGCAAGCCTGCTGGAGTGCTGAGCCAACAATCTGTCGAAAGAGGTGGAGGGGAAATACACAAACAACATACATATATTTCTAAATGGATTAATGAAATTAAACCAATTCATGTCACTTCATGCATTCAGCAACCCATCATGAAGCAAAAAAAAAAACACACACACCCCACACAGGCCAATTCCAATACTTCTAAGGAAGCCAATTCAAATTAACCAGTCTATGAAACCAGGGAGCCTGCCAGCTGCCCCAGCGTGCCCTGCAGATGGAAATGCTGCACGCTCAAAAAGGCCATCCAAACAAATTTGCCTGCAGGGGTAGATGAAGAGCTAATTAGAGTCCTGACCATGAATAGACCACACTGGGTCTTTATGCGATCTTATTTTTAAGCAAATATTACATAAGACAATGCCAAATAAAAACAAGAAGAGTGCAAGTTGGGAACTCCAGTTACACAACCTGCCGGAAGCCTTTATTTTATTTATTTTCTATTTTATTTTGTTTTATTTTATTTTCACCAGTCATTGTATTTTATGCTCTAAAAAGCTTCCAATTCTGGTACTTTGCAAAATTAAAACACCAGCAAGCGAGTCCCAGTTCTGTACAGTCACACCATTATCTGCCCCAAACAGCCAAAAATCAGGAGTCTGGCCACCTCAAAGATTATGCAAGTGACTTTCATCAGGAGATTTTTGAAGTACTTTTCCCCTCTCTTTTCGTTTTTAGCGACTTCTTTGTTAGTTTGCTTTTTAATCTTGAGAGTTCATTTTTCTATGTTTTCAAGACAGCTAGAAATGCTTCAGGAGTCTTTTTTATTGTTTGGGAGGGGTTCCCCCCCAAAAATCAAAATCGATGGACTCACATGACCCTGGCATCTTGACCTTTAGGAAAAATGACAAACACCAAATTTAGTAAGAGTCACAATCAAGCCATGAATGATATTACAGTGGCATCCTAGTGGCAACACTAGAATCACATTAGAGTCAAATCAAGAGAAATAAAAATACTGGATAAACACACCCCACACAGGCCAATTCCAGGAAAAGCTGGATAAACACGGATTTTCCTCAAGAATTGCTAGTCAAGATCAGAGAAAGAGAAATGTCCATCCCTAAAATAGCCAAGAGCTGGGTGATCAGGGTGCTCTGAACCAAGTCCTTGCTTCAGTTATCAGCTAATTATTTATGCAAAGTGCAGCATAATACTAATACACAGTCCCTCCCCCCACTAGAAAAGCCATTTACTATGGGGTTAGGCAACGGCAAAGGTGGCTCTCTCCCTGATAGGGCAAGTACTCTAACACCCAGACTATTGTAGTCCTCCAGGGTGCTTGCACACAGTATGCTTTGTGTAGATACACATCACGAAATGGCACCAAAAATCACCGTTTCACTAGGTAAGTCGCGTGAAAATACACGTCAACATCATTTTATCGTGGCAGATTTCAAGTAATCACGTCGATTTATCATTTTTGATTTTTCATTCTCTTGCTCTGCTTTCTTGTGAACGCCTTGAGGTCATCTTGCTGCAGAATGGGAAACGAACTTAAAATGGTTCTTGGGACAGAAAAACCGCTTCCCGTCCAGCTCTACAGAGCTGAGATAGATTCACTGAAGAAAACCCAATGGCCCCATTGTCAATGGTGTGAGCAAAAAGGCCAAGTAATAAACAGAGAAGAGGAGCCTTGGCCATGGGGGCGATCCTCCCAAAGGCGTCTGCAACATAAGATATGACCGGCATGGGGAAGCAGCATCTATTCAGTGGTTAATTCAGGCCTTCATTCACCAAGGTGATCAGTCTGGCACCTTTCACCAGCACTAAACTCTTCCCTAAAGTATCTTATTTTTTCTAAGAGCCTTACTTCTTTCTTGGCACATAAGAGGCATCCAATCAATTACTCAATCCTGCAGATCTGTGCCTGTGAATTATCCAAGCATTTTGGACAAAAGAATTAAAAAAAAAAAAAAAACACACAAAAAAACAAACCCCCTGATGTCAAGTTTAAACAACTGAGTATTACTGAACTCATCTATCACCTGCTTTAGAAACAGATTTCTAATACACCCATTGAACTGGAGACAAATGAACATGATGCAAGACCACACAGCTGTTGTAAATATTATCACTGTTTTTTTCCCCTTGTGCATAACCTGCATGGGCGTACTGTACTTTTGCAAGAAGGATGAAAATATAGACGCTTTAATGACACTCTGGAATGCAGTCTGGCCATGTGAACCACTTGATAGGCAGGGTTAGACCTGGAAGGACCTTCAGGGCTGCTACACAACATGATAAAATGGCAGCAGGTGTGAACATGCACCCCTGCTTTCCTTGTCGCAAAGGCCTGTCCTAGCTCATGATCCCTGACAATCACTTTCAGAGCCTTAAACTCTCCATCTCCAGGAGCAGAGATGTCAGGGAGCAACTGGGAGTAGGCTGAGGGCATAGTGGAAGCAAAGGGCAATGGTGACTTTCTTTCCAAGGCATATACTAGGGGTCCTTATCCCTTGATGCCTGGAGTGCGGTAGCTTCTGGGAGCCCTGAGTAGGAGTCTGTCCGCATTCGGTATGGATATGTGCCCTGTGGTTGAAATATCTGAGCACCTTCCAGTCTTTAGTGTATATGTCCTCCAAGCCACCCGGGGAGACGGAAGAGTGCTGTCATTGCCATCATGCCAACAGACTAAAGCCAAGTCTGAGGGACTGACGCAGCTGAGCCGGATCCAGAGGGGAAGCCCCCCGGATCCCTCTTAGCTGAGCCGGTAGGGAGCCGCGCTCCCAAGCTGTGCAAACAGAGCATGCTAACAGGCACGGTCTGTAAGAGCACGCCAGCGATTGCGCCGGCGTTCACGCCGGAGGGTGAGAAGGGGGGCCCAGAGGCTGACTCCTACTAGCATGGGGCAGAGGACCCAAGCTCAGCTAGAAACTCAGCAACTCCTGCTATGGTGTTGACACGGAGTGCTGCCAGGGCCCCTGCCCAGGGGGGCGCAGCCTTCCTGGGGCTT
>NW_017729004.1:5434281-5436187 GCF_001723915.1 Gavialis gangeticus
ACATCTTCATCAGTGATTTGGACGAGGGGGTAAAAAGCAGTTTGAATCCCTGGTATCACTTCAGGCTTATCCTTGGGTGAGATGGGTGCAAACAGAAAACAGTTTTCACACACCCTTGGCCATGGGCCTAAGGACTAATATTTGCAAACTTCACAAGGAACCTGAGGTAGAAGGAGCCGTGGAACATTATATGCATTTAAACTAAGGGATACTGGTCCACACGTAGGTCAATGAAATGAGGGAAGATGGCAGCCTGCCACCAAAATGCTCCTGATGGTCCTATGATGCTCTGGTGCTAAAGAGAATAAGAATTTACATGGCTCCTAACACAGACTTTGAAATGTTATGTGCTTTATGTCCACTTTGGTGTCCATTTAAAATAACAGCTGCCCACCTGGGGAGACCTGGATGGACACAGGGAATGAACTGCCTGTGCCAGCACTGAGGTTGAAGCAGCGTGTGCAGTGTGACCTGGAGATAGAGGGCTGTAAGGGACAGCTGAGGTTATCTGAAACATCCCCAGTTTGAACAAAACAGGTTTGTCAGGTCCAAGAAGGGATTTCAGGTAAAGCCAGAGAGTGAGACCTATCCCTCAGCCCCAGAACAGCCAACAGCTTTGTGGATGGGGCTTTCCCAAAGCAGGGATGGGAAATAGGGTCCCTGTCACCCCAGGGAAGGTCTTTCGCCATCACCATGGGGTAGATCTTTTAGGAAACCTTGAAAAAATATCTGTTGCTTTTCAAGGGTGTAGGTTGTAGCCGTGCTGGTCTAAGGACATAGACCATAAGGTAAATCCAATGTCTTTTATTAGATCAACTCAGATAGTTGGAAAATTCTTCTTAGCAAGCTTTTGAGTACAAACACCCTTCGTCAGACTGAGGAAGCATCTGCAGATGGTCTGTGCTCCTCCTGGATGGATTGGTAAAGCAGCCAGTGGCCAGTACATATGCACGAAAGTTGCTTTTCAACGTACAATAGAAATATTTCAGCCCAGCCTCACAAATGAACAACCCTCTCAAGCTCAGTGACGAGTGATTGGAAGCATCTAGCGCTCTCTCTCCGATAGTGATGAGAAATGTTATGGAGATAAAACGAAGGAGAAGAATATTTCCTGTATAATAAAGGGAATTTGATTTATATTTATACTGAAGATGATGCACGGAGATAGGATTAGGATGGAATAGGAAGATGGGAGCAGGATTCAGAATGACCTTGGTAAACTGGAAAAAGCCATCCAAAAGTAATCAAATGACGTTCAGTAAAGACAAGTGCAAAGTCTTGACAAACAATCAAATGCATAAACTGGGGGGTGCCCAGGTAAGCTGCAGTACTGGAGAAAAGGATCTGGGGGTTATAAGCTAAATATAAATCAGTGTACTGCATTTGCAAAAATACCAATGGCATATTGAGATGTATTCATACGAGCACAGGATGCAAGTCACTGGAAGCAATTCCTCCACTGCTGAACACAAATGAGGCCTCACCCGGAGCGCTGTGTCCAGTTTTGGGCACCATACATCAAAATGGACACAGTCCATTGGAAAGCAACAAAAAATGAAATATGAGTTACAGGGAAAAATCAGAAGAGCTGGAATTATTTTGCCTGGAGAGGAGAAGTCAAAGAGACATTTGATAACAGCCTCCCAGTAACTGAAGTGTAGTAGAAAGATTGATAATGACAGACATGTAGAGCACAAGACAAGAAACGACAGTCAAATTGCAACAAGGGAAATTTGTGTTAGATATTAGGAAAAAATATATTCTAACTTTAAAGGTGCTTAGGCATAGCAATAGGCTACCTAGAGAGCCTGTGGGATTTCCCTTCTTGGAAGTTTTCAAGAATAGGTTAACCTGATACTTAGCTGGGATAATTTAGCCAGGGATGATCCTGCTTTGAGCACAGGGT
>NW_017729004.1:5441187-5442588 GCF_001723915.1 Gavialis gangeticus
AAATATATTCTAACTTTAAAGGTGCTTAGGCATAGCAATAGGCTACCTAGAGAGCCTGTGGGATTTCCCTTCTTGGAAGTTTTCAAGAATAGGTTAACCTGATACTTAGCTGGGATAATTTAGCCAGGGATGATCCTGCTTTGAGCACAGGGTTGGATTAGATGACCTTGTGAGGTCCCTTCCAGCCCTACTTTCCTATGAGTCTACAGAGACTAAGACCTAAAAAGACTAAGAGGTTTATCTGGTCTGATTTAGAGGATTTCACAAGTGCTTCCCAATGTCACGCTCTTTGAGCAGGAGAGTGAGGCCACCAAAACCCGATGAAGAAGGCTTTGCATTTGAAAGCTTGTCTAAGTCTATCCCAACCTGCAGTTGGCCCAACAGAAGATGATCACCCATACAAATCCTTGCCTCTCACATAGTGTTCACATCACAGCTACACCACCACTCCAGCGCTACCACAACCTGGAAGAAATCCATACAGAGACACATCGTTCTCCCTCAACTTACATCTACACTGGAGAAAACAGAGAGATGCTGGGCTGTACTGCTGCTATGTGTAAGGAAGTGCAGAGCATCGCTGCTTGCTCCAGAAAGAACCTCTGCTCCTGGAGACATAATGCACCTTCAAGGGTTCCCCCTTTTTGGACCCTGAACCAGGTGGTAACTTCCCTGAGGAATGAGGCCAATGGTCACAGGATCCTGAGTAAAAGTGCTAGCCTGTTTCAGGTGGGAATTCCCTAATTTATTTAATTTTTTTAGCTTCCTAGTGACAACACCAGATTTTTTGGGATGAAAGATGAATTTTTGGCCCAATGTTTGGAAAGTTTGCAAAAACAACACGCTGGTTTGTATGCAGCTTGCAGTCTCCTATAACCCCCAGGTCCTTTTCTGCAGTACTGCAGCTTACCTGGTCATTCCCCAGTTTATGCATCTGATTGCTTTGCAGGGCGTTTTTGCGCTTGTCCTTACTGAATTTCATTTGATTACGTTCAGATGCCAAAACTGCTGGGAGAAATCTGGCTTTTGCTTTATCCCCAAAATGTGAGAAAAATCAAGGAAAAATATTCTGTTGCATTGCCACCCCTTGCACACCTATACAATTTTTCATGTCTCTCATCTTGACTAGTTTCCGCTGCCATCAGGCCCTTTGGCACCTGTTTACCTTTCAGCACAGGCTTAAGTGACAATGGGACTTCAGCATGGGCACAGAGTTAAACCAGTGGTTAAAGTGCTTTGAGACAGTGGTGGCCTCAAGCATCTCCGTCCAGCCCAGCAGAGAGAGACAGGCTGGTCTACCTGTTCCTCATGACATCACCAGGAGAAGAATGCTTGCTCTTTCGTTTAATTAACTTGTCAGAGGTAAATTAAACTGCCCACCCACCCCTCACCCTGTCCCAA
>NW_017729004.1:5447588-5449327 GCF_001723915.1 Gavialis gangeticus
GTTATTACAGTGACAAGCCCTCACTTCTAGCTCAAACCACATCTCCCAATTAACCTTCTTTTCACCTGTGAAGATGTCTAATAGAGACAGAGTAGCAGCCCCTTTTCTCAACAGAGCGAAGAGACTCAGATTCTACTGCTCTGGGGGCACATGTACACAAAGTAGGGAGGAAACAGGACCACATTTTTTTATGTACACTCTTGTTCACTAGTGAGAAAAACTGCACTTAACCGAGAGAATCCAAGCCCACCCCTGCCAGTCCCCCCTTTCTCCCCAGTTCAACTGCCTTAGTGGAGTGGATTACATACACCTGGCACTGGAACAGCTTTCAGTCCTGCTCCAAAAGGTCAGGACAACATGCTCCTCAGCATGCCAGAGCACATATTAAAAACTCCCGTGCGTTGCCGTTGCTAAGCCCCTGCTCTCCTTGGCCATTGCATGTAAACACGGGTCACGGCTGCCTCTGCAATTAACCCTTGAGGACGCGGCTTCCTGCCCCAGAGAGAATGCAAGATGGGACAGGGACAGACGAGGATGCAGTGCTTAGCAAGCAGCTCCAGAAGCCCATGTCTTGGGCCCCGGTAGATGAGAACAAGGCAGAGTCTGCAAGTAACTCCTCGCCAGAAGGCTTGGGTGGAAAGCTTGACCTGCAACCTCATTAAGAGCAGTTCTACCTGGAGAGCAGATTATCTGGTTTATTGAGCCTGGAAAGCCTGTGTTGTCTGGTCAGCTGAGATCATTCTTCATGCCAGGACTTCCTGCCCTGAGCTGGCTTCCTGAAAGGCAAGAACATGTGGGTGGGTAAGTTTAAAGCATCCAGCTTGCCCCAAATGTTCAGAGCTGTATCCAGCATCCCAAGGAAGCCCCTAAGCGCTCCTCATCCACCCCACCCCAGCCCACCAGTGCTTCCATGAAGCCTGGCAGCATCCTGTTTTAATGCCATAACTGGCCAATTAGTACCGCTGAGAGCTTATTAGCTAAATGAAGCAGCACAACTACATCCAGCACACCACTACAACCAGACAAATTAGCCCACCCACATCACTGCATGAAGGTGACTACACGAGCCATAACCAGAAGTGGTGCAGACTGTAGGAGCCTTGGATTTGGGGAGGGTACAGGATTACCATCCTGATTTTGGTGTGCCAAAATTAGTTGCTTTGGGTTTTCCATCTTCATGGTATACAGGAGTCTCGTGGATGTACCTTCCTTCACCCAGCCTCAGTGACACCAATGAAAGCAGAAAAGCCAGGGTGACTGGCACATTCAGTTAGATTTACACCCATCATCAGAGAGAATAAGTCTGTACTGCAGTCTCAGAAATGACCGCAGTGCTGTTTAAAGCCAAATTAGGCATCTCAACATGCATCCACTTATAGTTTCATAGTTTCTAGGGTCGGAAGGGACCTAAGCAGATCATCCAGTCCGACCCCCTGTCATGGCAGGAAAGAGTACTGGGGTCAAATGACCCCAGCAAGGTGTTCATCTAACCTCTTCTTAAAAACCCCCAGGGTAGGAGCCAGCACCACTTCGCTTGGAAGTTGGTTCCAGACCCTAGCTGCCCTGACCGTGAAGTGGCTCCTCCTGATGTCCAACCTAAACCTTCCCTCTGCCAGCTTGTGACCATTATTCCTGGTCACTCCTGGCTGTGCTCAGGGGAACAGTGACGCCCCCAATGCCTGCTGGTCCCCCCTGACTAGTTTATAACAGGCCACAAGATCCCCCCTCAGCCTTCTCTT
>NW_017729004.1:5449498-5455639 GCF_001723915.1 Gavialis gangeticus
GAAGTCCAGGAAGACTATGTCCACTGCTACCCCTGCATCTAATGATCTGGTGATCTGATCGTAAAAGGCCACCAGGTTGGTCTGACAGGACCTGCCACTGATGAACCCGTGTTGGTTGCCCCTAAGCATGCAGTCCCCTGCTGGCCCCTCCTGGATGTGTGCCAGAATAATTTTCTCAAATAGCTTGCCTAGGATCGAGGTAAGACTAACTGGTCTATAGTTTCCCGGGTCCTCCTTTCCTCCCTTTTTTGAAGATGGGAACCACGTTGGCCCTCTTCCAGTCCTCCTGTACCTCTCCAGAGCACCATGAGTGCTCGTAAAGCCTTGCCAGGGGCTACCACTTAGCCACTGGTAGCACTATAGGAGTGTGAAACTCAGCATTTCTGCCACTGAGAAGGTTTTGCAGTCTGCGGGTGGCTTCTTGCTTTCCAGCCTATGGACAAAAGCCTGGTGTCTAACGCACTGGAGCAAGGAACAGAAGTTACACATAAACTGATTTAAGTCATGAGAAACTGGTTTCAACCTGTAACTGAATAGAAGTTCAGTGCACATAAACCAGTTTTAAAATGGCTGAAACTGGTTTAAGATAACCCTGGTTGAATGTAGTATCAGACTGAACTGATTTAGGTCAAACTGATTTATGAAACTTCTGTCCCAGACCCCTTCCTGGTTCAAGTTAAATCACGGTCCCCCAGCATCCCAGCATGCTTTGCAGCCCTGGGCTGTGCTGTGCTGTCTGCTCCAGGGAGCAAGGCTGGCCCCAACCCTCCGCTCCCTAGCTGGGGCAGTGAGAGTTGACTCACGGGCCAGCTCACTGCCCCACCAAGGCAAAGCCCTGCTGGGGTCTGAGGCCAGGTAGGGGGGTTAAATTTCCCTTCCCCTGAGTATGGAGCTGCCCTGTCCTGCTTACTTAGTGCTGGCTGCGACTGTAGACTATGAATCCCAGAGGCACCTGGAAGCAGGAAGAGGAAATGATGAGAAGTCCTACAGATTCTGGACTGCAAATCCCAGAGACCTTGGGGGCAGCAGGAAGAGAAAGCAAACACACAGCCCATGCTAGCTATGAGCCAGAAAGCCGTGCTCTAGCACCCCCCAGCCCCTGGCTTGAGTCACTGCAGGCATGTGGCTGCATTTCCTGAATCAAAAGTGAATGTCTGTTCATTTGCTTATTGGTTCAATCTTTGCAGCTTAGACCAGTGGTCTCCAAAGTGGGGTGCGCGCACCCCAGGGGATGCGCAAGACAATCCATTGGATTGCAGGAAGAAAATATCAGAACTTCTATTTCTATTTATATTTATATAAATATACATATATTGGGGGAGGGGTCTGTCGAAAATTGTTTTACTCATAGGGGTGCACGAATATAAATATACATATATTGGGGGTGCGTGCTCAAAAATTTTTTACTGATAGGGGTGCACGATCAAAAAAGTTTGAGGACCACTGGCTTAGACTAACCTGCAAACACTGAATCAATTCAGCCTTGGGCTTTTTGACTGCCTGTACTTATCCTGGATGAGCAGTCAGCCAGCTCACCCCAAAGCCTGGGAAGGGTAAAGATTGCTAAGACATGGCATCAAATGCTGCTTCTCCTTAGTGGTTGCGATGGCTGTCATCTTAGCCAATACACCCGAGCAGAGCTAAAGGTATGAACAAAAGACCCCAGGCTTTTGGTCAGGGGCTATAACAGAGTCACGTGCCTTGCCAGTCAGGCACAGACAGGGCCCTGGTGAATTCATGTCTTTTGCGGTTTCTCCTCCACAGGTGTTTTAGGATTCCAGTAACAGGTTCAAAGGTGAATGACTGAGGAAAGAATAAGCAAAGAGGACAAGGTCTCCTATTCCATTGGTTTCCCCCCATCCATGCTCTGTGTTCATACTGATGCTACATTTTGCCTGAGAAGCTTTTATTATTGTGATAACCAAGATCAGGTTGCTGTGCTAGGCGCTGTACAGGTCCATAGCAAGAGAGGGTCTCCGCCTGAACAGCTTTCCATCTCCACAGACAAGACAAAGGCTATGAGGCAAGGAGTGTTATTATACCCATTTCCCTGGAATAACTAGGCATACCTTGTTGAGTACATCCCGCTCTGCTCCCTGCTCATTTAGCACCAATCTGCCTCCACCCACAGAATCACACAACTGTTGGCACAGGAGCTTTCTCTTCCTCGGCTCTCACCATCTGGGAAAGTCCCTGCAGACTCCTCCAGCTAATCTGAAGTGGAAATGCCCCTCTGCTCACACCACCAGTGGGTCCGGATCCAGCCCATGAGAAGCGCTGCAAGTTTGACACCACTACTCTAATGCATTTGGATTTGCACTTGCCCCAGTTGAGGGTTTCCCCTGCATGGCTTAATCCAATATAAAGGGTGTGGAAGGTCTGGGGCTGGTCCTCTCCAGATACTTAGACAGCAGGGTCATGATGGGTCTTGTTGGCCTGTCATCACCTCTGACACCTGGGCTCCTCCAGCCAAGCTAATAAGGAACCCTTGGTCACCACAGACAACGCTGCACACGTGTTTGCACGCTCGGTTCGTTTAAAGCGAAAGGTAACGCTAGCGCGAAGGACAGAAGAACCCGCCAGTCCTGGCAGGGTGAGAAAAGGCCTAACAATGAAGGGATTATAGTCGTGGCCTGATAAACATCACCCAGGCAAACAGGTTGCCTCAGACTTCATTACAGGGTGCAGCTGCCAGCAACCAGGAGTTCGCTGTGCTGAAAAGCTGTGTCAGCGAGATGATTGTGGGGCTGGGAGGACTACTCAAAAACACACCAAAAGGAGGAGGGTCAGGGAGTAATACCAGCTGGATTCTCATGCAAGAGAAGGAAAGCCGAAAAGGGGCACAGTCCCGAGCATTCAGGTGAGATCAAGGGATGCCTTAAGAATGGAAAATATTCCCCATCCATTTTAGTGGTGTGTCAGTCTCAAGGGCATGTTCAAATGGACTCGCCACCTGCCTATCAGAGCATCGACTCAGAGGGAAGCCAACACTTCCACCTGGCCGCTGAGAGCATGCTTTGAGAGGCAGCATAGCCCTGCGGCTAGTGCTCCAAAGTGAACTTTGCAAGCGACTCTGCCACTAACCACCAAGCGAATCGCGTCATTCCTCCGTGCCTCGGTTTCCCTACCTGCAAGCTTAGTATAAACACAATGTAATGATGGTAGGAGTGGTGGAGTGGGGACCAAAGTTACCCGAGTGCATTGAATGGGGAGACAGGAGATGGTGACAGAGCAGAGCAAACAAATGTGGAGGAGCCAAGTCAGGTCATAGCATCATAGAGAAGTGGGGCTGAAAGGGACCTCCACAGGTCCCCTGGTCCAACCCCCTGCCTGAGGCAGGACCATCCCTATCCAAACCATCCTGTACAAATGCATAATCTAACCTTTTAGTCACACTGCAGTCCCCCCTATACAGATTGCATGTAGACAGTCTAAAGTTACAAATTTAGCAAAGCATTTAATGTCAACGAAAAGTTTCTAGTGCTTTATCCAGTACATATATTGTAAGTATGGCATGCTGCTTACCTCCTTTGAAAATGCATGGAGCCCTATGGGAAAAAGCAGTCTCTAGGGGTTAGGCAGTATGAAGGCCAGTGTGTTTTTCCCAGCTCTTTATAGACAAAGAGTAAGATACCTCTCTGTCTCAAAGAATTTACAGTCTGAAGCCCTAGTCTTGCAACCTGAAATGCACAGCAAACTGTCAGGCCCATGCAAAGCCTGGCTGGTATGGTAGCAAAGAACCATAGAGAAGTACGGCTGGAAGGGACCTCCAGGGGTCATCTAGTCCAACCATATGTAAATTGTCTAATTACAGACAGAGCTGGCAGTGCTACCTATAGCTAAGGTTAACTGACCTCTTTCCATTAGAAGCCCCTGTTTTCAATCCCTTTTTTCTTGGCCGAAGTTGAACCATTTGGACTGAAAGTTTCCATGCTGGGCATCTGCTTTGGAAAGCTTTGGCTAAAATGACACAACTGCTTCTACGGTGCCAATTAGAGGGAAATAAATTGCTTTGATACTATTTAAAAATGATGCCAGCTGTTCCATTGAACACCTCTGTTCACTCCGTGCTTTGGAGAAGGCACTTGGAAACCAAAGAGAGGAGAGGAAGATCCTTCCTGAGCTCAGGCATGTGCCTTTGAAAACCTTCCTGTAATTGGCCAAGCTCTGAATTTCTGGACCATTTCAGTTCACACGGTTTGTCTTTAGTAAATGGCTGCTGCACCATGGATGTAGACAGACAACACCAAAACCAGCACAGCTGAGACCAGGGCAGAGATCCTTGCAGGAGGAATCCTCTGATGGGTGTGCTGGGTTGCCCCAGTTTATGGGTTTCTATCATCTGCCCACTCCTTTGTTTATTATGCCAATGTAATACCAATTATGCAGCATAAATGTCTCAACCGTTCAGGTCCCTGGAGAGTCTAACAGCAGCTGGGGATCCAGCTAACCACCCCGTCCCCAGATGACCTCGAACCCTGTAACAAAGGACAGTCAGAAGGCAGGGTAGGTACAGATAGACTAATGAAAGAAGATCTACAGAGTGAGCCCAGGTTTTTTGTGCACCCAAGTTCACTTCATTAGCAACTATATACATCTTAGTCTCTAAAAGATGCATATCTACCCAGGTTTCTAACTGACTTCGGACTCGTTCAGACAGAGGTAGTTAGCCACGTTAGTCTGAAGTCAGTCAGAGGCAAGGTAGATATGAACCTATACAGACTAACTAAGCCCCATCTATAAATCAGGAGCAGAAATAACCTGGGCTATGCTGTCCAGACCCTACCCCCAATTGCCCCACTCACAGAAATCCCAAGGAGTCCCCACACAGAGCAAGGCAGCAATACTGTGGATATGAAGTAGTGAAAAATATTAGATGAAAGTTTCATACACGTTAGAGCTCAGCAAGAAAAAAAAATTGCCTTCTTGGCTGGCTCAGCCCCAGCTTCATCTGACTGCAGGGACACGCATTGCCTTTGACATGGCCATTGTTTTCTTTGAGCCAGAGAAATTCCTCTCCCCTCCTTAGATGAGATTGTGCCATTGATCCCAGAGCCTTCAAGAAGAACCATGAGAAGGAAGGTTCCTTAGTCCACCTAAGTCTTCACAGGTCCAAGTCTTCGCATGATAGTACCCAAGCACCATTACCAGGTTTTACCACTACAGCACCCTCTCCCGGCTTCTCATAGCTTACAACTTAAAAGGAGATTAAATGGCTTGCCCAGGGTTATACAGTGCATCAGTGGCAGAGACACTAATCCCATGCAGGTCTCCAGAATCCTAGCCCAGTGCTTTCCCCTACCGAGGCCTGGTAGCACAAGGATTTCCAGTGAGCTCCTCACTGGAGAAAAAGGTTTTTAAACTTGTCAAAAAAACTGGTTGAGACCCCCCAGGCCAGCTGTTTGCTAATATCGCGGGCTTTAAATCCTGGTCAGAGTACATCAGCCACAGACTACAAAGGGAGCAACAGTATAGAGGAGCATTAACATGGGGTCGTCACCTCAGCTGCTGACAACCAGAGAGAATATTAAGCAACTTTAAAGACTTGTGTTTGGTAGCAGCAGACATGGAGAGCAAGCTAGAGCCTCACAGCAAGATTCAAGTCACCCCTGGCTCTGCCACCAATTCCCTTCATAACCTTGACCTCCTCACTTACCCCTCTGCAGTCTATCCACATAGCAGAGCCCCTACTGCTCTTCCCATACATGAGAAGGACCCATCTTGTGCCAACCATGTGCACCGAGCAGGGGGGAGAAATTTTCCTCCAAAAAATAAATGTGGTTAGGAAGGCAACCCTCTGGCTGCAATGTTCACTCCTGGGTGGATAGCTCTACATTACTAAGCAGCTGGGGGAGAAATAAGCCCTTCTGGTTCATTCTTGCTATGAAAGACCTTCACCAGGGTAGAGTGTGCCCTGGCTTTTCCCCTGCCTTGAGTGCAGCCAGGCAAGACAGGACGAGAGCCCGTTGATTTTCAATTAACCGTCAAGTCGAATTTGGCACAGGGGCACAGCAGTGTGCATGGCTGCACGAGGAGAAAATTTGACAACTCAGCTGTTTGTGTCAAGCTGCCTTTCCGCACTACACATTTATCACCCTCCCGGCCCACTGCCATGCCAAGGCCTGCTCCGGAAAACACAAC
>NW_017729004.1:5460639-5471814 GCF_001723915.1 Gavialis gangeticus
CAACTCAGCTGTTTGTGTCAAGCTGCCTTTCCGCACTACACATTTATCACCCTCCCGGCCCACTGCCATGCCAAGGCCTGCTCCGGAAAACACAACCCCCCAGAAACGTCTTCGACTAGTAGGATCTTGAACGATTCCCCGCCCCGCCCCTGTAGCACAGTAGAAATATCCAGCAATATGTTGAGTTAGGGAGAAACTCACTCCCAGGAGAGTGTGGCTAGCAACTTGCCAAGGGAATGAGATTCTTTGGGGATGTTATAACTGTTCAAAGATGATTTTCTACTTTTAGAAAACCCATCCCTTGCTGGAGGGTCTTGAGGGTCTCAGTGAAATTTCCACTGGCCCACAGATCAGTGCCGCACACGGCACAAGGGGACGTTCAGGGAGGATGAGAGATGGGCAGGTCTAAACCAGAGATCCTCTATCATGCAATGTGCTCAACCTGCAAAACACACACACATTGCAAAAAAAAAATGGTGACGAGCAGACAGAGGAGGTGGAATCAGTGTTACCGAGTGGCTAAGACATGGATCTTTTATTCCCTGCCTCCTCCACTCAGCTCTTCTCTGCTGTGTCCTGCCTGTTAAAGTTTAGGATCTTCGAGGCAGGGGCTGTCATCTCCTCTGTCTATACAGCCTCCAACCCACCCTAGGCCCCTGCTCAGGGGAAATGTTGGCTGGTAATTGCTGTGGGATACAGCTGAAGTCAGGAGCACTTTGCTGAGGAGCGGTGGGGCTTTGAGTGCATGTGCACCCACTGCAAAATCCTACCCTGGATGCTAAGCATCAGCAGGGAGGCTCAGGACTGAATAACGCCCCAGAGAAACTGAACTGCCCTCTCGGCTCATGGGAAGTGTCTCCATTGGGTGAGGCCTGAGGTGCATGGGAAGAGGGGAAGGCATGGAGCTGTGCTCTGCCTGTGTCGTGGATAAACAGGGCAGCTAGGTATGGCCAGTCAAAAAGCCCAATGCTGAACTGATTCAGTCTTTGCAGGTTAATCTAAACTGCTGAGATTAAACTGAAACAGAAGTGAACAGACATTTACCTTTGATTTAGGAAATGCAACCACATGCCTGCAGTGGCTCAGGCCAGAAGCTGGGGGGCACTAGAGCACGACTCCCTGGCTGCGTGTTCACATCCTCTTCCTGCTGCCCCCAACGTCTCTGGGATTTGCAGTCCAGACTCACAGCAGCAGGACTCTGCAGGGTTGCTCATCACTTCTCTTCCTTCTTCCAGGTACCTCTGGGATTTGCAGTCCACAGTTGTAGCCAGCAGTAAGTTTGAGCAGGGAAAGGGGTGTTTAACCCCTGGCCCCAGACCCCAGCCAGGGTTTGCTGGGGTGGGGGCAGTCCCTTCCCTGCAGATTGGGCTGCATCCCCTTCTGGGCTTGTCCCCCCCACCTCCTTGTCAGCCAACCCTCACGGCCCCGGCAATGGGAGCAGAAGGGCAGGACCAGCCCTGTTCTCTGGAGCAGACAGCAAAGCCCAGCCCAGGGCTGCAAAGCATGCTGGGGGACTGTGATTTAACTTGAACCAGCAAAAGGTGTGTGGCAGAAGTTTCATAAACCAGTTTGACCCAACCCACTTAAGTCTGATACTACATTCAACCAGGTTTATCTTAAACCAGTTTCAGCCACTTTTAAATGCATTTATGTGCACTGAGATTCTGTTCTGCTACAGGTTTAAAACCAGTTTCTGATCACTTAACCTGGTTTATGTGCAACTTCTGTCCCCAGGGCATGTTTACATGTTCATGAATGTGCCTCAGATGCTGCGCATTTAGTTTAGCACTTGCTTAATAAAGTACTAACTAAATGAGCAGTAACTAGAGTTACCTTGCACAGTTTTTTGGTGACATTTAGTGTGCGTTAGCCTAATAACACTGTGCAGTAGGCTGTTACCACAGTTTTTGCCCGCTGCACTACCACACAGTGTTATTAGGCTAATGCGCAGTAAGCGTCTCATGTAGACATGCCCACAGAGGCCCTCGCTCTCTCTGAACATCCTGAGGATCTTGCTCACTCCTAGCCTAGCCTAGTTCAAACATCATCAGGTTCTGCTCGTTACTACTTTCGTTGGTTGAACATTTGGATGTGAGCCTGTGTCGCTGGGAGGCAGAGATGCCCTCCTGAGAGATGCTGCCTTCAGGGCTGCCCCTCTGCTGAGGGAGCTTAGGTGACCCCCAGGCCTCAAACCGTCTCTCCCAGAGGGGTGAATCACACACAGGAGGTGCTCAGCCTTTTGTACAGGCTTGTCAGGCCTAACCTTAATCCACCCCAGGCGCCTAAGCCCAAAGGCTTTGCAAGAGCGGGTTTCCCCTCTTTAAATCATTTCCCAAGCACTATTCATTTTTTCCGTGTGGAATTCCTCCCTCACTCGCAACAAGCAGCACCTCCTCCTTCAGCCTGTGCAGAAAGTCCCAGCAAAGAACCTTGACCACCCTGTTCGTGCCATTGAGAGCAGACGGCCACGTCATGCACATTATCCCAGGCTGTGAGGAAGGAAGGCCCTTTCCCAAACCCAAATATCTGTACTGGGAAGAGGGGGAGCACAAAGTTCTTGCTGGAGAAGTGCCACATTTTAGGACGGGAGGAATCACGGTTCCTGCTTGTCCCATTCTGACCTGGCAGTGGGCTTGCATAATTTATTCACCTGCCCTGAGCCTGGCTGTGAAACACTGACCATGACTTGGTTATTATTAAGAACAGGATTTGTCTGGGAGGAGGGTAAGGAGAAGAGGACATGGCATTGGCAGGCAGGATCTAATTCCTGGCTCTGCAACTGTCCTGCTGTGGCCTTGGTCATGTCTCTTCACCTCGGTTCCCCACTTCTCAGTGACTGAGACTGTATGCATGATTGTCTGACTGTGTTTTGGCAAGGTCTTACCATAACGGCCCTGACCTCAACTGAAGCCTTCAGGTGCTGGGGTAATATGAGAAGGAAATTGTCCCTACCATCATGAGGCTTAACCAAATCAGCCTCTATAAGGTGCTCAAGATTTGCTAATGGAAGGCCTCATGTCCCTTCATATCAGAAGCAAGCCTAGTTTAAATCTTCGGTGGTTTGACCCTACTCTTGGAATAAGCTGGCAAAAGACCCCAAGCCAAAGCACATTCAGCCCGCAGGGGCTGGTTCCGAGCCTCCTCTATGCGGTTTCTGGCCACACCAGCCAATCCCATGCAGCTGCGAAGCTCGGGATGCCCGCGGAGGTTCACGGTGCATTGCCTCAGCAAAAAAACAATTATATCCACTGAGTCAACCCGTGGTCTCCTTGGCATGGGCTCTTGCACTCTGCAAAAGTAAATTTGCTTTGCAAGGAGCCTGAAAATGTGCCCTTCGAGCTGAAGAGAGGAGACCCAACCAGTTTACACAAGGAGAGGGAGAACAGGCTTGTTGCATTCCAGACATGCTTCCCCCGGCTGCACGGAGGGCTTTCGGAAGAAATCCAAGGCAGCAGACTCCCATTCTGCATTTATCCCGAGACGGGCCCATTCGGACAAGTTCGCGTGGGCAGATTTTTGTCTCCCGGGGCAAGCTTTCTTGTCCTTCCTTCATTCCTACAGCATAGGATGAAGAGATTTAAGTTGCTGCCTGCCAGTTATTCTTGCCTTTGGAAAGCTCATCACCTCCAGTTGCTCTTCTGCATGGAGGGTGCCCCCTCGCGAAGAGCAGGGTCCTGCTCTGCTCCACTGCATACAAACACACAGAAAGGCCTGGGTCCCTTGCCCAGCATGCTGTGTAACAACATTTCTGGTAAGGCGGCACCTTTGTCTGAGTCTGGGTGTCCTTCCCACCATGCCCCAGGCGGACTGGGGAAAGGAGCAGATTGGCTCTGTAGGCAGCTCACTAGCAATTTGGGATGAAAGTCCCGTCTTCCAAACGCAGATCTCTACCACTTGAGCTAAAAGAGCAACTTTCTCGGCTGCAGCAGCGTTATCCTCCAGAGGCTCGCTTACCCTGCGGACAAAGGTATGAAGGCAGGACCCCGCGCCCTGGAGAAGCCACACTGATTTCATCAGGGATCCACAAGGACTTGAGATCATGGTCATGGCCTAAGAAGCCAAGGTGCCAAGCACATGTTCTGTTCCCTGAATTTTTAGCAGATCAGGAGCCTGTTCCTATTTCCACTGCATTCGCTGTGGCAGGAAGAGGAGCACGGGAAAGAAAATGCTGGCCTAAAGAGCAGGAAAACGAAGAAAAATACAGCAGGTAAATCAGATAAGGTGCATTCCAGAGCACGCATAGCTTGGTGCAGCCATAATGCCCATACTTGACCAGAGAGCCCTATGAGCCTACTTGATTTATAGATATGAAGGTGCATGCGGAGAGAGAGAGAAGCTGATAAGGGTATTTCCCCACTTCCCCTCCCATGCCACCCTGCTCCTGACTCACTTGAGGAACAATGACAATTCACCTTCTGTGCATAAGAAAAATGGGAAACGCAGATCTCCAGATAAGGGACATTCCAAGCTCCAAATGCAAACCCCAAGCGGGTCTGTCACTCATCGTCTATTTGCCAGCCAGCTGGTCCCTTTTACCGAAACAATTGGGCAGGCGGTGGAGTTGCGACTGCACGACAAGGCAAAAAATTAAAGTGCGTTCAATATCTGACTCTTAATTCAACTGCAGCGCAGGCGCCTCTAACCCCAGCTTTCCTGGACTCAGCCATCACTTCCGGAAGAGGCACGGGGGCTTACAGAGCAATCCATCCGTCCGTCCTCTTCGCTGATAGTCCCACTTGTGACTCGAGTCTTCCTTTTTGCTTCCCCGAGGTCACTTCACTTCAGTGCCCATGCTGTTCTTTTCCTGCCTCTGCACTGATTGTTACACTCGCATTAATGCGGCAGCTTTCATCATCGAGGCCCAGAAAGCACTTTACAAGTCTCACATACTGAGAAACCGCCACTCCTACCAATCAAAATGCAGCCACCTCTGGGGTGGAAGGTGGCTGCTGTTCAACTGCTGGCAGGGTTGCTATCGCAGCTGGGTTCTTTTAAGTTTTCTGGGGAAAATTAGGAGGGCAACGGGCAGTAATGGCTTCTTATATACGGACAGACAAGGTTCTTTGGTTAAATCCGGTATCTTTTATTAGACCAACTCACATAGTTGGAAAAATTCTTCTTAGCAAGCTTTTGGGTATAAATACCCTTCCTCAGGCTGAGGAAGCATCTGCAGTTGGTGTGCGCTCTTCCTGGATGGAATGAATAGACCTTCTTACATATAGGACTCACAGGACTTTACACCAGGGGCCATTGCCCCCATTTTGCAGATGGGGAAACTGAGGCACTGAAAGGGAAAGCGACTTGTCCAAAGCCACTCAGCAATCCAGGAGCAGAGTTCAGCATAGACCCCAGTCTCCTCAATCCTATTTTCTGCGCTCTGTTCCCCAGCCCACACGGGCTTTCGCTGAAATCAGCTGAACCTGAATTTGGGTTGGAAGCAGGAATCCCTGGAGGAAAATCTCTAGCACCACTAGTCTTGCAGCAACTGTAGTAATAGTCGCAGCAGCAGCAGCTTTCATCTCATCGATGAGACGGCACGTTGCTGCCTGCACTGCTGGGTACTGCTATGGTACTAGCAAGAGCGGGAGAGGCAGTGTGACCTGGTCGCCTATGGCAAGGGCTTGGAGATCTCCTCGTGGCAAGCTGTCGGTGTGGTAATAAGTGAACAACCAGCATCGGTCCCTGCAGCACTCTGGGTGTTCCTTGGAAATCTCCCAGCCAAACAGCAGCTAGACCTGACCTCCCTTTGCTTGCACACAGCCCGAGGTGCTGCGATTATCAGCTAACACTGCTACCTTAGGTTTTATTGCTATCACACAGACATACCAAGCCACTTACTTTTAACTTTGTCCACCTCAGACATGGAGTTTCCTGGCTGGCTGCTTGTTTATGCATGTTTCCTCTTTGAGCTGTGACTCAAGCCTCAGGTATTTCACATTTGGTCCTTGCTCGCTGTGCCCCCTTCCCAGCACTGGAGACGCACAACAACTTTTGAAGCACTAAATTAACGCGAGCTCAGAAATGTCTTACCCTTAGGCTACTGTGCGCTGCTGCAATCGCCCGGTTCTGCTCTCAGGAGAAAGGGCTGAACCGGCTGGGGTGTGTAGGCCTGTGCCGAACAGTGCGAAGGCGGGGGAAGTCGGAGCATGTACATGCCTGACATCACATGGTCCAAAAAATGTAATGGGCAAAGCCAAGTTGGGTGGGAAGTGTTGATAGCCAGTGTTTGCTCCACTTCCAAAAATGGGTTGGGGTAGCTGGAGATCCTAGGAGAAGAAGATTAAAGTGCTGCACTTCCATGAATGAATTGATCCAAGACATGGCTGGGAAGTCGAGGACTGTTGTACCTGCTTAACAGGTGGGTGAGCTGAACCCTAGAGACAAGCCTGAAGTCCTTTGCTGAAGTGGAGCTACTGGTGGGTAAAGGGCTTCACCAGCGTCATCTAAGAGAGGATTTGGATGCATCCAGCACCTGCTTCATGGAGAAGCTGTTAATTCAGATCCATATTCTGACACCGGCCTCTCTTGTCCCAGAGTTTTGAAGGGGATGCTTGGTCTTTAGGTCTAGTCGAAGCTCATCTCCAGTCAAAGTTCATGGCCAAGGTCATGCTGGGAGACAGCAGCTCTCACTCCTAGCCCCCTCCTCTAACCACGCAAGCTGTACATCGATACTGCTCCCCTGCTACTCCAAAGCAAGTGGTCAAGGTGCAAACCCTGCCTACCACCTCCTCTGTCCCATGACCAACCCCCGGCATGAAGCTGTACCCAGGGTATCCTCTTCTGTTTCCTTTCATTACGTCTCAGGTGTGCTTGAGAGCAGTGCCATGGAGCGGTCCAAAGGCAGCACCTATATGCTTCATTTTTGGGGTTGGCACATGCAGCGGAAATGGGTGGGCAGGACCGTGCTTCTCGGGAAGACACGGCAAAGGACTCTCCCCTCTCCAAACACTCCCATGCGAAGTCCACCAAGGACCTGGAAACTACTTATGTGGATTTGCCTCCGTTATGAAAAACAGCAGACATCAGCGGTATGACTGCTATGGCTGAAAATGCAGCCGTGGCCGTGACGAGGAGAGGAGGGTCATTCCGCAAACAATGGGTTAGACATTTAGAGGGAAGACACAAACAGGATCTGTACTGCAGTAACACAGGGAGGCCCCAGCATGGCCTGGGCCAGGGATGTCCAACTCCTTAGTGACCAGGGAGCCACACACACTGCTGCACTAGTGCAAGCCACAGACCCTTGGCCTACACCCACCGTCAGCTACATGGTAGGGGTTGTTATAAAGAGCACAACCATCATAGGGAAGTAGGGCTGGAAGCCACCTCCAGTGGTCATCTAGTCCAGCCTCCTGGTCTAGACCCCTGTCTAAGCTGTTTTATACAATCCAGAGAGAGAGCACAAAAGCTTGTTTGAGAGAGAGAAGCTTAGTCTATAAAGGCACATATCAAGTTCAGACTAACATAGCCAACTACCTCTCTCCCAACAAGGGACAGACCAAGCCCCATCTATAATCAAGAGGAGCCCTGACCTCAGCTTCCTCGCTGCACAGCTTCATGGGCTGCTTCTGAGACTGGGAAACAAAAGCCAAGAGAAGAAGGGGGAGTCTAGAGACCCCCAGCAGCCAGAGCTGCTACAGCAATAGGGGAGCAGCGGATGGGGTATGAGCCTGATGGCCACCCATTAACCCTTCACAGGCTGAACGCAGCCCCTGAACCACCAGTTGGATAGCCCTGCTTTAGGCAAATGCTTGGCTGATTGATTTAAACTGGTATCGGCACCCACAAATCTGTGCCCAGTTGACTAGGGAGTGGGACACAGAAGCAAAGTACAGGGAAGCACAAATCAAGACAAAGTAAGTAGTAAACCAGGACAGGTAAGCACAAATCAAGAATGGATAAGCAGCAAGTGGGTACCAAGGAGGGGTCCCAGCAAGGATTTCAGTGGGATCATACGTCAACAGATCAACAATCATCATTACACAGGAATAACAAAATATAAGGCGCTGTCTTACAAAATACGAGGCGCATAGCATCAGAAATAAAACTTAACTCATTAAGGGTCCCCAAAGCCCTGACGGGTCCTGAGGCATTGCCAGCACTCCAGGGACCAGTGGGGAGAAAACCCCAATGCCCCTTGGGCCTTTCACAACCCCAAGGGAGTCCCTAAACTCAAGGGCCCTCTCCCTTTGCTTTCCTTCTAGGAGTCCTTTACTAGCCAGGAGGAATAACCCTCCCTGTGGGAATCCTTTCCCCCAGCAACTCATGATGCTGGGGCCTGTATGGGGGGTCCTTGTGCCCCTCAGCCCTGTTGCTCCTCACATGTGGGGCCTCCAGGGCCACTGGCTCCCCTTGGGCCACAGGTTGCTGGTGGCCCTATGCACTGTCACATGCACCTAGGGCTCTGCCTTTTGCTAGGGGTTGGAGGCCTGGGCTGTCTTGCACCGTGCTGGGGCTCAGTCCACTCTGGGACCCTCCATGCAGCGTTGTCTGCGCTGGGCCACTGGCCCTGTGCCATTGGCTGTAGACCCAAGTCACCCCGAGCAGCTCTCAGGTATCCTGCTCCCTCCCAGATCACTTTGTGCCACGCCGTGGGCACCGCGTCCTGCCCGCTTGCCAGGTATTGAGGACCCGAGCTGCCTTGGGCAGCTCGCAGAGTCCCGGCCCTGTGCACCATCCCGTGCACTGACTGAAGATGCAGGCCCAAGCTGCCACGTGCGGCTTGCAGGGTCTGGCTCCGTGCACCAGCCCATGCACCATGTTCCTGACTGCGTGCCAGGGGTTGCAGACCGGAGCTGCCTTGTACAGCTCCCAGGGTTGGGCTCCATGCACCATGTCCCTGGCTGCACACTAGGGGTTGCAGACCCAGGCTATCATGTGCAGCTCCCAGGGTCTCGCCCCGTGCACCAATCCATGCACTGATGCCGCACTTCTGGGCTGTGAATTGCGGCCGCTTACCACTCCCGTCCGGTGAGGAGAGTCTTTAGGGGCTTCAGGGCAACAGCTCCACCCCCGCTGGCCAGCTCGTGCCAGCTCTTCTTTTGCCCGGTCCTCTTCTTCATCCCTCGACGCAGCTGCCTGTGTGCTGGGCACACTGCTCTTTTATCCCCTCGAGAGGCTCCACCCCCAGATTGCAAATGGACCAATCCACTTGAAGCAAGGTGCAGGCTTCAATTAGATCCTGGTTCTCTGCCTCACCCCAGGTAGGGGCAGGGCAAGCCCCTCCCCAGCAATTGCCTGATTGGTGGTAGCGTTCCACCAATCACAATGAGGCTTCTCCAAGCCCAGATGTGCTGGGCTGCTATCGGTAAGCCCGCCAGAATGGTAAGAGCCTGAGCTTGCCCTCTTTCCCTGAAGCAAAAGTCAGTGCAACTTAAACATGGTGCAGAGATGCCCTCTACCATTTTGAGCTACTTGCTCATGTCATCTGTCCACAGCTTAGCCCAGGGTAGCCATTTGCCCAGTGTAAAACAGACTATTATGCCCTTCCCTAACACATAATGGTGAGGCACTGTAATGGCTACTTCCTGCATGCAGATTCCCCAGGATTTGTCAGCTCCAAGCCCTTGAGTCATTTACTCTGATGTACAAAACCAGAGTTAGTTACATCTGTGTAAATGTATCATCTGTCCAGGTCTTAAGCACGAAGCAAAATATCATAGATGAAGAGTGCAAAGTACCAAGATAAAGCTAGGCTTCTTAATAGGCATCTGTCACAATAAAGTAAGCACCAAATCATCATCATCCACAACTAGGGGTTAAGGAGTATAACAGAAACATGCGCCCTTAACTCTTTCAGGAGTCATCTCCAAGACACTCCGGGAAAAGATGAACCCAACTGAATGGTGGAAGGAAAGATTGTGCTCATTAAAAAAGAACACTTGGAAGGCAACAGTTGATGAGGAAGGCTGAAAATCTTATTTGCTACAGAAGAGAAGATGATCCATCTCAACCAGAGGATCACCCATTACTTGGCAAATGTCAGCCAAACTTCTCAGCTACCCTATGAGGAAGGCAATACTGCCCATATCTTCTGTGTTCTGGAGAAACCTGAGGGAAACCAAGCTTAAATAGCCTTTGCTGAGTCAATGCCAGAGCCAGGAGCAGAATGCAGGCAGCACAATGCCCAGATGCCCCTGCAGTACTCGAGTGAGCTATTGGCTTGGTGCTCATGTACATGCCACGATTTTTGCCCTTTTGTGCACTGCAACTGCATGTCTGTTTTCACCAACCAGGATTTCCCAATGCTTTAAAAGTCTTTCTAGTGCATTAAACTAAAGCTCCTCAGACGTAGTTTAGTTCGGCTCACCGGGAATTAAAGCATTACGTGCATGGATTCATTGCATGCAAACACAAAAGCACTCAAAGATGTGTAATGAACCTCTTTGTCCACCAGATGGTGCTGCAACTTTTTTTGTAGTTCACCACCTTGAATTGCTTTTGCTTTTGAATTGCTTCCACTTTTTTTTTCTTGTGTGGTTTGCCAGCTCCCTGCTTCCACAGCTGCATGGCAGGGCATGGGCATGGGGTGGGTGGGGGGCTACAGGCCTGGGAGGGCAACACTGGGCTGTCCCGGTCTCCTGCAGCACCGGCCAGGGAACCCGCTTAATTCCTTTGAAAACCTAGTGTGTGTAAACACAGATGTGACACTCCAAAATAATTATTCCACTAAAACTTTCTTGAATGGTGCATGTTGGCTGGTTTGAAAATTGCACCGTTAGGTCCAGAAGCCCATGCCGGGTCCCAAACAGAAAAGCTGTCCTAAGGCAACTCTGATTCAGGGATGGGCTAACAAGAGGGCTGTGACAGAGACATGGATAGTGATTGTTCCTCTCACAGATTCTCAGAAGTTTAGGGCTGGAAGGGACCTCATGAGATCATCGGGTCCAGCCCCACTCTGCTCTGGGCAGGAAAGATTTTTGGGATCCAATAAGATGTGCGTCCAGTCTCTTGAAGATCTCCAGTGTAGGTGTTTGCACCACCTCTGCTGGAGTCTGTTCCATAGTCTGGTCACAAGCACCGTGGAAAAGCTTTTCCTTATATCCAGTCTGAAACGTTCTTCTAGGAGTTTATGACCATTGCTCCCAGTTTTCCCCTGGGGCACTTTGGTGAATAGTTGTTCTCCTAGCCCCTGATGCTCTCCCCTGATATATTTGTAAGCTGTCACCAAATCCC
>NW_017729004.1:5476814-5477022 GCF_001723915.1 Gavialis gangeticus
TGCCACCAAATCCCCCCAAAGTCTTCTCTTTTCTAGGTTGAACAGTCCCATATCTGTCAGCCTTTCTGCATATGGCTTGCTCTTCATGCCTCTAATCATACAAGTGGCTCTTCTCTGGACTCTTGCAAGCTTCTCCAGAACTAGACTTAGTACTCCAGCTGCAGCCTCATCATTACTGAGTAGAGTGGGAGAATAACTTCCTTACTTT
>NW_017729004.1:5482022-5526878 GCF_001723915.1 Gavialis gangeticus
AGTGGCTCTTCTCTGGACTCTCTCAGGCTTCTCCACATCCTTCTTGAAGTGCTGCGCCCAGAACTGGACACAGTGCTCCAGCTGCGGCCTCACCCGTGCCGAGGCGAACAGGAGGATAACTTCCTTAATTTTGCTTGAGATGCATCGGTTGATGCATGCCAGCATATTGTTTGCTCTGCTAACTGTAGCATCACACTGGGGGCTCATATTCATTTTATGGTCTCAACTCAACACTGGTGAATAAGCTGCACATGGCTAATGATGGGCCCTTGGTGCTAAGTTGCAGGATTCAAAGGGTCAAGCTGTGGATGGAAAAGTTGTGCAGTGATGCCGGGATGGTCATGTGCCTGGGAGTCATTGAATTAGAGCACCCTTTAATTCATTTTATTATTATTATCGTTGTTGTTTTGTTGTTAATAATAATAATAATGATTCTGGCTAAAAGCCCTGCTCCTAAAAACAACATAACAGACATAAAACCATAATATAAATTTAAGCAAAAATAACAGCAATACAAACATAACAATAACATGGAGCCAATCATTATAAAAGCATTCTTCCAACTCCTAAAATTAACATCATCAAATACAAACATGGGGATAAATCAGATCATAAACCTATAAAAATGTTGTGCATAGGTCCACACTTGACATAGTAAAAAACAAATATATTGATAAAGTTTATCAGTCATATAGAGCACCCTTTAATAATTGGGGACTGGTGCAGAGTGAGATCAGGGCCCTGACCAGCTTGTTGTCATCCAAACATCCTCAGCAGCCCAGTATACAGCTCCTGGTCATAGCAGTGGCTTCACGTAAGTGAGAAGAATAGTCTCCATCAGCCATAGCAAACCCCCCATTGCTAGGACTACACTTTATCCTCCTGGTTTCCACCACTACATTGTGTTCAGCCCTGGCTGAATCGGTGGCTGATGATTAGCCAAAGGCAATCCACAACCAGCCTTTATACACCGGTAGGGCATGAAAACCCAAACCACAGCAGTAACCAAATAGAGACCATAAGACATTGCTAACAAGTGTCCTCCCACCCATATTCAAGGGTGGCCTGGCAGTCCAAAGCACCTGGTTGTGAAAGCCACATGTCTGCTAAAGAAGAGGGCTGATGAGACCTCTTCTGGAGCACTTTGAGGAAGACGTAGAGCCATGGTCCTCAGCCCAGTCAGCCCCAGCCCAAGGTGTTGCCTGGAAGATCCTCCAGGGATGCTCACAGCCACCAGAAATTAAAAAGTTAAAAATGAAGTTGTCAAAAAGAGGAAAGCAAGACACTGCCTGCAGTGTGAGACTTGCCCAATATTATTGCCCGTGAGCCAAGGAAAGTTGAGGACTGCTGATGTAGATAAAGTGCAAAGCGAACTCAAAGTGTGAAGAAAAGTTGAAAGGACTGGATTTATTCCAGCTAGGAAACAGAAAACTCAGAACAGGGGGAGTACAATAACAGTTTTCCAGAGGTTGTTATAAAGAGCACAGCAATCGCAGAATCATAGAGAAGTAGAGCTGGAAGGGACTTCCAGAGGTCGTCTAGTCCAACCCCTCTGGACTAGACCCCTATCCAAACCATCCCATACAATCCATCATCTAAACTCTTCGGGAGACTATTGTCAATCCTACAACACAAGAAGTAACATGCTAACCTGCCATAGGTAAAGCAGGGGAAGCACAGTAGCCAATATCCTGCATCTACAAATGGTCGTTCATATATGCTCGAAAGATCCCAGGTAGAGGGCCACAGCCCTGGCTACGGAGAAAGGCAAAAGCCCCCACAGTCCATTCCAATCTGACCTGGGGAAAATTCCTTCCTGACCCCAAGTACAGCAATTGGTGTGACCCTTAGTGAAGGGGCAAGACTGCCCTGCATGCCTGCAGAAGATGGATGAGAAGAAGAGCAGCTTAATTTGCACCTAGGAAGACTTAGTTTGGGTATTGGGTAAAACTTCCTAACTGTTTGGGTGGTGAAACACTGGAAAAGGCTGTCAAGGGAGCTCAGGGAATTGCCTTCATGGAGACTTAGCTGTGCAAGCCTGAAATTCGGCAGAAGAGGGTAGAGGCTAACTGGTTCAGAGAGGCCTGGGTCCACTCCCATAATTAGGTTTTTGCCTACAAAAACTCATGCCCCCCGAACCAGTTAGTCTCCCTGCCTTCTGGCAGCTTTTCAGAAGTGATTGGACAAACATTCGTGAGGAATGGTCCAGGTATGAATTTGACCCTCCCTGAGGACACGGGGCAGTGGGAGGATCGTAGACGATGAGGGTTGGAAGGGACCTCAGGAGGTCTCATCTACTCCAGCCCCCTGCTCCAAGCAGGACCATCCTTGAGAGACCTCGAAAGGTGACACTCAGGCCAGCCATGTATTTTTAGGACACAATATCCGTAAGGAAGCAAGAAAGCAGGGTGTGAATTACTTACCACTGGCTCTGCGGCTCCACAAAGTAGGGTGAGGAGACACTGGGTGCAAGTGGGCGCACTACACCCTCCTCACTGCTTGCTATAGTGCCTGCAAAGGGCTGTCTACACCTCTCAGAGACGTCTGTCTTCCCACCGGTGGAGGCAGGATGGAAAAGGGGATGTTTAGGGGCAGGACTAAGAAGAAAACAGTTTGGTGCTGCTCAGGGCCCCAGGGTGATCAGAAGCATCCTGGGGTGACACTTTCCCCCCAAAAGTTCAGCTCTCTCCATACCTTTATGTCCCATTTACACTGTCTTTCATTTCCTTGGTGACTCTCAGCTCTGTGGGACAGGGCCCTTTATTTTATGACAAGTTAGGGCAGCACGTCTCATGACAGAGCCCTGGCTTTCGGGATCTGGGTACGCAAGCAAGTTACCACGCTCCTTAGAAACTGCTCGTGTGTGTGATCTTCCCCCTTGGTAAATGTGAGGCCATTTTCCCTAATTTACTTTGCCATCACCTGCTCACGGGCCCCCAAATTCAACCGCAGAGCAACACCATCAATCCATATGATAATGCACTGGCATTAGCTCTTCATGCCCTGTCTGCGCAGCTGTCACAACACTGTCTGCCTCTCTCCTGACTTCAGTCAGCTTTGGCCCTGGCCCCTAAGCGTGGAGCCTCTGGACAGGCTGCAAGCTCTGGCTATTGTCTTCCTGTCCGCTTGACAAGCGCTTTGGAAACTGGATGAATGAAGCCATCGAAAGGCGCTCTGGTGACTGATGAATGCTTTGCAGACCGCCAGGCACCTCCCACCCAGGACTGACCCACCCAAAAGCATGATCCCACGCAGGACAATGCAGTGGCAGATGAGCTACATGCTCACAATCTACCAGGCAGCCTGAGATTATACAGCAGGACGTGCGCACGGCCCTCCCTGAGTTTCCCAGCCCTTGGCGTTTGCACTTTAATCCGCTGCCTTTGACCTCTTCATTGTGCAGAGTGGGAGAAATGCACATGTTAAAGGCAATGAGGAAATGACCTGGCTCCTGATCCCGCTTCCTTGACAAGCTTCGGCCCTTGATGCGCGGGGCTCAGCCAGTTGATCTCCGGACTCGCCGGCCCTTGGGCCAGGCCACATCCGAGAGCAAGCCAGAAGACAGCCTAATCCCTGCCTTGCGCCGAAGCGGACACTGCTGCTTCTGAGGAATCTCTCATCAATCAATGGCCACCCTCACTTCAGCTAGCAGCCAGGCAGAGCTCCTTTTTTGGGCGAAACAGCCGGCTTCCTGCTCTGCAAAGTAGCAGTGTATTGATGCAGATGTTTTATCTGTCATTCGGTGGCCTCTCTAGACCAGCTCCTAGCTCATAGCTGCCCCCCATCCCAGCTGTGAACCTCTCGTGGGGCATTTTTGATGCTCGTTCTGCTCAGAGAAAATCTAACGCCCATCCTGTCCGTCCGTCATCTTCCTCTAGTCTTCTTTTAAAATATCATTATTAAGGAACCAGACCTAAAATACGGTGACATCGGACGACGTGCTGGGAAACTTGTGGGAGCCATGAGCTAAGCACAAACACATCCCAAAGGAATGGGCTGGTTTCTAAGCCTGGGTCTACCCCACATCTTCGCAGGGAGGGATGCTATAGAGCATGACCACTGCTCCCAGTAGCGTGTGCCAAACCTGGAGACGCCGTTCCCGGGACCCCTCTTGCAGCCTTCCCTAACCACAGAGGCCTCTTGAGCAGCAGCAGGGGGGCTCTCCAGAGCAGCTGTGGTGCATATAAGGGGTCGCCCCTTAAAAGCACCCCAGCCCAAGACCAGAGGGGATCCAAGGCAATGCATGCATGCTCTAAACCCAGTCGGCTAAATCCATGCCCGACGTAGCCCTGTTGTCCGCAGAAGTCGCTGCAGGAGTGTCTCTTCCCCAGCTGAACGCCCCATGCAGCGCATTACTCTGCATTATGAACAGGAGTTGTTAGCTTTAACCTTTCAGTGGACTCTGCACAGGGGAAGGGGTGGCAGGGAGACATAACACAACCTGGGAGGCATTCGGCTCGCTCATGTCTAGGATCACTGCTCCACCTAGTGTCGGACTCAACCAGATAGAAATCACAGCAGCCTGAAGTGTCACATCCCTGTGGAAAAAAGCCCTTTTCCAGAGAGGCAAGAAACATCCACGCCAGCCCTTCTCCTCTCCCTGCTGCCGCGGGCATCGCAGAATCACTGTTCTTGTGAGATCTCCAGCCTGGTTTCCCGGATGGGGCCGGGTCAGAGACTTGGGTTCCCGACTGGGCTGACCTGTGGGAAGTTCTCCATGCATCGTTACATCTTGATATTGCAAATGGATGGGGGGCAGAAAGGCAGAAGGCCCTCCTTCTTCACTGGAGACAGTCTAGCTGGCTTGGAAGGGCAATAAACTGAGGGGACAGGAGACCTGAAGTCTCTTCCTGCCTCTGCCCCTGCTCTGGTGGGTAACTAGTACAAGGCACCTCCCTTTTCTGTGCCTCAGTTTCCCTGTGTGTCAACTGATCTCAACTCCCCGTGTAAAGTGTTTTGATATCTACTGATGAAGCACTGTGTACATGCCAGGTATTAATTATAATCACCAAAAATCCTCTTGACCAGGCACCAACACAGAATTCATAAAGCTCTAAGGCTGGAAGGGACGATAAGGTAAGCTCCATATCTATTCACCCTTGGTCTAATAAAAGATACCAGATTTACCCAAAGAACTTTGTACTGCCTATTCTTTTAATGCACCAGACATCCAAGGGGCCAGATGTTGAAAGGCCTGGGGGTGCCTAAAAATGTTGGAAGGTGCTTAGTGGGATTTTCAACACTGCCTAAGCATCTGTCTCCCATTGACACTCTCACCAGGTCCCCCAGCTACTTCACATTCACCTCATCTAGACGGCAAATTAGAATTTCTCCTAAGCTACAGGGACAAGGACATTGTCAGCAATCACGAGGGATGCCCTGCTAGGGCCCCACACATGATCTCTGATGTGGCTGTACAGCTCCTGGCACTGGGGAGGTCTCATCTCTACATGCCACCCTGATACGAATATGTCAGGGGCTCTGTCCCAGCAGAAGTTAGGCAAGGTGGGCTTGGGATGTCTCTTCCACCCAGAAGGGGCATCTGCTTGGGCTAGGAAGGCTCTAGCAAGGCTGAAAGGGACCTCGGAAGATCATCGGGTCCAGCCCCCTGCACTAGGCAGGAAGGACAACTGGGGCCAGGTGACCCCAGCAAGGTGACTGCCCAAAAGTGTGATAGAAGGAATAATCTTGCTTAACCTGCTGAGTAAAAATGACTGGTAGAGTTGTTGTTTTTCCCACATCCCATTCTACTATTATGGCCAACTGCCCTGGAAAAGCATGCCGTGGGATGGTTCTGCCAAGAAATAACCAGTGAAATAGCTTGCAGTTGTAAATGCCATCACTAGTGTTCAGAGTGAACACCCTCTTGAGAAGAACAAGGCAGCCCTTGCTCCTGTTCAGGTTGCCTCACTGCAGGATGACCGTGTGGATGTGATATTCTTCATAGCCAAAGTGGAGAGGACACATGAATACACAGCTTTATACCAGTACAAATCACTGCTTCAAGGTAAAGCTCATCCTCAGAGCATGCGTATGAAGTTTGCACTGCTAGCTATTTTCATCTTGCTCCATACCAAACAGCTACTCCGGCACCCAGAAGTCGGGCACTATTATAATAGCATCCACTGATAGCAGCCAGCTTGGGAAAACTGGTCGTCTGTCTGCTCCTTAACACAGAGTAAGCTCTGGGCTAAGCTGCTCTGCAGGAATTCCCTCATCATCCACATCCAAAGTTACCAATGTGACTTCAGCTCCCGTAAAGGTACCTGACTGAGTCTTAAACAAGCTAGTGCGGGCACTGCAAGCAGTAGAAGCACAGCGGTATAGCATTCAGTGCAAACTGCAGCCAAGTGGCAAAGTAAAAACTCACATGCTCAGCTCCAAGTTGAGACTTTACTACCATGGCCTAAACAGCTATCAGGACCTGTGGTAGCTAAACCAGCAACTATCAACCAGGGTGCCATGAGATCCTTTTTAAGGGTGTCACACAATGTTAATGCTGTTAGGTGTGCAAGCACCTACATGTGATTCACAAGGCAAATCCAGAGATTTCAAACAGGAGTGCACAGCATCCAAACTGTTTGGATCTGCTGTGGGCTTTCTGAGGTCTTTGCAACAGAAAAATCACTTCATTACCTTCTAAAACATCCAAAATGTCTTTTTCTAAAAAAAAAAAAAAGAGCAAAAAGCTAAGAGCTGGCATTTTCCAAGGAGTGTCTTGAGTGTCTTGAGGTTGGGAGCCACTGGGTTAGTCTATAGATCATTTAGGTATGTCTACACAAGTTGCAGTCACTAAGTATACTGGGTTTTTGGTTGTAGCCGTGTTGGTCTAAGGACGTAGGCAAGCAAGCTTCTTTGAGTAGATGTGATATCTGTTATTAGACCATTGGAATAGTTGGGAAAAAGTTCTCGGCAAGCTTTTCGGGTGCAATCACCCTTCTTCATGCATAGGGAAAAAGTATAGACCCCCGCATGGATATTCCTTTGCCTCAAAGCAGGTGGTTTTCTTTGCTACTACAAAGAACAAGAGACTTGTTTTAAATGAGATATACTCCAGAGAGAAAATGAGTGAGAGAAGAATAAGGCACTGACAGGTCTATGGGAGGTAGACAGGGCAGCATCGGCTCCCCTCATCTCATTGCACAAGGAGAAAGGGACAATCGGCAAGGTTTAAAAGGACAATTTCGGAAGTGGTACCAGGCCATGGTTTTTAACGATGGGGTGTAGTTAGCCGGCAAAGCTCATGATGTCATGAAATCACTGGTGCCAGGACCTGAAGCAAATTCAGAGAGAGGGACTGGATAAAAGATAAGGATTATACAGAGTGATAATCAAAGATGGGTTCTGGAAAACACCCTAAACATCACATCTCTGGGGTCAAGCCAGTTTCTAGCCACAAGGCTAGACAGCCCTACCTTCTACCTACATTAAAGTGGAGGAGGAGCCGACATCACGTCTTACGATGTCCCTGCTGCAGGATCAGGCAGACAGGTGAGCTAAATGTCTGAAACTTTCACCCAGAAGGAAAGTGAGTTGAAGCTAAAAGGGATCTGTTGCATTTGCATCATTACAGGAGCAGCAGATGCAACAACCGCCTCACAGCGGTACCACTAGATACCAGTAACAAGTGTTATGTGCGTCTTGACCCGTCGAGCCAAGATGTCACTTCTCATGGGGAATAGATCATCCCGGGTCTGTCTCCATTGGGGGTTCCTTCTTCTCCAGCCATGTGGGTGGCTGGACATGTCACATAAGCAATGGGACCTCACAGGCCAGGTCTGCCCCATCTGGCAGGTCCCTTGTTCCTAATTTAAACCTCTGCAAGCTCCTGAGCCTCTAGGAACAGAGCACTATGCCCAGGGCCCACCCAATAAGGAAGGATTAGGGCAAGAAGACTTAGCCGTGCCTGGTCCGATGTCGCCTGCCAATCAGGCACATTGCAAATAAGACACCTGAGAGCAACCAGCAAAGAAATAAAAAAGTCCCAGCAATTTGAGAAGAGTCATGCTTTCTAGTTCTGATGTGTAAATGACTGTGGTTTTGCTGTAGGTTGTTTCTCCCCCCGCACTCCTCCCATCTTCTTTTTCCATTTAGGTTGCACATGTGCCAAGTTAAACAGATCGTTTGGTTTCTGTGGTTAGAGCCGTGCCATGGGACTCCGCGTCCTCAGCACTCAGTCATCCAGGTCTAAATAAGGGCCTGAGCTCTCTGGGAGCATGTCTGTCTGCAGCATGGCCAGGGGCACTGAACCTAGAAATGCAGGAGCAAATCCTGCTGGGGGGATCCCCATGCCACCCTCATGGGGGGCACCACCAGGGAGCTTCACTCCTCCGTGTCCATGTTCAATGTCTACAAGGGCATGCATAGGACCCTCCATCCAACAGCAACAGGGACTCACGGAGTATAAGGTCTGCACTCTGCAGGTTGCTCAGCACCATCCAGCCTCAGGCATGCTGCTAACCACCCATTGGTTCTCCATTTCTTTCACAGCAGGTGCAAAACATAGTCAAGGGAAAGGCAGGATTGAATGCCTGCTCCCCCCTGCTACATAGGACATCCGTGGAGACTCAAGTGCTGGACAGACAGAGCTGAACCCCACCAGCCAGAGAAGGGGCACGAGGCTGCTTCTGCTCTGGGCAGCAGCATCTGGATCCCTTGCAGGCAGCAGCAATACAATCTTCTGTGAGTTAGACACCGAGCGTTTGGCTGCTTCATCTGCTGCTTAGCTGATGCTGAAGTGTCAACTGGATCCGAGCAGCAGCACAAGCAGATTTGGCTTCTGATGCAGCCTTCTCTGCCCTATTGGCAAAAGACAGAGAAGTGCAAGCACAGGCTCTGCAAGCTGGATCCCACACGTGGCTCAAGTGAGTGGCCTTCCCTGGACACAAAGCTCCCACTTCTGCACCTAACAAAGCTGCCTACCCCAGACAAAAGTGCAAAGCATTAAGGCCGATATCATTTATGGCTGAGACCCATTTGCTATTCCTTTTTAATGGAAACTGGGTGTCCCTATGTCTTAAGAGGCTTTGAAATCTCAGCCTGACATCCATCCTCTACTTCCCCCACTCACCCTGCAATACTAAAGGAACAAAACTGCCTTGCATTGTAGGCATCTGGTGTTAGCTAGGTTTTTCCTCATACACTGGCACATCTTCTATTTGGCACAGAGATGTTTGAGGCCAAGCAGGACTTGTCATTCAGGAGAGAGGGATAGACCTCAAGATGGAGATCACAGGATAAGTGAGGAATACCAAGGACATCACAATAATCTTCTGGTCCTTGCAAGCACTACTAATGCAGCATCACATTGCATTGGAATATGCTTGTAAAGCATCGCTCTCTGGAGGGTGGTCCTCATGGCAGATAACAGCCATCTAATGAAAATACTTGTGTGGCAGGGGGACAAGCCTGTGCCTTGTTGCTGGAGACCCTGCCTTTAAATCCTGGTAGAAGGCAGTCGTGGGTTGAGAAGTAGTCAGGAGATGTTGTGGTTGGCTCTTGAGGGCAATATTCACTGTCAGATGCTTCACTGAAGCAACCGTTTCATAAGCCACACCTCACCCGGTGAGGTGCTGAGAGAGGAAGGGTGGTCCAGGGGTTGACCTAGGTTAAGAGACCTGGATCCAAGTTTCTGCTCTGCTACAGACCCTTTGGACAGCCTTGGGCCAGCTGCTGTGTCTCTGCAAAATGGGAACAGCTCTCCCTACTTCCCCATGGGGTAGTGTGTGGAAGTGCATATTAAAGAGATCACAAAGTGCTCAGACACTGTGTGAGGGGGCCTACAGGTACCGGATGGGGGGACAAAATCTGGACTGTGCTAGTGTTGTTGTATACACAAGATTGGTGTGGTCCTGTATACGCGCACACACTTCTTACACTGTATTTAGCCCCTTCAGTGGTGCCAGCTGACCTCTGTCCATCGGTGCCCTTGGCCAGGAGTGTTTGCAGTACCCGAGAGCCCAGCTCTGCATTCTTGGGGAAGGGCCCTACTTCACATGTAGGCAACTAATTAAAGACAGCTCATCATGGCAGTTTCTCCAAAAGAGACGTACCTGACTTCTTCAGCCCTGCTTGCTTTCCAATCCGCTGATCACTGGCTTGGTGCCTCAGCACATTCCTCTCCAATGGAAACAAAGACTCCTGGGTGGGGAAATCACATGGGCACAAAGGAAAGAGCAGTTTGCTGAAATCAAAATGTTCTGGGGGGTTTTTTGCAGAGCTTGAGTCGTGTCCCTGCCGTAGATATTCTTCATAAAGCTCTAGTTACATTTCCCTGCCAGATCACCAGGGGGCATTGGGCTGTTCTTTGCTGGGATCAATACAGAAATGCATCCTCTGTTCATCTGACTGCAAATTCAAGGGGGGTTTGGTCTTGGAAAAAATAAAAGTCACTCATAAAAATACCGTCACTCATTCAGACTTGAGTTAGGAGTTTTAAAAACTGGATGCGTTTCAAGGGACTTGGACTCCTCCGTCTCCTCCCTAGCAATTAGTGCAGAATTGCTCCATGGAAAATGTCTACAGTTTCATGTAGAGCGCCTGATGCCCAAACACTAGACCTCTCACTTTTCATTTGTTCTTGCAGCTCTCTCTGCTGCCCTTCCGCCCTGCCCTCAAAAAGTTCACGGTGAACTCAAAGCTGGGAAGCTCCCAAACCCCAGCTAGAAATAGGATCAAATACCTTGACATCTTGCTGGTAAGGCTAGTGCGATACCTTTGGGCAGGCCCAGAGAGCTGTAGCATCCAACCCAGGAGGGTCCTAAAGGGGCTGGGAATTTAAGCTGCCAAATTCCAGCATACAGAGCCCTGCTGAGAGATGGGTGTTGTGGGGGGCAAGGTGGTGGGATGTCTTGAGGCCCAGATCCAGCCTCTGAAGAACCCCAGGAGTTTGACACCCCGCCTTGGAGAATGGGCACGTGAACAAGTGGCCCCATTATAGTGCAGGCTTATCTTTGAATGCATGTGGGGTGAATTGCCTTGCATTACCACAGGTTAAGAATATGCACATGAGCCATTACTGTGGGATAGCTAATACACTCTAATTTTGCATCCTAGATCACTTTAAAGAAAGCTTTAAGAAACCTGATTCTGCCACAGACCGGCGGTGTAACCCTGGACTACACATTTAATCTCTGTGCCTCTCTTCCACATACCTGATCAGGTAGATTTCCCTCTCCCATCCATCTTTTTATTTGAGACAGCAAGTCCTTCAAGCCAGGGCCGTGAATTTCTCTAGTAGCTGGCCCAACAGGAATCCAAACGCTAATGAAATGTAATGATTGTAGTCACGATGGTCCAAGGGGTATGCAAAAAGCAAGGCTTTTTTGGTAGGTAGCATCTTTTACGGGATCAACTATAGAGTAAAGAGAAATGCTGGAGAAGCTTTCCGGAGCAAAACAGCCTTCCTCAGGTCCAGGGAAGCAGCAGATACAACTTAAACTGAAGGCAAAACAGTGACTTACATTACAGTAATAGGAACTTAATTCACCAGCCTCCAGTTATACTTTGCTGTCACTTAGAATATTTTTCTTCCCTTGCTGCTGTGTGAAAGGTAGAAAAATACAAGGGAAGTGCACCAGCCACTGCATTATTAGTTATGGAAATGAGAGAAGATAGATTTTGTTTGCTTTGAAAGCTCACCTGCATACTGCCCAGTGCCCAGGCAATATTCACCTATTGCAATGAGTCTCAGCTAGGATGCCATGGCATCGTGGGTTGCCTTGAGATCCTTTACAGGTACCATGCAATGCTAAGTATGCAAATGTGATTCACAAGATACTCCCAGAGATTTCATGTAGGAATCCATAGTGCTCAAGCCATCCTAACCTTAGATTTCATATAGAGGCAAGGCCGGAAAGGGCCTCAAGAGATCATTTACTCCAACCACTGAATCGAACCTGAGACTTTGGTGTTATTAGCATCACTCTCTAACCACCTGTTGCGGTCTTTCTGAGCTCTTTGCAACAGAAGAATTGCTCTATTCATTTTCTGTAGTCAAAAATGGAGGAACATGCCAGCTGTTAGTTTTTACAAGGGATGCCTTGACTCCGTGAAGGCTGAGAATCACTGGCCTATAGCATAAAGCATATGACTAAGCTTTGCACAAACCTTTAAAGCTCCAGCTGACCGTGTATTTTGAACCAAGAGGGGGGCACTGTGTTTAAGATACTACCCTTAAATGGCAGAGTGCTTTGCAAGTCAGGGCACTGCAGCCAAACATTTACCCTGGTGTAATCCAGCACTAGAATCGTAGTAAAGGTAGAGCTGGAAAGGACTGCTAGGGGTCATGTGGTCCAAACCCCTGCCTAAGGCAGGATCCTCCCTATCAAAACCATCCTATACAAATCCCCGTCTAATCTTTCACTGGACCTACACAATCGACCCTGTCACACAACTCCAAGGCATGACATCCTAACTTGCCCCAACTAAAGCAGGGGGCAATGGTGATCAGTGTTATTACATCGTGTAAGGGTGGCAGACATGAAAGAGGCCCTTAAACTGGGGTGACTTTATTTGATTTTGTATAGCATATTGTCCACTAAAAGACTACTGGCATCAGTTACTTCATTTTGGGTTTCATCTGTCTGCAACCATCACAGGGTAGCCAATTGCTGAAGTCAGGCAGGCCTGCTCCCCTGCCTCCTATCAGTGAGGCACTGTAATAACTACCTGCTGCTTCAAGCTGCTCCTGGATAGCTGTGCATCCTTCAGCTCCTGGTTCCTGTGGAGTTCACACCATGCTGGAGAAGCAAACAGAAGTACCAGGAGGTATAATGTGACAGGAGGCGTGCTGGTCTGCAAGAACAAAAAGCTTTGTCTAGTTGTTTTTTAAACGGGTCAATAGTGACAAAGAGAAAGTTGTTCACTGGCCTTTGTGAAACTCTTTTGCAGCCTCCACCCAAAAGACCATGATCAGCACCCTCTGATATACTCCTCCAAAAGCCTGAACTCATTACTGCAGATACAAATGTGGCCTCCACCCCTACATCAGCTTCAAAATCAAGCTGGATGTCTCAGCTGTTATCTTCCAGGGCAGAGACCGCAGACAGCCAAGATCCACTAAAGTTTTGGGGTAAAGATGGCAACTGGCAACTGTGCTTCTCGGGCACAAGGGGAACTTACCCCCTACTCAACACACGCTTAATTGCAGATGGGGTGGGCCTTTCCTCAGGACCCATCCATGATGTGTGGACAGGCTCCCCCAGGAACAAAGGCCCATCCCAAATCTCACCACCTCCTTCTCCAAGGGCAAGGAGCATTTCGTTGACCTCACCTTCCTAAAGAGAAGGTGCATGTTTTATCCTTCTTTCATTTTTGTCCATCACTTCAACAGCAACAATGGGGCCAAGTCAAATCTGCCCATGACTGTTTATCACCATGTCTTCACTGACCTTAATGTCTTTGGCTCCTGTCTTAGTCTTCACAACACCCTCAGCTTTCCTTGGTTTCGTGTCCCATGCATTGCCACATGGGAGAGCCTTTCTAGGTTCATTCTTGAGACATGCTTGGACCATTGCAGCAATCTTCATTGGATCTTCTGTAATGAAACATTTAGAATGAGAAATAATGCCATCATAGCCTTTAGTTTTCTTTACATGTGGTAGAGTCTTGGTTGTTCAGGCCATCAGCATCTTTTGTTCACTCATTTTCTTTAGACTTCACCATTCTGCCTTGCACAGCAGTGGTTTATTATGTGTGCACGCACAGATGTCACTTGATGCACTACCAGAAATCATTGCAATACTGCAGTACCGGGCACACCAGCGTGGAGGAAACCAGGTGGAAGAGACTTCTTCCCTAGAAGAAGAAAGGACCCCTTCTCTAGAAAGGGGTCCTTCCACCCTGCTCTTGGACTGCAGGCGCATATGGAAGAGGATGGCAGGGGTGGGTTTATAATGCTGTTGTCTGAACATGATCCCAAGGCAAAGCATTTGCAAAACGCCCCAATCCATGGCACACTTGCTAAGATAAATGCCAGACTCGCAAGTAGGTCTAAAGCCAAAAAGCCCCGAGTTACAGGCACTGGAAAGGAAAGGCACTGATGAAATAAGATGATTTCTGTAGCTATTGATCGACTCCTATAGCAGTGTCCCCATCTCGACTGCAAGGTGAAGTGTCTGTTCCTCTCCCAATGGCTGACAGAGCCTTGCAAAGCTCCTGGCTGCTGGGGAAGATTGCCAGGCAAGGAAATTGCTGCGGTGTTTTTTATACCCCCCAGTGCAGGGAGGGGAAGAACTTGCTTTGGGCTGGTTGAGTAGTATTCTTGCAGTATTATTGCTGTTAATCAAGCCCTGTCTATACAGCAGGGTGTGTCCCAGGCTGGTAGACTGGATGGCAGGAGAGGCAATAAGTTTTTCCACAGCTGCAGCCAAGGAAGGCTCCCACAGCCATGGGTACCTTATAACATCAAAAAAAGCATGGCAAACTAAGCATCATCTTTTTCACTTCACTGCATTAGGTCTGTGCATCCAGGGCTCTCCATGCTGGGAGGACTGTTTCCCTAGCTGGCCACCTTCCTGCCATAACCTGCACTTGGGGGTGGGACCCCACTGCCAAATCTACCTGGATATTTTCATCCTGCTGCATTGTTCTTCTCAAAGCCACAGTGCTCGTGGAGCAACCTAGTTGGCTGCCTACCTAGTCTTGGCCCCTCAAGGACCCTTGGCAAAGGATTTCCAGTCTGGGAATAGCTAAGGGGCCATGACACCTACTTGCTTTCATTGGAGAAGGACAGTGGGACATGAGCAGCACTTGGCTCACTAAAAGACAGCACCACAATTAAACTGGAAGGCTTCAGCAGGCCTCTAGGATCATGCAGAGCCTCACAAATTTCATGGCTTGGCTAGAAGCCCAAAGAGACGCGTCCTTGGGATGCGCTGTACATCCTGTTCTGGGTCATGAGTTTATTGTGGTAGCATAGCACTGGAGATGCCTGGCTAGCCTTGCAGAAGGAGAGGTGCGAGAAGCCAAGATCAAAAGAAGAGAGCCCTGCTCCACAAAGCGGAAGACCCTTGTGTGCCCGCACGTGGCGTCTGCATCCCTTGAATTTAGGCAGAGGAGTATTCAGAGAGGTCATTAGCTTTGTGGGAAGAGCCTTTCAGCTGCTCCAAACATCCAGGCACTTCTGCAAATCCTCCCACTTCCCTGTAGGCCCAAAAGTCCTTCGAGTGCATTCAACCGGACTTTGCACCTGGTTCCCGGGGGGCTGCCGTTGGGCACAGGGCTCCCCGAAGAGACGCGTCCTATAGGGCTCGGTGCCTGGCATCCCCATAGCCTCCATCGGCTGGAGCAAGCCACTAGTCACCGGGAACAAGGCTGAGCTTCATTCACAGCAGCGGTGCCTGCTTCCAGCTTTCTGGGAACAGCGGTGAGCCATTGTTGTCTGAGGGTGGTGAGCGGGAGGGGGTGGACCACACAGCGTACGGTTGGCTTCCCTGCCATCGCCGCCTCGTCCTTGGTGGCGTGTTGTGGTTTCTTGCTGTTGACGCCTTGGGGAGGCTCCAGGAAGCTCTTAGCAATTCTGTCTCCACACGCAGCCCCGCTCCGCACGCGGGTTTCTGGAACGGGGATTGTTTTTGTGGCGTGCCGTTTTGAGCAGCTAATGAGGTTACGTGCCAATATTATTGCAAAAAAAAAAAAAAAAGGAAGAAAATCCTATTAGCTCAGTGTTTTGTCAGCCAGAGCTTAATTTGCCTATAATGAATTGGCAACATAACCCCACTCATAAAGCTGATTAGCCCCAGAAACGTGGTAGATCAGGGGCCAGATCCTGCCACCCTCACGGGTAACTGGGTAGAAACAGGAATCCCAGTACTAGACCAGTGCAATGGCCATTAAGTGCAGATCTAGTCTCCAAGTAGCAGCGGCTTCAGATAAGGCCCAGAGAAAGGCCTGCAGGAGGTGGCACTGGGATGACTTGTTCCTAGAGGAAGTTTCTCTCCCATCCTCCATTGCAGGCTGCAATCAGGAGCAGGGTGACAAAGCCTGCTCCCGGGAGCCGCTCAGTCCCCAGTGCAAAGCCTCCCGAGAGCCGCTCAGTCCCCAGTGCAATTCAGGATAGTCACTTTGGCCTCAAGTACCGATCTGTAAAATGGAAATAAGAGGGCACCCCACAGGGATCAAAGAGCCCTTCTAAGGTGATGCACTTCACAAGGGTGCTGGGACTGTAGCCACCGCTCCAAGGTGATCCACTGCTGTTGTCACAGGAGGCCGAGGGAATCCCGCAGGACATTTTGGAGCCGGACGGATAAAGGAAGCTTTTCCTCTCCTGCAAATTTGTCTTCCTTTAAGGCACCATCTATTTGCACGCTTTTTGGGTGCGGGACCCAAGGACAAGCAGCTCCAGCATCTCGGGGGACAGGTCAGATGGGATTTCAGCCCTGCCTTCTGAGCAAAGCTTCCCCATAATACTTGGTGTCTGCGCTGCCAAAGCAGGCACACCTCACCATTATACTTAAATTATAGTGTGTGCCGCACAGAGCGCTCTTGAATGCATCACTCAGCACTGCGGTATGAGGAGACTGTGGCCTCTTTGTTTCTCCTACAAAAGAAAGAGCCACGTTCCCCAGCTGACACGGAGGAGGAGGGCATTTAATAACCAGCGTTCACTCAAATAGAGCGAGGGAGTTACTTTTCGCCCTCTCCATCCCATTTCTGGCATGCTTGGAAGGGGATATGCTTCAGCCCTTTCAAGTTTACAGGGCGATTGAAATCGGTAGGGCCATTTCAGTCATGCCCCCCCCATGCAGAAACATCTGATGCCCTTTAGAGGTCCACAGCTAAAGGGGAAGGCTTCCAAGTTGCTACAGCATTTTCTTTCTCTGCTTCCTTTGACTTTATAAACACCCCACTTTTATGAGAGCTGGGGAAGGACTGTGCCAGAGTGCTTGATCAGCCAAAGAAGCATCATTTCCCCCATTTTAACAGTGACAGAAACAGAGCAGAAAAACCTATTTATGGAGCAGGTCAGTAGCAGAGCTAAAATGAAACCTGGCAGGCACCCAGGCTCCTGCGTTAATGCTTTGCCCGCAATCTTCATTTCAGGTGGCACTTTTTCACAGGCCAAGCAAAGGATCTGCTGACAGCAAAAGTCTTCTGTCCTGCTGTTTAGAGGGATCAAGATCCAGGACACTGACACTGGGGGTGGGGAGGTAATCACAGCGAGTAGGTCTTCAAAGCTACTGCAGGCTAGATGCTCTGTTGCACCAAGCTAGGTCTGATGGCTTGGTGGCAAGGGACGCTCAGGGACCTGGCTATATCCCTTTTCCCCAACCCTCCAAGTTAGCAGGAGGTTCCTACCTTACAGATGCAGATCAGTAATTTAAATTGCACCTGTATCTCTTCAGACTGAGGCCCAGGCAAGCCAGCCTCCTGGCTGAACTGAGGCATAGAGACAAGATGCTAGGTCTAGGTTCCCTAGAGATGGGAACCAAGGTATTAACCCAAGTCAGCAGTCAGGACACTTAATGTCAGAAGCCAGACACAGCATGAACTGGAGCGCCCCAGGGCTGGAAGGCAGCAGACTAGAAGCTGCATCCAGAATGGGGTGCGTGGCCCAGCTGTTAGGGCCACAGCTGGGCAGGCAAACCAGGTAACTAGAAGGTACCGCAGCCCCAGCTGGAGCTCACTAGCTCATCAAGGTGCTTGGCAAAGTGCTGGCTGGTCTCCACAGCAGTCGGGGAGACTTGGCCCCTTTCGGTGTCATCATTTCAGAGGAGGATTAGTACAGCGTAGCTTTACCACATCCCTACCTACCCCCTCCTGGTCTGAAACACCTAGATGTGGGGCAGGGAAGGGCTGGAGTTTCTCTCTGGCATCACTCAGAGTGGTAGACTCTCCCCTTGTATCTCTGGAAAAAATGCATGCGTGGAAGGCAGCTTGCACAGGGGCAGAGTTCCTCTATAGGGCCAGTGAGCGTGCCCAGTAATAGCCAGGTGCCCAGACCTACAGCACCATGCACTAATTAGTATTTGTGCAGGCAAGCTGGGCCCAGAAGATCCTTGCTCAGGTGCACACCTGTGTAGCAGGTATCCAGGTTGCAGCTGTATGGGTCTAGAGGCAAAATCAGAACTCCTGGTAGACATGATATCTTTTATTAAACCAAGCAGATTTTTGCAAAAAAAAAAAAAATGTTTTGCAAAGATCTAGTTGGTCTAATAAAAGATATCACCTCTACCACCTGGGTGGCAGACATTTACCATGTGGCCTTACGCCATTCAGAGCCTAGTCAGCTGATGCTGTAGGATCTTTTCATTTCCTTGTATTAAGGGGTTTAAATGTGGATTTAGGCACAGCCCCTGCTGCATTGTCAGCAAGAGAGAGACTGAACAGCAACAGAGAGTGTCTGGTCCAGTGGTGATCAGCACCTGGTCTGCAGGTCAGATCCAGCCCGCAGGGCTCCCTACAGGGCTGGGAACTTGGGGCAGCTTTAACTGGTGCTTGCTCCCTGTGACCAGCTCATGGGGCCACCCAGGCACCTGATGCCCCATGGGGTCAGACCCACCTGCCACACTCTCTGGCCCTTCCTCTCTTGCCTCCAGTCTCTCACCTGCCCCACTTTTGATGTTATTGCTAATAACAATAACCGGAGACAGGGAGTAGCTTTTCGCTTTTAGCTCCATCCTTGGGCTTCTCCACCTGAACTCAGTCCCAGGGGTCTCTATGCTTCCCCCCTTCAAAGCAGTCTACCATCAGGCCTCAAAACACTTGTGGGGTTTCAACCATCCCCCTTCTTTTTATAAGCTCCTCCTCAGGTCTCTGCTTCGTCTAGTCCCTCTACCTACTTTCTACCTTTAGCCCTCCTCACCTGCGCCAGCAACACCACCCTGCAGTCAGTCCTACTCAGAGCTCCTTGCCCGGTGGCAGCCTGGGTCAGGCCACCCTTTTTGTGACCACAGCCTGGTCTGCTCCCAGTCATCTGACCCACTTCTTGGCTCCCAGGGCCCCAATGCTGCTCTTCAGCAGCCTGGCCTTGGCTGGCCAGTGGCTTAGTTTCCACAGGCAGCTCACAGCTGCTGCCCGCTGCCATCCACCCAGGTGATGCTCCCAATTCCTAGTAACAAGTTCCCTGTTACACACCCTTGCCACCAAATTTCCAGACCTGTGGGGAGCCCTGAGGGCCAGGTGATGCAGCCTTGCACGCTAGATCATGCTGGTGCACAGTGGTTCCAGTATCCGGAGTCACTCCACGGCTGGACCCAACTTGTGGGATCAGGGTGCACATAGTTTCATAGTTTCTAGGGTCGGAAGGGACCTGAGCAGATCATCTAGTCCGACCCCCTGCCAGGGCAGGAAAGAGCACTGGGGTCAAACAACCCCAGTAAGGTGGTCATCCAGCCTCCTCTTAAAAACCCCCAGGGTAGGAGCCAGCACCACTTCTCTTGGAGGTTGGTTCCAGATCCTAGCCGCCCTGACCATGAAGTCGCGCCTCCTGATATCTAACCTAAACCTACCCTCTGCCAGCTTGTGACCGTTATTCCTGGTCACTCCTGATGGTGCTCGGGGGAACAGGGACTCCCCCAGCGCCTGCTGATCCCCCCTGACTAGTTCATAACAGGCCACAAGATCCCCCCTCAGCCTTCTCTTGTGGAGGCTGAACAGGTTCAGGTCCTGTAGCCTGTCCTCATAGGACCTGCCCTGCAGTCCCCTGATCATGCGAGTGACCCTCCTCTGGACCCTCTCCATGTTGTCCACATCCCTCCTGAAGTGCGGCGCCCAGAACTGGACACAGTACTCCAACAGCGGCCTGACCAGTGCCGCATAGAGGGGGAGGATGGGGATGGGCCAACACGGAGGGTGGGGTTGGGCCAAACCCGCAGGGTCCGGCTGGTATGCATCAGGCCTGGCATGCAGACTGGATCCAGCACGCAGGGCCGTTGGCAGCACGTGGCTGAGGCTGCACCCATGGACCGAACCTCGCACAACTCATGCAGCCCCTAGGCTAGAAGCTGGAGCACCTCTGGTCTAGTCTAAGCTATCAAAGACCAGCAACTGATGGCAAACAGTAACAGCAGCCAAGAAGGCAGCGGTGGGTTATTGCTGCTACACCAGCACTGATGTATGGTGACCTAAGGGGCCAACTAATGCTGTGGTTTTCCCCGTTGTCTCTCTCCAGGAAATGGCGTTGTGCCTACATCTCAGAGGCAGGCTCATCCAGGCACTCTGTTCTAGCACAGGGAGAAACCAGCTGGAGCTGGTGCAGGATTCAGGTGCCCAGCATCTTGGGAGTCATGGCCAGGAGGCATCACACTGGGCTGAAAATCTGAGCCCTCTAAAACAAAGTGACGTAATTGCTGACAGAGCTGGGATCAGCCCACAGGTCCATCCAGCCAAGTGTCCAATAATGGCACCAAGCAGATGCCTAGGGAAAGAGTATTTATGCAGGGCCTGTCCAGACTCATCTGTCCCCTGCCCTGTTTCCTTTATAGCTTTCAGCATACAGGATGTGCTCTGAAGATGCACAGCCCACTGGGAACGTGCTCTGGGTGTGCTCTGGAAATGCTCTGGGATGTGGTTTGGAGATGCAGAGCCCACTGAGAAAAATTTGGGGCTATGTTTCAGGTTAGTGGAGGAACAGGATGATTAGTACAGAAACCCTGAGCTGGGCTCTCACCTTGAGTAGCATCATCCTGTGCAAAGGGTTGTATCCAGTGGACCTGGCTGCACACCCCAGGCCCTGTCCAAAATGCCTCGAAGTGCCCGAATGCCCCTGGTAGGGATGGAGGATAGAGAAGGCCTCTATTGCAGCAGGTCATCCTGTCCAGCCCTGGAACTGGGGGTTGAAAATTGCTGGTTCTTGGATTTCACTTTGCCCCAGCAAGGATTACGGCCTGCTTAGCAGCATTTGTAATCCAAAGCAGAAGCTAATTTCTGCTCGTTGAGCAATTGGCGGGAGCTGGCTGGAGAGAGGATTGTCTGGGAGCAGGGTTCTTTAAGACACAAAAAGGCAGAGGAGAGGGAAGAATAGAGCATCCTGTCTTTTCAGAGAAGAACAGAAGAGCAGCTCTCGGCCCTACATGCCTCCTTTCATATCTGTTAATGTGCCACCAAGGATTCTGTTCAGATCATATCTTAAAGACAGTGCATTCAGTCAGCCCTGTAATGATAGGAACTGAATGTGCTTTTGGCTTCCCCGTTCAATGGATCCCCCCCGTAAATGGCTCTCCTGAATGGGAGATTTGACCACAACATAAGATAGCCTCGCTCGAGGGTATTTATGTTGGTATTACACTTTATGAATGCTTTGAGACAAGAAGTTACATAGAAAAATCCTTTTGTCTGCCAACACAATCTGGGTTTTTGTCCAAGAGCCCAAGATAATTGGAATTTAGAAACACCACCTTAATGCTTTTCCAGTGGTCATGGGCTTAATTCTGAGGAGAATAACTCCCTGCCGTTATTGCTATAAAGCAAGGCAACAATTCAGATAAACCTTTTCAGTCTCTGATGCCTTAGGGACCACCCAGGTTTCTGGAGAACAAAGCACCCCTACCACAAGCTGGGAGGGTTGAGTATCACATCATCAGAACCGCACGGTACACTGCCAACCGCAACTTGTCAATAGCAATTGGATCATTATGGAAATATTAATCGGGGGTCATCCCCCACCCCACCACTGCCTTACCCCACCCATTCAGTGTTGTAGGTCGAATCCAATTAGATGAGGACAGATGCTGCTGAGGAATGCTGGATGCCTCGGCCTCACTGCAGTTTGCATTCATATTGTCCACCTCGCTCTTATTACATTAAAAAGAGGTTGGGTGTGGAGGGGGGGAAGCCTTTTCTTTCCTGCCCCTAAAAAGAATCTGGGGAGGAAAGGAAGCTGTGGCTTGGCTGAAGCGAGGTGATAACAGATGGGGCTGGGACAGATCGCCACCCGTGCCAGTGTCCATGTGGTAGCTACTGTCTTGCTCTCAGAGGTTTCCATCACGTGGTGAAGCCTAGAAGCAACAGGGTCTGCCCCACAGATACCTTTCGCTGAAGGAATGACGCGCCTCCATCTCCGCAGCTGGGGATTCACTTGGCACGTGCGAGCGCAGGGTCAGTGCGATCACACCACATGCCCCCTCCTCTTTCCCTGCACCCATTGCTGCAGCCACAATGTAGAGGCGAGTGCATCACGGAAACATAAAACCATATAAGCAGGGCTGGAAGGGACCTCCAGAGGTCACGTCTAGCCCAACCCCTTCCTGAGGCAGGACCATCCCTATCCAAACCATCCGCAGAGTGACGATTACGGGGCACAGAAGGGTTGGGCTCGAGTCCAAGTTTCCAGTGACCCTCCATCGCCATCAGCCCCTTGGGAGCCACCAGGTCCAGTGAAGGGGTGCCCTCATGCAGCACTAAGTGGATCTCAGGCACCGTCAAGGAACCTGCCCTGAAATCTTCGCCCTTGAGGTCTTGCAAATTGTTACTGCTACCTCCGCTGGCCTGAATCTGAGAAATTATGATGTGCTCCTTGACTGCAAGATAAGCATGGAAGAGGGAAGTGGGGAACCCAGGGCTGTTTCATGCTGTCCCAACCCCCCGAGCCAGGGTTACAGTGCACCAAGGGTGTCCGCAAGGCTGGTAGCATCCTGAGCACCCTGAGTCCATAAAGAGGAGCCCTTCAAGGGTTTAATTATGCCTCGTATGAAGACAGGCAGGGGGCTGGGCTGGTGGCAGCAAAAACTCGCCCCTCTCGTGTAGATGCTCCAGTCCCATTTGAAGCAGAGCGGTGTCACGTGGCTCCTATATGCCCTGATCCTACATCTGGACCCACACCTGGTAGGCCCCAATTCAAAACGGCTTTACACACGGCTTTTGCAGCATCTGATGAAGGAAGCCCTCTACTTACAAAAGCTCAGGCTATGCACCTCTGCTTTAGTCAGTCTGCAAGGTACAAACCTACCCTACCTTCTGTTTTAGGTAAATGTGCCACATCGTGGCCAGCAGGGCAGTGGGAGGACTCCAGTGCTTAAAGTGACACATGTTGAGGTGTTTTTCTCATCTGGGCTGCAGTGCATGTGGTCCATGGGGCTCCACACACACACAAAACTACCGGTACGGCCCCTATTGCAGGATCGGGGCCCTAGCTTACCAAGGAGGCAGGGGGATCTCTTTGTGGTATGTATATATGTTCTTGCCTCCCTTCATAATATTCACCTGGGCCATAGGTGAACATTCACACAAGCTGGAGTGGGCAGTAATTAAGCATAACGTACTCTGCTGCTGGTAAATAAAACAAGTGCATGTAAGTCCCACGCTCTCATCACGTCTAATATGCAACAGGTCTTCTTCAAAATGAACATTTCCTTAAAAGCAGCCGGGTCTGAACACTGGGAGCTATTGTCTCTGCTTTGCCAAGGGCTTTTTTCGTATCAGGTCATGCTCAGACATCAGTTCCCTGCCCGCTGATAACAGCAACTGTCTCGAAACTTAAATTAACTTCATCAGAAGCACAACTGTCCAGGAGAGGAACTCAAATGCCTTCAATTTGGACAGCTGAGCAGTTCTCGCTGACTTTGCTGAAAGTCAGCATTGTGTAAGTGCAGCCTTATCTGGGCATGGGGGCACCATGTATGAGAGCGCCGGCTGAGGGACACCTGCAGCCCGAGGGTCAGTCCGGGTGAACGCGAGCAGGGATTTCTCTCCTCCTAGTTTGAGATCAGGCTGCCTGTCAGCATCTCCTTGCCCTCACCCTCCCCTAGGCACTAACCTGCCTGGGTTGAAGCAAACCTGGCTGAGATAGTGCACCAGTCTCTGAGTCTTCCTCTTTAGGTCTGAGCCAAAATACTGGTGACAGTAAGGCACTGATTTAGGAGAGCTGGATGCAGCTCCCTGTCCTGCCACCGACGCCTAGGGTGACCTTGGACACATCACATCTCTCTCTGTATCTCAGCTCCCATCACCAAATGGAGATCATACAACGCCTAGCATGATGGAGTCCTAGTCACCTCTACACTCTCCACATGCTATCATCATCCAAGCAATGTCCAGGGGGGATGTTTCTGCTCCCCTGATATTTGAACTACAGGCTTGGTCAGAAGTCCTTTCCCAACAACTCTCAGCTGGGAACTCCACCTCTGCAGTCACCTCCAGCCCATGCTGCACAGCCCCCAGGCTCCTTCCCTCCCTTCCCTATACTATGCTCCCTCACAGGCTCTCCTGGATGCTTCTTTATTGCTCTCTAAAGACATCCCCATTTCAGCTCTCACCCCACACCTCCAGACTCCCTCCGGGACCCTCAAGCAGCTCCTCAAATAAACTGGTAGTGTGAAAGTGATGTAGCTGTGAAGGTCCAGAAATTATGAGATAGGCAAGGATTTCCTAGGGTGATCTCCTTCATTGGACAAACTACGTAGCTGGGATACAGTTTAGACAGGTTTCTAAATGCAAGACACTGATCTGAGGACGAATGTCTTGCTTTCAAAAGTTTGGGTAACTGTCCCAACTACCTAGTTGGTCCAATGAAAGAGATCACCTTTAAATAATCTGGGCATTCAAGTCACATGGTTTTTTTCTGGTCAGCAGATCCATCTCAAAACAAAGCCATCACTCTACACATGGCCTTAAAGGACTGTACCTGCATAGTAGGAGGGCTAAGCATGGTTGCTTTTAAAGGGGAAATGTGTAAACCATTTGGAGTACTGTGGTGTTTGCATCCCTGATGTTGTACGCAGGACCAGTGATGCCTACAGCAAAACATTTTGCTAGCACATGCAAGGTCTCGACAGATTTGTGTGTGTGTAGGTATGGGTGGCAATGACAGGGTCCCAGCCCCTGCTACACTCCTGCGGGGCTGGCCATGCTGGCTGGGAATTTATCCATCCATGTCCAGATGAGCGGCATGGCACCAGTGCTCGGGTCTGCGGGCACTATTATAGGGAAGCTGCCGGCAGTTCTGGGAGCACCAGGGCTTGTGCTGTGGGGAACTGACCCTGACTGGCTCAAGGAGGAGTGTGGGCAATTTAAAAGGAAGACACCAAGGAGTGTTCAGCATCCTGGTGCAGGAATCTTCTGAAAGACTACAAAGAAGGAAAAATCCCCAAAGAAGCAGCCCTGCATGCCGGACCCTTGTGAGCTACTGGGGCTGGAACAAGCCATGAGCAAGGACCAACACACTCTCCCTGCAAGATAAGTAAATGGGAACAGGGGAAGGGACAGTGAGGGTCATCCCCATGGAAACCCCAAGCTGTGACCCAGAGGGAAGTACACCTGTAGAGAACGATTGGTGTAAACCAGCTGAGAAGAAGGAGGGAGAGTGAGAGGAAGTGAGACGATCTGTCAAAAGGCATGGGGGCCTAGAAAGAAATTGAGGCAGCTGGAATAAAAACAAGGGTTATAGATGTCTGGTTGGTGAGGAGAAAACCAAGCAGAGACCCAATGGCTGAGGGCGAGCGTGCCTTGGAGAAGAGAGCAGAAATCCAAGTGATCCGCTCACAATTTCAATTTATAAAACAATAGAGGGAATCGAGGACCAAAGCTAAGAAACCCTCTCTTTGATTTAATTCCTCCAGATGGGAGAAGAATACTGGGGGTGAAAAGGGGATCTCCTCCCCCCACCACAAAGATTTAATTTAGAGGTAAGAGGGAAGCCATACCCAGTTCCCAGAAAGGAGAAATTAAAGAGGCCAAGGTCAGGAGGTGTGGGACCTACAGGGGAAGAAATATGAAAGAGTTTGTGGAGGCGATCATTGTTTGATTTAATTAGAGGCCTGAAGAGCAAGTCATACAAGAAAAGGCTGACAGATATGGGACTGTTCAACCTAGAAAAGAGAAGGCTTTGGGGGGATTTGGTGGCATCTTACAAATATATCAGGGGAGACCATCAGAAGCAAACACCTATTCACCAAAGCACCCCAGGGGAAAACCAGGAGCAGCAGTCATAAACTCCTGGAAGCAGGTTTCAGACTAGATTTAAGGAAAAACTCCATGATTTGCATGACCAGACTGTGGAATAGACTCCCAGCAGGGGTGGTGCAAAAGGAGACTGGTTACACACCTTGCTGGGGTTATTTGATCCCATCTGTCTTTCCTGCCCAGACTAGAGGATCCAGACCTGATGATCGCACAAGGTCCCTTCCAGCCCTAAACATCTGTGAATCTGTGAATTTGTGAGAATAGTTATATAGTGGCCAGACTGGCAGAGAAAGAAATCAAGACACAGTGAGTTAAAGACTGGAGAGAGGGGGGGGGGATAATCTCCACTCACTATCATCAGAGAATAGAGACCATCAACCTGAGAGGAAACGGGGCAGGGTGAAGGGGAGGTTGAGCCCTGCAGAAGATCTGCAACAGGGTCAGACTAACCAGCAAGTCCAAAACATTCATCCTCCTGAACAACCATTTTCCATTAAGACGTGGCAGGAGAGTGGGAGAGCAAGATGGAGGTCAGTATAGCCCAAAGCGATTCCAAAGCAGAAGGACACGTCCCATGTATGAGTAGAAGTTTTTTCCCTGTGGGCTGATGGATTGGAAATGTTTCCCTGTAAGCCATCATTATCTTATGGCCTGTGAACTGCCCTTGAAGATAATGGGTGTTTTGCTAGGAAAGGCCTACACGGTTTCCCTGTGTAGAAAATAAATATGGGCTACATCCTGGAAATTATCCAGGGATGTACTGCACTTGTTGCTGTGACATGATTAAAGGAGATGGGGCTGTTTTTAGATGTATGCAGCAGAAGGAAATATAAAACAAAGTGGAACATAACATGCCTGACAGATCACGTCACCTGTGGGATTAAATGTCTTTGTGGATTGCTGCATGTTAGTGAAATAAATTTAAATCGAGTGGCAGGGATGTGAGAGTGGCATAAAAAGATAGGACAGTACTGTCACTGTGTCACATCCTGGGAAGTCAGCTCCAGATTTCAGACCGGGATTTTGGAGCAATCTGTAAAGAGTTTAACTACACTTGATCCATGACCATTTATCTGTTGCATATGGGGAAAGAGCAATGAATGTGATGTGAATATCCAGGCAGTGTAGACCTGAGCAGCAAAGCTGGCTAGGGTGGAATGGCCCCTGCTTTGAGAAATTCCCTTTCAGAGTTTCATAGAAACATAGAGAAGCAGGGCTGGAAGGGACCTTGAGGGGTCATCTGGTCCAACCCCTGTCTGAGGCAGGGTCAGTGCTATCCAAAAACAATCCTATACAAATCCATTGTCTAACCTCTTAACAAAACTACACAGTCACCCCTGACACAATACAAGACATAACACCCTTCCCTCCAGTCCTGGGAGCCTGGAAAACCTGTTCTTCCCCTTATCATAGTCAACGAAGGAGCAGGTGTCCAGCCCTCTTCCACTTCATCCATCCATTTCATCTGGTTTTTGTGTCCTCTCTCATCCATGGGACCTCTGTAAGGTTCTTGGTTAACTGTCCGTACAGCAATGAGCACAACAGGCACCTGATTTGTATACTGGGATACCAAGGTGCTGATGTGTAACAAATAACAATAGACAATCGGGGTGCACAGCAGATGGATGTGTCCCCTCAGCACCAAGTGGTACATTGTCACCAAGTGCAGTAAGAAACAAAAGGACCTGAGCCACTGGCATGGGTAATAATGCTGCCATACTGCCTAGCACAGACTATATCGGGAACATAATGCAAAGCTAAAAATCAGCTGCCAACAGCAAATTCAACAACAAAACATTCATAAGCACATCCCACATTGCACATTCAAGTGCTGAGCTCTCTGTGCTTTCCTGTTAGGAGCATAGAAAACAGGCCTGGAAGGGACCTTTAATCTATATTCCAGCTGCAAGGCCAGATCCACTCTACTGAAGCCATTCCTGGCAGATATACCTGTTAAATTAAGAAAGCCCCTTCTCTGCCATGAGACTGCTAAGCAGGAGGGTTGGTGTGCAACCCATCAGCCTTTCTATGGAACTCATTGCTGAAGTATCAGAGCATCTCATGAATACAAATGATAACATCCAAACAACCGCCCGGGGATGCTGATAAATAAGATCATCACCATTTCCCAGATGAAGAAGCTGAGGCGCAGAGGGGAAGTTGCTTACCTGGGGCAGACACACAGGAGAGACAGAGCGGGTCACACAATACAATCCAGCTCTACTGCATGGATCCCCTGCTCCTGTGCTTTAACCATCACCATTCATCATTCCTCCCTTTGAGCTGCAAAGTCATCCCCTCAAACACGTCTGGAAGGAAGTATGTATGGGGGGGAGCTACCCCTGCAGTGGTCCTGGCCTCTCTGCCGTGGTCCTGTAAAGCTCCATCCAGCATGTAGCATGGTCCTAGGGCAGTGGTTCTCAATATTTTTGGACTCAAGGCACCCCTCAAGAAACTTGAGGTACCCCTTGAGAGTCTCAAGGCACCCTATGAAAATACCAGCTTCTAGTTTTCGCTCATTGTTTGACTACAGAAACATAATAGAGCAATTCTTCTGTTGCAAACAACTCGGAAAGCCCACAGCAGCTCAGAATGCATTTAACACCATGGATTTCTATTCGAAATCTCTGGGGTCATCTTGTGAATCATGTTTGCACACCTAAGAGCGCTAACATTGTGTGATGCCCCACAACACCCTTCAGAGGATCTCAAGGCAACCCAGGGTGCCACGGCACCATGGTTGAGAATTGCTGTTTTATGGGTATAAATAAATGTTGCTGTAATGGGGCCCTTGTATACAATGTGTGTTGTTTAGATACACGTTACAAAACAGCACCAAAAATCACCATGTCACTAGGTTTGTCACGTGAAAATACACGTTGACTTTTTTTATCAGGGTAGGTTTTGATTTACCATCGCAAGTTAGACCACCTCCGACATGTTTTATTTTTATTTATAATACTACATAAAAAATAAAATAAAAAAATAAAAATAAATTTTATTATTTTATTTTATTTTTATTTATTTATTATAAATAAATAAATAGAAATAAAATAAAAATAACATGGCCAATTACCATGGCCAAGTGTTCCACCAGGTTCAATTTTCTCATGACACTTTTGTTACACGTATTCTCGCACACAGCTAAGATCACCATTTTCCCTGGTGCCCTCTAGCGTTTTTTTACTAGTAATAGCACATTAACCAACGATGAGGGTTAAACACGCTACTTGCAAAATAGCAACAGGAATCATCGTGGTACATTGCAAGAGTGAAATAAACCTAGATTATCTTTAGCTAGAAAAAGCCAACACTGTGTACAGGAGCCCATAGATGTTGCCAAAATTCATGATGCCGTCCACTAACACTCTCGAGCTAACAATCAACAATTTAGATGAGGGTGGAAAGCATGCTGCCCAAGTTTGCAGATGATACTAAGCTTTGGGGAAAAGCGGTCGTGCTAGTGGATTGGATGTGGATCCAAGCAGACCTGGACAAGCTGGAAAGGCAGGCAGAGCAGAACCGGCTACAGTTCAAACAGGATAAATGCAGAGTGCCTCCCCTTGCGCTCCAGGGGAGGACAAAGAGCACTGGACATAAACTGTTAGAGGATGGTTTCAGGTTGGATGCAAGGAAGACCATCTTTACAGGAAGGGTGAGAAGAATCTGGACTCGACTTCCCAAGGAGGGGGTGCAGTTCCCAATCTTGGAGGAGTTCAAGAGGAGACTAGGCAGACACCTTGCTGAGATCATTTGATCTCAGCGGTATTCCTACCCAGAGCAGGGGGTTTGGACATAATGATCTTTCAAGGTCCCTTCCAGCCCTGAATTTCTATGATTCTATGACAAACCATTTTTATTGCAACACAGAGCTGAAGCAAATAGACATCCACGCTCGTAGTTGCATCCCAAATGCCCAAATTTGTGAGCACAACAAAGGTGGTAATAGTTTGTGCTGTTTGATTGTTGTGGGTGTCTGTTTGCTTTATGGTGCAAAAGCATGGAGCTGCCCACCCTCTCCAGCTGTCCTGTGCTGGTGCTCCTGGGGCTTGAGGGGCTGAACACAGATTTGACTTGGGTGAAGTTACACTTTACACGTAGACCATACCAAATTTGTGGTATGTTGGGATGCTGGAGGACTGAAAATTGCTCATTTTATCTCTGTTTCCCCAACACGAGCTAGGTGGCACTGCCCAGATTGAACCCTCACCTGAAGAAATGTAATTCTGGGATGCTCAGAGGTCACTTCGCATGAGTTAGTGAGCTTTAGAGTGCAGACACTTGGTTTTAAGTGTCAGCAAAGTTTTTGGACAGAGTGGCAAAAACACTCGCAACCTCAACTTGTAAGATGTTGGTGTGCCAGAGGCAGATGGCAGGGTAGTTGTGAGGGGCTGACCTTTGTTCTGGCAGTGCCACCCCTTCCTCACCATCTGCCCTGAGGTGCACATGCCAAGCCAAAATGCCTTTGCATGCCACTCTCTGGCACCTGTCCCACAGGTTGCCTAGTTCCCCTGGGATAGGAAGATGGGGCTGGAAACAGAAGCTGGATGAAAGCAGACAAGAAGGGGTAAGTTGTTAGGAGTAAATGTGGAACAACTTGACATTGGCAGCGGGGTTGGAGCCATGATGGTCCAGAAGATGTACAAGAGGCAAGAATTTTGGCGGGGCGGCTGCTACTGTCCAGTAAAAGATACCGCTACAAATGCTCCTTGCCTCTCAATGGCTGTGGCCCATTCTCAGTCCAGGGCCCATTTTCAACCAGGACTGGATGTGTCTCTGAAAGATCTGCCCTAGTCGAAACAAGAATCATTTCGGGGAGGGCCTCCAGCCTGGGCTGCAAAGGAGGTTGCAGCAGGTCACCACAGGGACCCCCTCTGGCTAGATCATTGGTCTCCAAACTTTTTTGATCGTGCACCCCTATCAGTAAAAAATTTTTGAGCATGCACCCCCCATATATGTATATTTATATAAATAGAAATAGAAATAGAAATAGAAGTTCTAATATTTTCTTCCTGCACCCCAATGAATCATCTTGCACACCCCCTGGGGTGCGTGCACCCCACTTTGGAGACCACTGAGCTAGATAACTAATCAGAAAAATTTGGGCCAGCCTATGCACCACTACCAGAGATGGACCCAGCCCTGCAGAGGATGTATTTCTACCCAGGCTCTTCCATGAGGCTAATGCACATTATCCTTCTACTTCACCCTTGAATACTATTAAGGAAAGCATGTCAAAGCTGAATTAGAGAGAGAGTTATGAAGCTTGAGCTGCAACCTGATCCCCTTTGTAGAGGACTGGTGGATGGGGCAGGGTGATGCCTGCTTGCTGCTTGGCCCCTCTCCAGAGCCTGCTGGTATGTCGAGTCCTGACAAACGAAGGGAAGGAGGCTTCGCTCTATTTGAGGGCAGCACTAAGCACTTCGGAAAGGCTGTAGTGACAGACAGCATCAGAGGTGGAGACATTAAGGAAGCTCTTCACATAAATCCAGGCAAACTAGGGGAGAGGGTCTTAGATCCTGGCAGCCACAGGAAGAGGCAGTACATCCTCCTGCCAAGGGTGAAGGTGGGCTGGCTTTTGTTCCTGGGTCTCACCTGGTTGCTTGTGGCCTCCCCTGATTCATGTCAGAGACCCAATGAGGGCTGAGTGGGCCTGGGAATGAAAGAAGGGGACTCAGGGCTCCTACGTAATCACCCTTTTTCAGACTCTGGGCTGGGCTGGTGGGCGTAGCAGCAGCCGGCAGAGTGCCTCATACATCCCCTGTGTGCTCCCGGTGATGAGGGCAAGAGCTACCGGAAGGAGACTCTCCCCTGTTCACTGATCTCTGGCCCAGGCACAGCCCACTGCGTGGCTTACTGATCAGGGGAACCGAGTCCAGCCCCTGTATGGTAGTGAATTGTACCCGCAGACATGTAGCAGCATGGCCATAAGCAAACTACTGTGGCTACACAAGATGACGTGGAGAACACGCCAGGGAGCAAAGGTGCTTGACGCGGCTTTCAGGGAGGAATGAAGCACACACAACTGGCACGATGCAGCCTGCTCCATGAGCACCTAACAGCCCAGGCAGAAACAAAGCAACCCTGTGTTAGCACTAGGACAGAAAGGAAGTGTCCTTCATCTCTTATGGGCTGAGAAGAGATCAAGAGATGGGCCCAGGGCCCTGGGGAGAATCTGTGTCAGGAAGCTCTCTTAACCCCCAGTCCTATGCTTCACCCGCAGTGCCCTCCTTCCTCCCTGGGGCTGCCGTATATTCTCAGAGGTGGAGATGAAAGATCAATGCTTTTCCAAGCCAGTGCTTGACTTTTTGGTCACACCCCACAGGTCAGAACCACCACAAGATGCTCTTCCTGAATGAGGTTCAGACATCTTGCAATGGCTGAACCTAAAAACCAGCTCCCAGATCCTCAGTGGTATAAATCTACATTGCTCCACTGGAGTTGCCTGATACCTGGAGAGGATCTGGGCAGGCTGGGTCCGTACTGGTGCTGGTAAGGAGCTAAGAAGAGCAATGAGCTGTAGGATGGTTTCAGGCTGCTCAGCCTCCCAACCATACTCCAAGTACAGCTCAAGTTCAAGCCTTGCATAGGTCTGATTTGCTATAGGCAGGGATGCAGTCACATCTGCTTGACATCTGGGCAGGGTTGGGGACAGTGCTTTGCCATGCTGGGGGGTAGCACAGGGATAATTTAACATCCAAGCTGCAGCCTCCACAAGATCAGGCAGGCCCACAGGTGTGCAGTGCAGTGCATGCTGCAGAGGACTGGCTTTCCCGTCCCCAGCGCTCAGCAGTGAGCAGCAGTCATCTCTGTGTGACCTGTTTGATTGCAGTCCAGTTCACGGTGGCCTCTAGGACACAAAACTGCCCCTTGAGCCCATGTCAGAGGTCTCTGACTGGCAAGAGAGACCGAGCACGGAAAATGAAACACGCTTTGATGATGGTCAGGGTTAAGGTGCACTGGTGAGGTCAGAAGCCATCGTCAGCTCAAAGTGTTGCTACCTGTTCTCAACATCAGGGGAGCATTTGAGTTTTCTGGGTTGCCCGGTGCACCAGTTGTGTTAAAACTCCCATGACTGTAGATAGTAAGCAGTGTCAAACCACGTCTCCATCTCATGTTTCAGATTCACAAATGTGCCAGCTGTGAATACCCTCCTAGCAGCACCACACACTTGAGCCTTCCAGACAACCAGGGCATCCCATTCCTGGCTTGCTTTCCTCAGAGAGGCTTGTCTGTCTCTGCAGCTGTTTCCAGGTGCGATACCAGCCCAGCAATTTCATTTCAGCAATAAAACTCATTGCTGCCCTCTGCCGAACAGATCTCTCATTGACAGCACAGGACAGCTTTGAATTGTGGAGCCAAGGCATAGGGCAAAGAGCATAAGGTTTGCTTGTGCTGTTAGTGCTTCTTAAGATGATGCCACTTTTCCAATTGCTCATGGCAGAGAACACGGTAGAGAGTCTTTCCATTTCTCTGGGAAGGATCCTTCATTCAGAGATCAAAGTGCTAGTTTAGGTCATGATAAATCATAGAGTCATAGAAAATGAGGGCTGGAAGGGACCTCAGGAGGTCACATCTAGTCCAACCCCTGCTCCAAGCAGGACCAGCCCCAACTACATCATCCCAGCCAAGGCTTTGTCTAGCCGGGTCTTAAAAACCTCCAAGGATGGAGTCTAACACCTCTCTGGGTAACCTGTTCCAGTGCTTTACTACCCTGCTAATGAGAAGATTTTTCCTATTATCCAACCCAAACCTCCCTTGCTGCAACTTGTGCCCATTGCTCCTTGTCCTGCCATCTGCTCCCACCGAGAATAGTCCAGCGCCATCCTCTTTGCAACCCCCCTGCAGGGAGGTGAAGGCTGCTATTAAAGCCCCCCTTGGTCTTCTCTTCTCAAAATTAAATAAACCCAGTTCCCTCAGCCTCTCCTTGTAAGTCAGGGCTGTTATAAATCGTTCCCAGGGCTGCTGTAAAAAAGACCCCTATAAATAACATCACTGATAGTTTCTGGAGTTGACTTTATGGCCTATACTTTCCCCGATACAGTATTGTACTGGGCAGCACAAACAAACAGCCATGGAGCAGGCAGGCCTGAGAGCACCATCTTGCTCTCAGTGGGAGCACCGGGCGAGAGAAATTTATGGGACTGGAAGAATAAGCAAGAGAGAGCCTGGCTCTGTGGCCAAGGGTAGTGGGTGTTGCCCTGGGAGGGAGAAACTGCTGCTTCCCCTGCTGTTTGCTGCATTTACATCACAGTTATTAGGAAAATGGCATAACCAGTACAGGGACAGTGGGGAGAATATGTCACACCATGTCCCATCCTCTCTGCAGGGCAGGAGGCGATGCCCAGGCTGCTCTACCTGGAAAGTCTTGGAGCAGAAGCCCTCCCTGCAGAGCTTCTCCATGCAGGAAAGACGGATGGGAAGACATGACAAGAATCTCTAACAGAAAGGGGCAGGTCCTGGTGTTGAGAGAGAGGAAAAGAAGAGCCAGCCAGGCTGGGCAGTGCAAATCTCAAGGCCTCTGACAAAGAAAGCCCGTGTGTGTGCAATGTGTGGCACCTCCCTGCCCTCTGTCACTAGAGCGCCCCTGCCTCGGGGGTCACCGGCTGTCTCTCCCCACTGTCCCATCTCTCCTGTAATCCCACTTCTCCAATGACACCTCTTATCTTGTGTCCACATCTGACGTGCAAGGGGGGAATGGCCGTGCTCACCAGTTGTGATAAGCAACCACCCTGTGCACTGCAGGCCAGTGCCCCCTCTTACTGGCACTGTTTTAGCTCCATTGGGCTGGAGCCTAAAGTGCAATCCAGGATAATCCTTTGACTTATGCTGCCATCACTCCAGATTTCCACTGGCGCCAGGGAAGCTTTGGCATTAAATAGTCAGTGGGTAAAGCAAACACTAACAGCCGCAGGAGCTGGGACCAAAATCCAGGGCTCCGTGCCTGCCAGGGCAGCACCCACCTCCCTGCACCGCAGAGTCAGGTCCTCTTTTTGCTCACAACTCTTCGCTTCTTGGTTACCCAGGGGGGCAGCTTCAGCAGCAGGGGGTGAAAGATGCTCACAGCCATGCCTGCCCCATAACCCAGTGTTTAAGATCCTCTGCTAGAGCAGAGGAGATGTGAGTTCATGCCTCCTGGGAGTGAGGGGGGTGTATATTCCCAGTCACCCATGTCACAGCAACCATTAGGCTCTTTGAAGAGGAGGAGTTTTATCCTGAAGTAGATGCAGTTGGTCATGTAGACTCAGGACAAAAGCCCTTGCAAGCCATCTGAGGCTTACCCAGTCACGAGGAATTGGCTTTCCAAGCAGACACATGCATCTTAGCACAGGTCCAAGCTCCGCATTGGGGTGAATGAAGAGCCATACAGCTCCTGGGCAACAGAGGAGCTGTCTCTGGGGGTGTCCAGTCACTTCCCTGTGATGTGCATGGGAGAGACGTGCAGATTTGAATTAGCTAGTGTCTCCAGGGCCATGCACGCTGCTCCATGAGAGTACAGGAGTGCGATGGGCCAGCATGGGGGAGAGAGAAGGCCTGCCTGACCCTGCTCTTCTTAGTCTCAAGAAGCCAGGGACTAAGTCACCAGAAAAGCCCTCTGAGCATCCTTCGATCTGCAGTGAGGTTGCAGTCGAAGCCCTGTGCCCTTTGCTGGCATGACCTGCATACAGGTAGTGCTCAAACTGCTTCTCTGCTGAAGCCTGAAGCTCCTACCCTAGGCTGCAGGGTGGTGAAGGGCTTGCCTGCCTCAGCTCAATGGGAAGCTGACCCTCATCTCAGCAGCACAGGAACATCTTCCAGCGACTTCTGCTGGACCCTGCCTGCTGTGGGAAGCCACTGTTTCTGTTAGCGCTGCATATAAACACAGCTTACCTCTGGGTGATGCTTGTGCAAGGGAGAGGGAGATGAGCTGGACACGGCTTTGTGCGGTAGCGCCTCTGCCTCTGTTAGGTTCTCAGTAGCAAGCGCTTTGGAGGTGGGAGGCCAGCACAGATAAAGCCCCCAGAGTTCGGATGCTGGACTGATCAGATCCTTTGCACAGGATTCCCAGCCTCGTTCATACTTTTCATACCATGAAAGTAACCAGGCTCATGGCTCATTAGTACTTTGGTCTTCCTGGGTCAGAAAGTGCGGGGACATAAAGAGAGGAAAATAGCTTAGGGAGGGGCTGTATTACCCAGCTTGTCCAAAGCGCTCCAGTTCAGATGCCATTTGGGTTGAACCCTTGCTCTGGTTCTTGTTTTATGCAAACCAGCTGGGCCCATCGGTGATCCTCCAACGCATTCTCTTTGTTGCAAGATATCAGAGCTACTTCTCCATCCCACATGTGAGTCACCAGCAGGAAGGTCAAACAGGGCCATGCTTGTAAATGTGCATGCCCTTGGCCAGCAGAACACAGTTCAAACCCTGATGAATACCCCACTGTTCCCTGAACTCCTGACTCTGTTCCTCTTCATATTTTTCAGTGCAAATAATTTATTGGTGTTGTTCTGCCCTCCCCCCTGTGGGGACTGGCCAGATCACAGCTTTAGCAAGGAGCAAAATCTTTGTTCCCTGCTGCCAAATCTGAGACCTATACAGACTTTTGCAAGCTGACAATCAGGCTACTCCTCTGTAGACCTGTTTGGGAACAACAGAAGTCTTGGCTTACCCCTGAGCCCCATACGACTAAGGCATATGGCCTTGCTGTCTCTGCCATGCCATACTGGAGACCTGCCTATCTGTCATGACTATAGACTGCAAACTGTTCAGAGCAGGACTGTTTGCCTGTTAAATGCTATGCTATGCCATGGCACTGCATGGCCAGATCATTATAACTCTATGCATTGCTAATGCACTGCCCATGGTTATATCCAAGGTGGTAGTTTCAGAGGATCATTTCAACCTGTTAAAGGATCTGTCTCTACACCCTTCCCTTTCCTGCCTCAGCTCATTTTAATGCTTATCTGTTTCCAGTCCTGCACTTTCCACCAAGTGCTCCTTGGCCAGGATAGAGGGAGCTAAGGGGGAACCCTGTCTGTGCCCCCAGTCTGCTCCCAGCTTTGCTTCGACATCATTAAGGTGGAGAACACTAATTAGAGCTGCGTGGAAATCTTCGTAAGGAACATTTTTTCCATCAGAAAATGTCAATTCATCCCAAGCAAAGTGCCTTGCGGAGAAGCATTAAGTTCAACAAGGTTGGGGAGCGGGTTTCTAAATGAGTGTCCTGATCAGACCAAAACATTCAGTTTCTGCCTACTTGGAATGAAGCAATTTGGTTTTGAACTGACTTTTCAGTTCCATTTTGTTCATTTTACATGATACGCTATTTGTAGAAAGTCAAACCTGGATTGAAACATGTTGGTGTTTACTGGAATCAACCTCTCAAACAACCATAAATGAAGTTGATTTTTTTTAACTTCATTTCCCTGGAAGTTTCCAAACATTTTGGTTTCATTCCATTTTGAAAGGGAAATAAATATGAAATGGCAGAATTTCCCCAAAATGTAGAATATGAGTTCTCCCCAAGCCTTGATGCAAATGGGGATCAGCAGGGTTTGGGGACCCAGGGGCAATCACTTGTTATAGTGAATATGTGCATCAAGCACTGTCCTTCAGGCTCAACAGAAAGTGCCAACGATCCCCTTTATGCCACAGACTATGGAGGGGCAGCCTAAGGATCACACAGGTCAGAATTCAGCTATTTTGACTGAGGGTTTTCTCTGGTTGCAAAAGGAAGGGGCTGTAATATCGGTTTGAAGGTAATAGGGAGGAAAGCCAAGAGAAGAAGATACAAGGGGGAGCTTGAGGGGAAGCACAGACAGTGTTTCTTGGGCCAGGGGCTCACTGGAGTGGCCAACTCAGGATTTCTGAGCAAGGAAACTCCCAGCTGTCATTAGTTTCTACCATGTTCAGCAGAACTGTAAACATGATGCTACATGAATATACCTGGTTTGTGGCATCTATTTTTCTTCCTGACAGAAACACCCCCCCTGGGGCCTGGCTAACCGTTTGGACCCAAGAAACAAAACTATTCATTATAGCTCAGTCCTGTCTCTTCTTGAAAACCCACGTCTTGTGCAAGGCAGTGCCAGCTGCTAATCATCAGAAAGCCTGGCAGCCCCCAGCTTGCTTCTTAAGCGTGAATTCTCCACGCGTTCCAACCCGAAAGGATGCTTCAATGTGCACTGGGGACTGCCCCAACAATGTGGGACGTATCCTTCGCTGATGCGAGAACAAGAAAGCCAGGCCGCTGCGGGGAATCTGCTGCCATTGCTGCGAAAGCCACTGGCAGCGCTTTCAAATTACAGCGCAATCATGTGCAATTTGGAAATCCCACACCGCTTTATTTTCTATGGCACCTTTCACGCCAGTGACGCCCTGAGATGCTCCCCACAAAGAAATGGCATATTTACAGAGCCAAGAGCCTTTCAACCCTAATCCCCTAAAAAGATGATAATCATAGAGGGCGCTTGCCAGCTGTCAAAACACATCACCTCCTGTCTTGCTCACCATCCTAGACCAGAGGGAGCACTGCTGTCTCCCTTTGTTCAGTTTGGCAAAGGGGAAGTGGGAGAGGCCTTCTGAAAAACGGAGCGTCGCAGATGGAGAGAGACCCCTATCAACCTGGGGTTGTCTCCTGGGAGCAGAGGGTAAGCCCGTCCTGGTGTTACTCTCTGCAGTAAGTGCTCCTCCAATGGGGAAAGCAATGCACAAGCTATGTCCTGCTCTTGAGATGCTCTGGGCCGCATTCTGCAAGCCTTCGGCTGGGGAGCCTCATGTGGACTTCACTGAGATGAGGAGCCAGCAGGTGCCCCATCACTGTGCTGCTGCGACACATCTTCTGCATAACCTTTGTGCCTCTCACTAGGGTAACCCCTGGTGTAGCATCATTGATTCAGACTCATCTCTGGTGTCTTTTAATACAGCACACATCACAGGGCTGAGGTTTAATGCCCCTGATAGCAATGTTTATCTAATACTGCCTCGCTTTACCACATGCTTCTGATGCGACACTTAAGGGCAATTGTCTACCTTGCCCGCTCTCACAGTTGCACTTAGTCTTCTAGGCCCCTGCCTCCCAGGCACAGAAGTGGAACTTAATGCCACTTACAGTGGACATATCTACATGAGACACTTACTGCGCATTAGCCTAATAACACTGCGCAATAGCGTGTCATGGCAAAAACCATACTCATAGACAACTGCACAGTGTTATTAAGCTAATGCGCAGTAAGCGTCACTAAACTGTGTGCCGGCGCTACTGCACAGTAACTCTAGGTACTGCGCATTTAGTTAGTACTTTGTTAAGCACGTACTAAACTAAATGCGCAGTATCTAAGGCGCATTAATACACACATAGACCTGCCCACTGTGTACTCCAGATTTCACCCTGCATGGTTAAGCTTGGCCAGCTGCAGAGGCTCAGAAGCAATCCAGCTGTGCAGTGGAGAAATCTCCATAAAACAGAGAAATCCCTGCAGCACACCTCCATGGGAAGTGTCGTGCAGCCCATCCTAGGTCAATGACAAAACTTCCACCAGGGCAGGATCATGCCACGGGAGAGCTCTTCCTACCTTCTGCAGCCAGATCATACTTCTGCAATTCCCGGCATTCTCCAGGAAATGGTGTGGCTCTTCCTGTCATGTTTGCCTGCACGTGAACATCAGGGAGCATTTATTTTAGAACTTGAAACTCACGGAGCACAGTAACGACCATTCATCTTGGGCCAGCACAAGGCCTGTGGCATGTGCAGAGATTCCCCGAGGAGAATCCCGGATGTACAGTCCTTCCCATAGCTTCCCAACTTTCCCAGTGCTGGTTGGGTCAGGAGCAGCCAAGAATTGTCCTGGGAGCTCTGCAGGACTGAGCTTCTGAAGAGTCCTAGAAAAGTCACAGGCCAGCTGCAGTTCCCACTTCTCCAGAAGTTCCCTGACCCTTCTTCAGGCCCCACAGGGGAACATCTGGTCTCATCAAAATCAATCAGAAAACTTCCATTGACTCCAGAAGGCTGTGAGTTCTCCCTATACATTTATTTTGCCGTATGCATTTGAATTTATCTGCTCCAGGGCAGAGGTTCTTGCATGAGTTTTTAAAGCACCCAAACCTCAAGACTCCCTCTGTGCAACACAAAGCCCTCCTCACATCAGGCTTCTCACTTAACTGCTCCATCACAAAGAAATGCCCACAGGATAGTAGGACTGAAAGGGACCCCAGAAAGTCATCCAGTCCATCCCCTATCCCCAAGGTAAGATTAGCTCTTCCCAAACCAGCCTTGATGAATACTTGTCTAACCTATTCTCCAAAACCTCCAGTGCTAAAGATTGTCCAGCCTTCCTACATTATCCTGTGTCCACACTTCATTGTCCTTACATTTAAAAATGCGTTTTTTCCCCTAAAGTTTAACCTAAATCTCCCTTGTTCCAGTTTAAAACCATTCCTTCTTGCCCTATCCCCAGTGGACACAGAGAACAGTTGATCACCTTCCTCTTTGAAGTAACTTTTCCATATTTTGAAAATTACTCTCATTTCACCCCCAGTCTTCCCAATCTATCCCCTAAACCAAAGTCTATGAGAAGCTTTGCAGTGCACCTTGCAAAAATCAAATGAATCCAGTGTCAACTAGACCAGAACACAGAGGACACTAACAATAGACAGCTGCAGTGAAAATTTTGCCCCTTAAAATGAATGCAACATCCCCATTGACTTCAGTGGATCCAGGATTTCACCTCTGAACTCAAGTCTCCTTCTCTTCAGATTTACTGGCAAAGACGTTAGATGCCTAGTGAAGGTCAATGGGCATGCTCCTCTGTATGGGGGGAGATCAGATAAATGAGGTATAATAATCAAGGTGGCCCTGACTCTCTCAGGCCACGTCTATGCGAGATGCTTTACTATGAAGTAGCATGGTTTACTGCACAGTAAGCATGTGTGTCTACACATGCACATGCTTACTGAGCAGTAAATGTCGCTAATCGCAAGTAAATTTGCTACCTGCAAATGCAAGTAGCAAATTTACTCAAGAGTAGTTATAGTACAGTAGCACCTGTGTAGACACTTGACCGGGAGCAGATCTGCTTCCAGTCAGCCAGCTACCAGGGAGCAGGATATTGCTCCCTACCCCTGCCAGGGTAGACTGCACCACTGGAGCCTGGGCGGGGACTATGTCCCCTTGCCCTGGCAGCCAGGAGCTCCAAGCTTCCTGCTCCAAGATTGCAGTTGGGGAGTGGGGGCTGGGAAATCCCTATCCTGGTCAAGGGCAGGTCCCAGCCCTGCACCCCAGTTGGGTGATCACGGTGCAGGACTTGGAAAGAGCTGCAGAGGTGGGGCAGGTCCCAGCCCCCTGCCCCATCCACTGGTGGGGCAGCTAGTTTGAGCCCCCAGCTGGGTGGGAAATCCCTGCCGAGCCAGGGGGCTCACTGCTAGCTGCCCCACCGATGGATTGGGCAGGGAGCTGGGATCTGCTTCTCCCCTGCAGCTCTTTCCAGGTCCCGTGCCCCAATCAGGGAGCTGCAGCTGGGAGCTCCTGGGGGCAGGGAGCAATGTCCTAGCCCTGGCCAGGAGACAGTGATCCCTGCCAGCCCCTGAGCTAGTACCCAGAGGGAGCCTCAAATTCCCCCTGGTGGCAGCAGGGCCACAGGAAGTGGGAGCAGTTTGCTGCTAGGATCAGCAAATCTACTCCTATGTCCCTGCATGTGTAGACGCCTGCCTGGGAGCATTTACTCGCGAGTAGTTTACTCGCAAGTAAACTAATCTTGGATCAAATGCATGTGTAGACACCAGCACTGTTTGGTCCAGAGTCCCTAAGTCTACCTGGCTGGAGACCAATACATACAGTTGTCCAAGCGGCGCTCTATCATGCCCTTACATGGGGGACCCCGGCCAGTGACTAAAGCTGTCCCTGCAGGACGTTTTGTCTCTTACACACACTGTGTGATTTTAGCATCAAGAAGGCACTGGAGAGCATCTCCTTGCCTACAGCTAAATATAACTCAGTCTGACACAGGCTCCCAGGGACTGCAAGTTCATTAGCTAGTTTATAATTACAGATCTCACACCTCCAGAGAACACAGCTTCAGTTTCCAGGCTCTAAATTCAACTGGGCCACAAAAGCCTTCTCCAGCATCCTCCTGTACCGAAAGGTCCCTGCAGGTTGGTGGGCCTGGCTGTTAAGATGAGACTAGAGTATCTTGCTGAGTTCAGCCAGGGTTGCTCTAGTACTTTATCTGGAAAAAGCAAAACGCTGTGATGGGTGCTGCCTAGGAAACTCAATAAGCAGATCCATTCAGCCTACCCATCCCATAGTTTATTCATGTAGCAATGCAGCAAGACAGCTCCAGGTTCTTCCTATCAGCGAGCGGATCTGGTTTGCTGAGGGAGGTTTGTGTCTATTTCTGCTGCTGAGCTAGAATTGCCAGTTGTAAGTGAGTGGCGCCTGCTGCCGGGTCCAAAGTAAATGGACAAAGGAATAGGAGAGGGTGTAAGGATTTCTACCCATGCCAAGTGAATGAATGCACCTTCATGCACATTATCTGCAGGCATGTGCATATGCCTCTCTCCCACCCTGGTGAGTTTTAAAAGGTTACAGAGCTTATTAAAAGTATGATTCATTAGAGTGCTTTTGTAACCACACCGGGGATACAGGTTTAAATGTTAATTGAAATATATTTCGCCAGGATAAATCCAACCCCGACAGCATATCTGTTTCCCTAGAGATAAGAATGCTGGGCATTAGCTGCAAATGTAAATGAGTAATTGAAATAAATGGGAGCTTGCCTGAGCTGAGGATGAATGGTATCCAAGAGCTAGATCCTGCCAGGGCAAGGAGCAGAGGGCAGGATATTCCATGGGTTTCCTCTGCAGTTTTCCACTGGGATAAAGAATGGCTGGGGAAAGGGAGGATCCCCCCAAAACTCCCTTGATACTCTGGAGTCCTGGTGCCCTGTGGGGGTCCAGGGATCTCTACCTGGAGCAGCCCTTGATCCCTACCTATCTAGCCTCCTTCCCAGGATGCCCCCAAACATCAGCATCTTTTTTGCCTTTCAGCATTATCTTAACGCTTCCAATGCAAGAGCATCCTCCTCTGCAACCCACCCCTGGGAAATAGCCTTCCTGTATCTCTTCCACCTTGCCAATATTTTGCCTCCCTTGAAAACTCAACGAAACACATCTCTTGTTTCCTTCTCCTCAGGCCCTTTAATTTCCCTCTCCTCCTAGTATTAAAAAGTTGTAATTTGCTAGTCCATGTATTTAAAGTTGCCGTGTACTGGCCTGCATGGAGCTTCTCACAGACTGTGTATTCTGCACGGTAATGCTGTGTCTTGGTTCCCAGAAGCAGGGCTCCACTATGTGAAGCCATTTTTTTTTCCATAGTGCAGGTGTCCCGTTTGGGTTTGCAACTTGACATTGATGTTCTAATTAGGCCAGGTTCCATTTTTCTCTGTGCATCTGAAACAATCAACATCATTCTTGCAAGAGGTCAAAGTTTGCGGCTAGTCAGGGACGGTTGTGACATTGATTGGCAGGTCCCGGGTCAACTCCTGTCTTCTCTTCTTACACAAGTTGTCAGGTCTGTGTTTATCAATTAGTCGGTTACCCAATCTAATGAGGTTCTGACGATGGAAAATCACCAGAATTTCATTCCCATCTAGGGAAAACGGCTGTGATAATAACCCTGATTCTTCTGGAATAACATATTCATGTATATTTGAGAAGCCATGGCACCTCTCAGACTGCTCTCAGGCTAGGATGGGTCCCTCTTTGGTTGGGATCCTCTATGGGAAAAGCTAGGAGCTGTAGGAAGTGGTGCTAGTGATCTGGAAGGTGGCATTCATTCCCTCTGGTTCTCTGCCCCTGTATAGAACTACAGTGCACCCAAATGCCATGTATATATAAGGGTTTTTGGGTAAATGGGATATCTTTTATTAGACCAACTCAAATATTTAGATATATAAAAGATATCGCATTTACCCAAAGAACCTTGTCTGCCTATGTCCTTAAACCAACACCCTACAACCTATACCTGCATATATATAAGATCATTATTGTAAGAGTTCATATGAGCCTCCACTGGACACTGTCATTTGTTTTAATGGTATTTCAGCTTTATATAATCCAAGGTGTGGGAAATAATGGAATACAATTTCAAATAAAAGGATACAACTTCTACTTTAACAATGACCATTTCTGCTCTTTGGGGACATTATTTGAGATTATTTTTCCCTGTATTTTGTCCCGGTCTTAACTTCCAGTAACATAGGAATTCAGGGAATTGAAGATAAACCCAATAAAAGGTTTCCTTCTCATGTTTATACACACACACACATATATACATGCATATATATACACACATGCAATACATCAGTTCTGTTAAGATAACTCAGAATGGCCTAGTCAGCAGCACAAAGGTACTAGAAATAAGCAGTATAATGTAGCAAGGCAATACACCTTTCTGCCTTCCTTTTACTGTACAGTTGCAACACATACTTCACAGATATCCAATCAATGTCTAATTCTCAATGAAAGGGAATATGGTGTTCCCCTGCAGAATTCCCCACTGATTTCCTGTCTGACTTTGTCTAAGTTACCATACCTCTCTGTGCCTCATGTTACCAAGCTGTAAAATAGATATTATAACCGTAAGCTACCATACCTCTTAGGCATGCCCACGGCATTCTTTGAAATCCTCATGTCAAAGTTTCGCTGTAAAATATAATTGTAATTGGTGAGAAGCTGACAATACATCTTTCTTTCTACTAAGCTAGTTGAAATGAGACTCTCCCTTAAAGCATCAACTGAAGTTCAAACTCAACCCCAGCTGTCTAATGATGTGGTCTAGGTGATAGACAGATGAACTAGTCTATATTTTAAAGGGGGATATTTACCACAGTTCATCTGAATTTACTGTAACTGTCTCATGTGTCACTGCTATCCCACAGTAAGTAGAAAACTAAATTGGAGGACTTTACAGGCGGTGTGGAATTTTCCCAAATTAAAAATTAGCCAAGACACTAGAACAGCTCTCCTTTAATAAAAAAAAAA
>NW_017729004.1:5531878-5543967 GCF_001723915.1 Gavialis gangeticus
TACCACAGTTCATCTGAATTTACTGTAACTGTCTCATGTGTCACTGCTATCCCACAGTAAGTAGAAAACTAAATTGGAGGACTTTACAGGCGGTGTGGAATTTTCCCAAATTAAAAATTAGCCAAGACACTAGAACAGCTCTCCTTTTATAAAAAAAAAAGGTACTACGGGATTTTTAAAAATCATAGAAGAACAGGACAGTAGTTTTAATACAGGACCTGATCTACAAGTTCCTACTATGAGTATCCCCCTGGCTCCACTGTAATTGGGGCTTCCTTCAAACACCTGCAAGTGGTTTAACTGGGAATAGTGCTGAAATGTTGAAAGTCCTGATTAGATGCAACCATGATTACACTGCAATTAAAGATTAGGCCCAAGACTTGGAAGAGTTTGGGAGAATGGAGGCCTCCTCAAGGTACAGATGCTGATGACCTTTGAGGCTCATATTCTGTGACTCTCAGGTCCTGTACATCTGATTTGAGAGAAGAGCAAGTGGCTACAAAGGTACCTTCAAGATCCTTTTGTAACTCCTCAGATCTGGGTGATAGCAGCCACCTACCTGGATCACAGCACCACATAGAGCAGCTTCAGGGCTGCTGTAAGTTGTGTTGTTTTATAGCAGTCATTTATCCCCCACTGTCACCAGTGGAACTGGGTCAGGGAGACATTTGGCTCCAAATACACTTAATTGGGACAGTCAGTCATTTAAAAAATAATAACAGTAGTTTGCGAATATACCACAGCTATTTTTCAGAAATGTGTTTCTGCTAACACCATTAGTTCCTGACTGCTAGCAGCTTTAATTGGAGGCAGTGTTAATGCCTCTATATTTAAACAGCACTGGGGAGCAGTCTCAGGTAGCAGGCTGTACTCACCTTTTGTCAACTTAACACTCGAGTATCTGAGGCATGATGAGCTGGCCCAGCATTTATTTTACAAATCAAGCACATCCCTAAACATCATTTTCAGGTCTAATGCTGAATTCCTAAATTAATGTTTAGAGTCCTGTGGACTCAGAGGGCAAAGCAAAATCTTGTTCATGTCACCAGTAATTTGTCTGACTTACTTAAAAATCAATCTAGCCCTTAATGGAGGCCATATTCCACAGATGCCAAAGGGTACTTGAAGGATCTTCAAGGCTGCTATCAATAGGCACTTTTCTAGTAGACCTGCAAGAGAGGCATCAATCCAGAGGTCTCACATGTGACAATACTAAGTAACACATCTATGCTGCTGGTTTTATCAAGATGTTCTATATACTTTATCAGCTAGAGAAAAGGAAAGCTCTGCATCACAAAACTAGTGAAAATCCAGCAACAGTACATCAAAGGATACACACTGCTTGCAAAGAAAGAAAGAAAATGCAAGAAAAAGAAAGAAAGGACAAGAGACAATGTAAACCTACACCCCTGACGGTTTCTGCCATGGCAGTATTAAAGTCAGGTTAATTTAGTCAGTTCAAATAAACACAGGAACATAGGATTTACCATATGAAATCAATGGTGCAACTGATTTCCATTAGACAACTTGCAGAGTAAGAGCCTTCACCGGGAAGGAAGATGGCAGATTCTATTCTAATATTAGCCCTTTCACAGCAGGTGCAGTTAAGCAGATATCTCGTCTCAAACAGCCCTGCTGAGGAAGCAGATGCAGTACCTCCCAATCCACCATAACATATGTTGCCCATAGGAAATTAAAACTCAAGCATCATTGTGTGCATGTCATATGTCCTCCGCGGGGCCCGTGGATCCACCATAACTAAAACAGAGAACCTACTTACAGTTCATCTGAACTCACAGGGCTTGAAATTCTGCTCTTAATTACACTGGTTTATAAGCAGCAGTTTTACTGAGTTGGAGGCGGATACTCAACCCCCAGTTCCTTCGCCTGAGAAGTGCCAGCATATTGCAGGGGGGTTGTTATCTGGCCAGAGAATTCCCTAGGGGATGGGGGACAGATGTAAAGCAACATGGCCAGTGGCTTTTATGCCAGGCAACTCTTGCATGTGGCATAGAGGGTTAAATGCCATCCTGCTCTGCTATGCCAGTTCTCCACTGGGGCCAGAGCCAGCTGTTATGAATTAAAGCTGCCTTATATCACAGGAAGGACAGCTTGTGAATCAGGGATCATAATGCAAAAGACATTTCTTGATGCAAGAGAGATGCTAGCTGTTCAAGTTCAGTGGGTCTTTAAAGCCGGTAGAGTTACAGCTGGTGGCTAAGCAGAAAATGTTGCCTGGCTATTTCTTTTCTTTTTTTTTCACCTACAAAAGTATCAAAGTCATCTTAGTGTTGTTCTTCCCACCTTCCCTTCTCTAAGATTTCTGAATAATATTTTTCCCCTTGTTTCTTACTCACAGGTTGATGAAATTTAGGAGCCAAGACCAGGCTTTTTGTTTTCCTTTTGGTTGTAATTCAGCCAGACAATGAAGCGTATGCCTAACATTAAGCATGTAAAAAGCCTGATGGGATATAGGTACCAAACGCCCGGATTCAGGCAGACGAAAGAAATGAAATGAAATTGTACACAAATGAAATTAACTGATTCAGTGCTGGTGAAAAGGACAGACAATAACCCCTGCCATGAGATAGGAAGAGAGTTTTCCATATCCCTGAAAGAAACGTGGTTCAATCCATTTCCAAAATGTATGACCAGATCAAGGGAAAAACACAGCCTGACCCATCCGCACTGCTTCTGGACAGGCAGAGGACAGCAACAGCCCAAGCATCCCCGAGCACACAAACAGCTCAGGACGGTCCAGAATAGTGCCATGCAGTTGCATTCAGCACCAAGGACACTGGGCATGAATCTCCACAGCCCTGCATTAAATCACTGGTGACATTAAACAGGCATCTAAGACTTTCTGTGAGAAGCGCTGCCAGCACAAAGAACATGCATAATCAGACGCTGGACAAAAGAATTCCTACCCTTAATGTTAAACAGGATTAAGCGTTTGAAGGCACATCTCATATTAGAATGTATTACTTATCAACTCAGAAGTAAGAAGATAAATGATGTGCTCAGGCATCAATCCCATAAATACAAAATCCACACAGATTATACTTTCAACTAATACCGAGTGATTTCTTCCCAGAGAAAAACTGTATACGCTCTTCAAAGCACACATGCTTTTTCTGACATCTTATTACACTAAATTGTTTAACCCCATAATGTTAACCGTTTGGTAAAGGACTAGCTCTCTCCAGTCACGGGCACTACATGTGTGTACCTGTCCAGTTGTAGACAGCTGGTTCAAATGCAGCCCAAATGGCTAGTGATTGAGACATGCTACCAGGTGATGGTTGTTCAGTGACCGATGAATGGAATTAGGTGTGTACTGACAGCGCTAGCACTACTTAACGTCTGTGCTGCCAACCCCAGCACAGAGACCTAGAGTCAAAGGGGCATGAAAACAAAGTTAACTTCATGGTCCTAGAAACCAGCCTAGCACATTGTGTTGGGTGGTGGCACCTGCACAGCGCTTGCTTTGGGGTACAGGACTCTGCATTTGGAAGAGCTGTCAAGCAAGCATTTTCACACCTACCAAATTAGACTGTAAAAATAATGAAAAAACAACCCAGATCTTCAACAGCAGCCAGAATCTGCTAGGTACAGCAGGGGCTGGTTCCAGCCTCATGATTTAGGTCCTGGCAGCTGCTGTAAAGCACACCCAGCATCCATGGCCTTCAAGGGGCTGTCCATCCTCAGAGATTAGCCAGAGTGCTCTGTACTCAGGCCCTACCTCTGTGCTCCAGTGGCTGCGAAGAGCGGCATGGGAGTTAACTACCGTGTTTAGCCACTAGCTCTCCCGCTCCAAGGCAATCCCCTGTGAGGAGCATCCAGCTACTTTGCTGACTCTATGTACCACATCAGTCACTTTGAGGACCATGCAACAATAGAGAACCCGGCCAGAAATAGTTTATTTTGCAGGGCTGGTTTAAAGTAAGAAGTGTTTCTCATTCAAGGGCTTTTCCACACTGGAATAATTTTTTAAAACCCCAGAAAATAGTTTCTTGTGGGCATGAATTTGGCAGCAGGCAATCCAAAAGAGTTCAGTTTGGCATGGAAGTTTGTCACCTGCCTCTCCTAAAGGGCTGGAAAACTCTTGCTCCCTCCAGTGCAATTGGGGAAGTTCTTGAGAAAGGTTTGCTGAAATCATGGTAGGTTTTGTCACACGGGCCTGATGTTCCTGTTAAGTCATTCGTTTTAATTCTGAGGTACTTGATTGCAACACTTCAGCATAAAGAAGCCAAAGGTAGTCATTCTGCCGTTCCATCTGCAGGAAGAGTCACTGTTTGTTTCATGAGTCGCCAGTAAAAACTCTCAACTTGCATCATATCAGGAGTTGTCCGTGACTCATACTGACAAGAGGCCAACTCTGCATAGGCTTTTTCATGCACGCAACCTATCCATCTGCTAGGGTTGGTGGTCTCTTGTGCAGTACTGAGTTTGGGTGGACCACACAAAAGCCTAGGAGTTGAGAACACTTGTCATCTACTTCTACCTGGGTACTGGCTTTCTTAGTGAGCTAAGCAACCGCTTAGCTGGAATCCTAGTTCACTTTCTGTGCCTAAGTGGCACTTATGCAATTGTGTAACTGCAAGTTTTGGCACTTACACAGAGTTTCAGATTCTATTTGTCCCTGTGGTGGAATAAAATCGACCTGTGCATATAGCAGCTGACAGCAAAACAGTGATGGGGGAGGGTTTGGGGACTTGTCCAGAGAGTGGGAGATCTGGACTCCAGGGTTCCCTCAGCCAGACCGTGGGCTGAACCTGCATCTCATCCTTCCCAGCACAGTGCTCTAACTGAAAGGGCAAAGGTTACACAATTTGCTTGCGATTTCCCAGTTGGTCTAATAAAAGATATCATTTTGGAACCAAAAGTTCTAGATTTTTTTAGGGCAAAGGTTAGGCATTATGCAGAAGCCTTCCCAGCCCTCCTCTTAAAGCCAGTCTACTGCAGCTTACATTTAACATTTTTGCACCTAATAAATGGAAAACAATGGGCTGGTTTCTACCCTATTTGGAGCCTGGGTACAGGCTGTCTCCCATCCAAGGCATCAGTCACCTTACTGAACCATGCAGAGCCATTGGCTTGGCCTCTTCCTTCCATATCTCCATCTCCTCTACTTATCTCCCATATCTCCTCCCCTCTTCTACATATCTCCTTCTCCTGGCTCAGAGAAGCTCAGCTTCAAGGGGATGGATAGAAAAGGTGTTAGTTAATGTCTATCCTGTCACTTGGTGGTTAGAACACCATGCTACAAAGCAGATTCAAAATCTATCTGAGTGAGAGGGGACAAGCTGTCCTGGGGATATGCCCTAACCACTAGGCTATTGGGCTAAGCCGTGGGGCGTTTGCTCCATTATGTAATACCTACTAGTCATGGGTTTTTGTATGGCTATTATCTGGGGACTTATCTGACCTTATGGGTGCTGACAGGCATGGGGAAAAATAAAGCACTTTACTAGAAGAGGCATCAGACCCAACTCCCCAGCGTCTGTATAGCTCATGTGCTTTAGCAGGACTTTTTGGCGATTTATCTAATAGCTGATCGAATCATACATAACTACTTTCGTTAATCTATAAGATTCAACTCTACCTAAGCCAGAGTGCAGCCTTACTGAGTATGTTCAGTGGAGGTGCAAACACTTGTGGTCTCAGAGCTGAAACCCAAGTGTTGCATAAGTGCCCAAACTGCAGTTACACTGCTGCATAACTACCACTTAGGAGTGAAAAGTGAAAGAGGATTTAGGATTTATACTTTGCCAGAACAGAGGGAGGAATCATTGACTGATGACTTCACAGGACACTATTTGTGCTAAATATCACACAAGGCCCTGGGTGCTTTGTGACAAGCTGAACCTAAATGTCACACTAATGCCTCTGGATTCTGTAGTGCTCTGCTGCAACAGCTCCAGTTAAATTAAAATGGAGGTTAATGAATTCATCCAATATGAAAAGAACTAGTAGCTACGTACTTTTTATTTTACAATCCATTTTTATGCTGCCCTCAAGTGTTCAGTTTCCCATGTATCACAGATGTTCGCAATGCTGTTACATAACTGCTTTGTAGATGTTGCTAGCAGGAAAGCTGGACATGCTGCCAGCTGAGCAGGGACAGGGGGGCTAAAGTCATAATTAGAGATAATTGAGAATAGTCAGGTAAACTCCTTAACTGGGTATTTCTGCTCAAAGGTTCTGGAGTGAAATCACTAATATTTTTATTATTCGCTGTTTTCTTTAGGTTTAAGAGTTAACAGCAGCTTGGTGTGAGAGAGGGTTTCATATCTTTCAGAGCTGGCTTCACGCAGATGGGCAGCACAACATCAGCTTACCCCTTGAGGTAGGGAATAAAATGATTAAATCAATCAGTTTCCAGCGAAGCTCCCACTTAACAAAAACTACCACCGTTACCAGTAATTGGTCCCGTTGCTAGCAGTCCCAGCAGAGACTATGTCACCAATACCAACAGTCTCTCCAGAGCCCAGCTTTGGCTTTTTGCAGAGAGTGATGTGGAGCTGTTTATACTGAGAGGAGACCGCTCAGCCTAGTAATAGAGTGCTAGATCTGGAAGTCTAGAGAGTTCATTTCTATTCCCAGCTCTGCCAGAGTGCTGTATGGCCCTTGCACCATGAGAGATGGATCTCCAGGTAATATTGTAATTCTGCTAAACCGCTAACGCTTTTGCTGTCAGGCTGAGTCAAGAGGGGTGGCACCCCATGCTGCTCATAATAAGTAACCAGTTAATTAAGGAGTTCCTTCCACCGCCTTATTTTGCTCTTCCAAGTCCTCCTGCAAAAATGCAGGCAGCAGCTCAGCGAAAGTTTCCACCAGCAGGTGTCACCTGCGGGAGCGTTTTTTCATTGCTATAATCAAAAGCTTTATGGGAAGCCATACAGAGCATAAATAAAACAGCACTGTTGAAATGGCATCTCACCAAGCTCTGTTTATATATGTTATTTATATTATATATATATATTTTAAGGTTTCCACAGATGCTCTCTGCTTACTGTGATCAAACGTTTCTCTGATCTGAGAAGATTAAACCACATGGCAGAAACTGTAAGTGGTTAGCCCTGGGTGTCATGAAGCAGTGTCTTTTTATACTCCCAGAGGAAAATGGGTGGGGATTCCACATAAATCAGAAAATGCACCAGTCTTCTGTTTCATTTCCGTCCGTGTTAGCTGCCCTCTGCAGTTTCACTTTGCATTTTAGGTTCAAATAAATGTCTCACTTTTTCAAAATGTCTTTTGAAAAAGTCCCTCAAAAGTGAAACATGATCTCAGTAGGTGTTACTTCTGCTTACGTCAGAGCTGAATTTGGCTCTTTAACCCCTTGCTCTGATTCCAGATGCTCAGGGCTCTGGGCCTAATCCATCTGCTTTTCTTCAACTGGAGTAATGTTTAGACGTTTGGTATTTTTGGTAACATGCAGGACGTGTGTAATTGTCAAGTGTGATTTGTCCAAATACAGGGGAACTTTAGAGATGACAGACAGCTATCTTTCAAAGATGAATTTGTTATTCTGGAATGCCAGTGCCCAATCATATACAGAAATTTGAGCAAAGGCTGCAGAATAAAAAGAGACGGACGTCTAAAAACCCCATAGTTTCACACTGTCTCTCATCCCCGGATGTGTGACTGTGAAACCGTCTGTTCACAACAACACTTAGTGTGTTATTCTATTCTCTCACTGCCACACTACCTATCTACTTGCCTTGTATAAAAAAATAATAATAATACTTCCACTTTATCTTTCCTCTTTCCCTAGCCTGTGTATTCTTGTCACTGTGTCCATAGACAGTGAATTCCCCAGGGCAGGGACAAGCCTTTCTTCAATGGTTTGGAAAGTACTTGCTACATTACATGTTTTGCCATAAATAAAATAATAGTATTAAAAATTACTACACATTTATTTACTCCCATCTCTTTTTCCTGTGTGGGATTAGCAGATGGATCCTTTTCCCATCCTGCTGAAGTCCCCTCTCACCATGTCTCAGCACAGCTGCTGCTATCACTCCTTTTTTTCCCCTGTCAATTTTCTCACCTTTCTTTTTCATTCTTTTTTAATCCTTCTCAACATGTGTTTTTCTTCTCTTTCATAATTTTCCCGTATGTTCCTTCTTGGTTTTGTTGTTCTTTTTTTTTTGTTGTGTTTGTGGCGGCAAGGCCTGAGACGCATCTGTTCCTGTGGCTTTGAGATATAGGAAGCAGACCACAGAAGAGAAGTGTGAGCCAGCCTGACCATGCAATCCTCTACATACACATGCCACTAGCTGTATAAGGGATACCCAGTGAGTCCCAAGAGGCTGCAGGAGGCTTTTCAGGAAGACAGCTACCAAATTATTGTAGCTGCAAGAGCGGTTTGTAGCATGAGATGTGGTGCAGCCAGAACCATGCCATGATTCATCTTCTCCCACTACCCCATTTTCTGCCTCCTGCCCTTCCCATGCCTACAGGCCTACTGCCACATCCCTTGCCGATGCTGGGAAATCCTAGTATACAGAGACTTGTTCCTAAAACACAGAACACGCCAAACAACTGGCATGTTTCTTTGATTACCATGTCAAGCAGCAGTGACAAAGTTAAAACAATCCTTTCCAAGAATCTTTTTCTAGGTTCAATGATTTCATCGATTTCATAGACATCAGGGCTGGAAGGGACCCCAGAGGATCATTGAGTCCAGCCCCCTGCCCCAGGGGCAGGAAGGCAGCAGGAATCATAGGATCTCAGCAAGATAAGCATCCAAATGTGTCTTGAAGGTGTTATGTTCTTAAAAGTAAGACTTCAATTCCCCCTGTTTATGTGACTTACACACTTTTTGCATTCATTCGCCACCAGCAACAGTGAAATTTGACTTGTTGGTTTTGTTTTCTCTTTAATAATTATTTGTCAGTTGTTGCCAAATCTCACCACAATCCCTGTTCCCTTAAAGCCCCAGTTCAGAAGTTGCGTGTGAACGCTTCAAATCTCTGCTTTCCTTTTAAAAAAAGGAGTTTCTAGGCCTCATGGTTGCAGAGAACAGTATGGAAATGTGACCCAGACATATCTTAAACGTACCAAACTTAGAAAGCAAATACAAATAAACCCAAGGTTATTATTATTATTTTAATTACTACTTTCAGACCGATTTCATGATCTCTTTAAACCTGACTCCTGTTGTAATATTTGGGACCAGCAGTACTGCCTTCCATGTATCCAACACCTTCTGTCTGACGTCCTTCAAGCACTTTCAGATCACTTTCATAGATTCATAGATGTTAGGGGCTAGAAGGGACCTCAAGGGATCATGAGGTCCAGCCCCCCGTACTTGGGCAGGAAAGACCGCTGGGGTCAGACAGTGAACGTCAAGTCACTTTTTAAAAATCTCCAGGGTAGATGACTGTACCACCTCTGGGGGGAGATAAGCAATCTCCAGATGAGGAAACTGAAGCACAGAAAAGTGAAGTAACTTTGCACCGAGTTCACTCACACAGGTGGTAGGATCAGAGCCCAAGTGTCCTGATTGCTGGTCTTTTGCCTTTCTTGAGGTGTTCATGTGTAACCCGACGCTGGTAACGACTGTAGGAAAAGCCAATTAAGTCAGGCCTTCTTAAATTTGTACACAGTTGTTTCCTAGACAGCTTATCTTGGCGACATGCTCCCTTCCTCTCCCTGATTACATGGGCATCTTCTGCTCCCATTTGCAATCACGTAACTTTGCTATAGCAACTATAGAAAATGTTTATTCAAAAAAGTTGTATTAGGCAAGTGTTTATGTCCCTTTCCCCTGCTTTCTCTGTTGCTTGGGACCCTGGTCCTCCACTGTCCTGAGCATCCAGCTCAACCAACCCGTCCTGTCCTCCTCCTGCTCCTCTGCACTTACTGCCTGGCTTCCTAATTCCACTTTCCCCTGACCCCCGTGTGATGACTGGGTTGTCCAGTCACACTGGTTGTTCTGGTCCTTAAAGGTGCTGTCCTTGCCTTTCACCCTCTTCTGTCACTGCAGCGTCTATACTAACTCACCCTCATTATTTCCATTGGGTTTGACAGCTCATTCTTTGCATCGGGAAGACTGAGAGCTTATGTCACAAACGGTGCGTCTGTGTCACCAGAAGGCGTGTGCCTGTTTCCATGGGTTGTGAGATGGACACAAATCACAGTGTGTGCACTTTTCCCCAAAGCCTAAAACACATTCATGGTACTATGGAGTGTGAGGCAGGTTCATGTATGTGCATATCATCACCAGATGGAGACTTTCACAAGGCATGTGTGTGTTGCACCAAGCTGTGACTCACATCTTTGTCGCTCCAAGGCAGGAAGTTCATCCACATCATCTCAAAGCGTGCACCAGGCACCACGAGGCATGTTCAATCCATCACAAAGAGTCAGGGTGTCACCACGTGGTGAGCCATGTTTGCGTCACCAGAAGGCAGGCACACATTCATTGTAAGAAAGGGTGAAAGGGGTATGTTACAAGGCATACACATGACTTCCCAAAGGTATCAAACACATCCGTATCTGCACAAAGCGGGAGGCAAAGTCATATACATGCCTCCAGAAGGGATGAGATGGGTATGCATAGGACTGGAAATAATTTCTTGGGCCATCGAGTCCTGTCCCCAGTCCAGCCCCTCATACACATCACAGCCACAAAGCACCTTAGGAAAACCAGACCCAAACGACTATAAAATGTGGGTGCCGCCAACATCCTGCCACTGGGAAACGTGATGACACTCTTAGCACACACCTATGCTTATGCATGTCATTCCAAGGCACAAAGCACATCTGTCTCACTGCATGGTGCAAGGTGGGATCAGGTCACTGCAAGGCTTGCGCATGCCGTCCTGGGTTGCAAGATGGGTTCATGTTTCAAAGCACGTGTCACAGGTTGTGAATTAATTACATGTCACAACGTGTGTGTATTGCCAGCACAAGGTGTTAGGCTGTCCATAAGATGTGTACATGCCATCATCAGGAGAAAAACATGTCACTGTGAGGTGTAAGGCAGGATCATGTCCAAAGGCAGGCAGATGTCAGTATGAGGTGCAAGTTAGGTATACGTCACAAGGCATAAGCATGTTCTCATGAAGTGTGACGTGGGTACATGATCCAAGGCGTATGTAAGCAAAAGTTCAGTATGCGTCACAGGACATACGCATGTCAGTACAAGGGGTACATGTTGCAAGGTGTGTGCGTGTGTGTGCCTTTCACAAGATGAGTACATGACGAGGCATGTGCATGCTACCATGAGATGCAAGGGTGATCCCTGTCACAAGAAATGCATGTGCTCCCAAGAAAGTGAGAGCACACATATCAAAAGGCAGATGTGTGTCACCAGGCTCTGAGAGACTGGTACATGTTGCAAAATGTGTGTGTCACCAGTGTAAGAATGGCACATACAACAAGGCGTGTGTCTTGGGTACATATTGCAAGATGTGTGCGTGTCCCCATGCAGTGCAAGACAGGTATACATAGCAAAGCATGCGTGTGTCATAGGTACATGTTACTGGGGAGGTGCATGTCACCACACGGTGTGAGAAAGATGCACTGGAGAAGGTGTGCGTATCATAAGTATGTCGCAAAGCAGGTGCATGTCAGCATATGGTGTGAAGCCAGTACACACAACAAGGCATGTGCACGTCACCACACGTTATGAGGCAGGTACACGTGACAAAGTGTGTGCATGTACACATGACAAGATGAGAGGCAGGTACTCTGGAGAAAGTGTATATCATAGGTACAGGTGGCAAGGTGCTTGCATGTCAACACATGGTGTGAGGCAGGTGCACACAACCAGGCATGTACACACCACCACATGGTCTGAGGCAGGTACACATGACAAGGCAGGGAATCTGCAGGAGGCGTGCAACATGTTCTCATGTCAACACATGGTGTGAGATAGGTACACACAGCAAGGCATGGTGCATGTTATCACATGGCGCAAGTCAGGTATACTTGATAAGACATATGTACGTCACCACACAGCATGAGGCACGTGCACATAACAAGGCGTGTGCTCATCGCCATAAGATGTGAATCAGGTGTGCATGACATGACATGTATGCATCACATGGTGCTGGGCAGGTACACATGACACGGCG
>NW_017729004.1:5548967-5549492 GCF_001723915.1 Gavialis gangeticus
TGCATGACATGACATGTATGCATCACATGGTGCTGGGCAGGTACACATGACACGGCGGGTGCATGTCACCACATGCCATGAGGCAGGTACACATGACAAGGGAGGTACTCTGGAGCAGGCGTGCATCACAGGTACAGGTGGCAATGTGTTTGCATGTCAACACACGGTGTGAGATAGGTACACACAGCAAGGCACAGTGCACATCACCACCCAGCACGAAGTGGGTAAGCATGACAAGACGTGTGTACATCGCCACACAGCGCAAGGCAGGTACACGACATGTGCTTGTCACCACATGGCGTGAGGTGAGTACATGACACAACGTGCACACAGCACACGGTGGGGGCGAAGGCATACATGACAAGGTGTGTACATGTCACCACATGGTGTGAGAAAAGCGCACATGACACAGCGTGTACATGCCACCACATGGTGCGAGGGGGGTCACATGACAAGGCGCGCTGACGTCACCACAAGGCGCGGGGCGCGTTCTGTACAAGGACAGCGTCAGGCCCCGCCCCCCGT
>NW_017729004.1:5554492-5554738 GCF_001723915.1 Gavialis gangeticus
CTGTGCCCCCTCCCCCCCGGGGAAGGGGGAAGCGACGCTTCGTTCCCCCGCTTGGGGGGAGCTGTGGTGGGTGGGGCAGGGCCCTGCAATCTCTACAGTGCCTAGCCCTGCTGCCAGGGAAAGGCCCCCCGCCCCTGCACCCGCTTGTGCAACTTCTTGTGCAACCCTCTCTTCCCCCCACAAAGACATGGGTCACGGCCCAAAGGCAGCCCGCTGCGCTCCCTGCTCCCCCCCCCCCCGGGGGCT
>NW_017729004.1:5555743-5556793 GCF_001723915.1 Gavialis gangeticus
GTACTCTGGAGAAAGTGTATATCATAGGTACAGGTGGCAAGGTGCTTGCATGTCAACACATGGTGTGAGGCAGGTGCACACAACCAGGCATGTACACACCACCACATGGTCTGAGGCAGGTACACATGACAAGGCAGGGAATCTGCAGGAGGCGTGCAACATGTTCTCATGTCAACACATGGTGTGAGATAGGTACACACAGCAAGGCATGGTGCATGTTATCACATGGCGCAAGTCAGGTATACTTGATAAGACATATGTACGTCACCACACAGCATGAGGCACGTGCACATAACAAGGCGTGTGCTCATCGCCATAAGATGTGAATCAGGTGTGCATGACATGACATGTATGCATCACATGGTGCTGGGCAGGTACACATGACACGGCGGGTGCATGTCACCACATGCCATGAGGCAGGTACACATGACAAGGGAGGTACTCTGGAGCAGGCGTGCATCACAGGTACAGGTGGCAATGTGTTTGCATGTCAACACACGGTGTGAGATAGGTACACACAGCAAGGCACAGTGCACATCACCACCCAGCACGAAGTGGGTAAGCATGACAAGACGTGTGTACATCGCCACACAGCGCAAGGCAGGTACACGACATGTGCTTGTCACCACATGGCGTGAGGTGAGTACATGACACAACGTGCACACAGCACACGGTGGGGGCGAAGGCATACATGACAAGGTGTGTACATGTCACCACATGGTGTGAGAAAAGCGCACATGACACAGCGTGTACATGCCACCACATGGTGCGAGGGGGGTCACATGACAAGGCGCGCTGACGTCACCACAAGGCGCGGGGCGCGTTCTGTACAAGGACAGCGTCAGGCCCCGCCCCCCGTGCCAGGCCCCGCCCCTAACACCGCCCCGCGGCCGTTGCCGAGGCGGCCCCTCCCCTGTTCCCGTCGTGCCCCGCGCGGGCCTGGCACTGACGTGGCCGCGGCGAGCCGCCATCTTGTGAGCCCGGGCGGAGAGCGGCCGAGACGCGCAGGACCGGCCCCGAGCCACCCCCGATCCGCCGCCGCTGGGTGAG